>NC_041383.1:619520294-619533767 GCF_002162155.2 Triticum dicoccoides
TCCGCGCCCCCGGCCCGCGCGCCTACCGGCCGCGCCGCCCGAGCCTCCGCCGCCTGTCCTCGCCGCCGCCGCGCCGAGTCGCGCTTCGCCCGCCAGTGTCGCCGTCCTCCGGCGCCCCTCCGCTTTCGCCTCCTTCGCCGATGCCCGCCGCCTCCGCCGCGGGACCGCAGGCGCCCCGCACCCTGCGCCCTGCGCCCGGCTCCCGCCGCCCGCGCCTGCAGCTCCGGCCGGCGCCCGCGCCTGAAGGTCCGGCGGCCGAAGCGTGCCATCCCGCCGGCCGCCCTCCACCGCTAGTCCGCTGCCGGCCATCTCCGGTGCCGGATCCGGCCGGGGCCACCCCGGATCTGTCGTCCCCGGTCTCCTCCGGCCTCCCCTTCGCCCTCTCCGGTCGTCTTCCTCCTCTCCGGCCACGTCCCCGGCCAACTCCGGCGAGGCCCCGGATCGGGATGAGATCCACCGGGAGTCCAACCAAACGCGCCCGCGCCCCCGTCCCGGATCCCGCCATCCCGCGTTGACTTTTCGCGGAGGTATAAATTCTGCTAAGTCCCAGATTTTTGTCATTTTCATGCCTTGTTCATCATGCTGTATCTTTGCATCTGTAGCTCCGTTTAGTGCGTGTAATATGTCAAATTGTTCGTCTCAACGAGTACATCATTTAATTCCATTGCATCATATTCATTTGAGGTCATTTTGATGCCTGAATCATCGTTGTAAGAGTGCTTCATGATGTTTTCTGCTGTGTGTTAACATAACGAGCTCTTTTGTCATTTTTGCCATGATTGATGTGTGCATCCTATGAGGTTGATGTCTACATGTGTTTTGAACTATGCCATGTCTTCTTTACAGAGGTGCTTACCATGTATTTTTGTGATCAATGTGGTGACTAGCACAAGCATGCAAACTAGGCATCGTAATGTTGCTGATTTTAGTCCCTGTTCTGTTGTTATTTTGATGCCATGTAAACTTGATGCTACAGAGAGATCCATGCATATTTTGAGATACTTGAATAAGGGTGTTTTGAATATGTGGTTATTGTATATCCATTAATGCCTCTTGTTGCAATTATGGAGTAGTCTAGCATGTCATTTGAGTGCTCTACTTTTGCTTCAAAATGTTTCCTGGCAGATTGTTTACTTGTTATTCAATTTAGCCAAGGTTGTTGTAGTTGATCCTTGCATGCTATAGACTTGTTCTTGCCTTGGTTTGTTCCACAAACATGTCTTCTTGATGATGCTATGCTTATCTTGTCATGAAATGACTTGTGGTGAGTGAATCGAGCTTGTTAAGTAGGGTACTTGATGTTGCTATTTTGCTAGGCTGAAACTGTTATTTCATGATGCCATGTAAACATGTTGCTACTAATCATTCTATGCATAATCTGGAGATGTTCTATAAACAAGTTTTGATCTACATGTCATCCTCTATCCATCCATGCCCCTGGTTGCATTTATAGGTTGTTGTAGCTTGTTCATATCTTGCTCCAAAGTTGCTTCATAATGTTGCTGTCAGCCTGTTTACATTAAGTTTAGTTGTTTCCATGTGTTCTCCTAGTGTTCCATGCACCCTATGACCTTGCTCTTGCCATGATTAACTTCACAAATATGCCTTCTTACTGTTGGTTTCCTTGCCATGCCATGTATTGCTCTGTAGTGAGTTGCACAAGCTCATCTACATGCCTTCATAATTCTGTTTCTGCCATGTTTGAATCTGTAATATAACTTGCTATGTTTTCGTGGGTGCCATCATATTTTCTGATCCTTTTTGGCTTATGGCCAGTAAGGGACTTTTGATCTATGCATTTAGTAGATTTATGCCATTTCTTTGTTTGCCATTATAAGTTCCTGTAACATGTTGTTTGATAGCTCTGAACATTGCATCGTGATGTTATTTTCTGCAAAGCCTGAATTGTTATTACTTGCAATCTTACCATGTGTGTTTGAGCATGTTCTAGTGATTTCTGGAGATAGCTCACTGTTCATGTTTTGTTATGCTTTACCTATACATCATGCCCATGCCTTTTGTTTTCTTGTTGAGGTCATGTAGCATGTTGTTTTGATGCTTGCAATATGCCTAGTTGCTGTTTTGGACAGCTTGTCCTTTAAACTTGTTTCATGTGTGTGTGTTGAACCGTTGCTCCGTTTTGAGTGTGCTCTATATGAAACTTGCTTGGAATTGCATGTAGTTTCATATTATCATGTTGCATCCTTGTTTTGGTGTGTTTGCTTGATGTTTGTATGCATTTTGCATCAATGCCATGTTTAACTTGTGTTGCTCATATCTTCTAGGCCGTAGCTCCAAACTAAATGAACTTTATATGTAACTTGACTAGAATCTCGTGTAGATCATCCTTGTGCATCTTAACTTGCTGTTTAACAACTTCAACTTAATGTTTGTTCAGATCTGGACCAATTTCGAACTATGCATATGAGGACTTACCGGAATTGTTATATGTTGTTTCCGGCCTCATTTAAACTTGCCTTGATGTGTTGCTCTTCTTTGCATCATCTCTTGCCATGAGTAGCTCCATATAGCTTTGTCATGCATCATGTCTTGTTCATGTGTGGTGTGTTTACTATGTTGTGTGCTTCTTTTCGATAGTTCCTGTTTCCGTTGCGATCGTGAGGATTCGTTCGTCTACGCTTGGTTCGTCTTCGTGGCTTCATCCGTTCGTCTTCTTCATGGACTCATTCTTCTTCCTTGCGGGATTTCAGGCAAGATGACCGCTACCCTGGATCTCACTTCTATCATTGCTATGCTAGTTGCTTCGTTCTATCGCTATGATGCGCTACCTATTACCTGTTTTTCAAGCCATCCCATTTTGCCATGAACCTCTAACCTTTGACACCTTTCCTATGCAAACCGTTGCTTGGCTATGTTACCGCTTGCTCAGCCCCTCTTATAGCGTTGCTAGTTGCAGGTGAAGTTGAAGATTGCTCCATGGTGGACAGGATTTTGGTTGGGATATCACAATATCTCTTATATTATTAATGCATCTATATACTTGGTAAAGGGTGGAAGGCTCGGCCTTATGCCTGGTGTTTTGTTCCACTCTTGCCGCCCTAGTTTCCGTCATACCGGTGTTATGTTCCCGGATTTTGCATTCCTTACGCGGTCGGGTGATTTATGGGACCCCCTTGACAGTTCGCTTTGAATAAAACTCCTCCGGTAAGGCCCAACCTTGGTTTTACCATTTGCCTCACCACCACCTACTTTTCCCTTGGGAGTCGCTCTCTCGAGGGTCATCTTTATTATAGCCCCCCCCGGGCCAGTGCTTGTCTAAGTGTTGGTCCGAACTAGAGCCCTTTGCAGCGCCCCCTCAGGGAAACTTGAGGTCTGGTTTTAGTTGTACGGATTGCTCATCCGGTGTTGCCCTGAGCACGAGATATGTGCAGCTCCTATCGGGATTGTCGGTGCTTCGGGCGGTCTTGCTGGTCTTGTTTTACCATTGTCGAAATGTCTTGTAAACCGGGATTCCGAGTTTGATCGGGTATTCCTGGGAGAAGGTCTATTCCTTCGTTGATCGCGAGAGCTTGTCATGGGCTAAGTTGGGACACCCCTGCAGGGTATAATCTTTCGAAAGCCGTGCCTGCGGTTATAGGCAGATGGGAATTTGTTAATGTCCGGTTGTAGATAACTTGACACCAGATCCGAATTAAAACGCATCAACCGCGTGTGTAGCCGTGATGGTCTCTTTTCGGTGGAGTCCGGGAAGTGAACACGGTTTTGAGTTATGTTTGACGTAAGTAGGAGTTCAGGATCACTTCTTGATCATTGCTAGTTGACGACCGTTCCGCCTGCTCTCTTCTCGCTCTTATTTGCGTATGTTAGCCACCATACTTGCTTAGTCGCTGCTGCAGCCTCACCACTTTACCCTTTCCTTTCCCTTTAAGCTTTGCTAGTCTTGATACCCATGGTAATGGGATTGCTGAGTCCTCGTGGCTCATAGATTACTACAACAACAGTTGCAGGTACAGGGTGTGCGATTATCATGATGCGAGAGCGATGCTTGCTTGCGTTGAGTTCTTCTTCTGCTTCTTCTTAGATCAGGGATAGGTTCGAGGTTGGTAGCCTGGGCTAGCAGGGTCGATGTCGTTTGAGTTTCTGTTTGTGTTTCATCCATAGCTGGATGATGCTCTTATGTATTGTGATGTTGTATTCGTGTGGCATTGTATGCCTGATGTATGTATCCCCATCTATTATGTAATGTTGATGTAATGATATCCACCTTGCAAAAGCGTTTCAATATGCGGGTCTATCCTTGGTGGGACCTTCGAGTTCCTTTTGGATAGGGTCGCATATTGGGCGTGACAGGTAGCTTTTGTTCTGTTGCTCATAGTTTTACCCATCTTCGGCTGCCAAGACTTTTGTCGATCTGCCATTGAGGGTGTCTTGTTCGACCTTGAGCTGCTGCTACTTCTTCTTTAGGATTCGTGCGGTGGCAATGAGTTCCCATTTAGACCGCTCTTGGTCGAGTGGGTCCTGAGGGACTATGAAGTCCTCGGCTCCGAGGCTAACCACTTCTTCGGAGAGAGGAACATAGTTATTGTCCTCGAAGTCATTGAGGTCTTAGGGGTTGAACTCATCCTCGCGCTCCTCCGAGCCATCAAGCTGTTGCTTGGGGGCGGAGTCACCGAGGTCTTCGATATTGCTGGTGTCCCATTCTCCCCGGTGCCCATTGAGGGAGTCCTGGAGAAGGGGGTATCCGGACAGCCGGACTATATGCTTTGGCCGGACTGTTGGACTATGAAGATACAAGATTGAAGACTTCGTCCTGTGTCCGGATGGGACTCTCCTTGGCATGGAAGGCAAGCTTGGCGATTCGGCTGTAGATCTCTTCTCTGTAAACCAACTCCGTGTAACCCTAGCCCCCTCCGGTGTCTATATAAACCGGAGGGTTTAGTCCGTAGGACACAACAACAATCATACCACAGGCTAGCTTCTAGGATTTAGCCTCTCTGATCTCGTGGTAGATCAACTCTTGTAACACTCATATCATCAATATCAATCAAGCAGGAAGTAGGGTTTTACCTCCATCGAGAGGGCCCGAACCTGGGTAAACATTTTGTCCCTTACCTCCTGTTACCATTAGCCTTAGACACACAGATCGGGACCCCCTACCCGAGATCCGCCGGTTTTGACACCGACATTGGTGCATTCATTGAGAGTTCCTTTGTGACGTTACTGTAAGGCTCGATAGCTTCTCCAACCTTCAACAACTCCGTCCAGGGTGAGACTTTTCTCCCCGGACAGATTTTTGTGTTCGGTGGCTTTGCACTGCGGGCCAACTCGCTTGGCCATCTAGAACAGATCAACAGCTACGCCCCTGGCCGTCAAGTCAGGTTCGGGAACCTAAACTACACTGCCAATATCCGCGGAGACTCGATCTTCGATGGGTTCGAGCCCATGTCAGGAGCGCCGAGCGATCACCACGCGCATGACTTAGATCTGCCGTCGGACAGTGTTCGGAACATCGCACCTGCTACGGATCTAGACTTTGTTCCAGAGCAGGTCGTGCCTTCCAAGGACGGGTGTATGGACCCCGCCCCGGAGGCCGCACACTCCTCGGTGTTGGAGCCGAACACAGACCCCTCTCCCAGGAAAATCTGTATCTCCGGACACCTAGATCTATGTCTGAGCGTGGGCTTTGAACCGCATGCATCCGGACCCACCGAGTCCGGATGGGCTCCAATAATGGAATTCACCGACACGGATATCTTCCAGCACTCCCTCTTCGGTGATGTGCTAAATTCGTTAAAATCTCTCTCTTTATCAGGAGACTCTTGGCCAGACTTTATCCGGCCCGTGTGGGATACGGAGGACGAAGAAAATCGCGACCCACCCACCACCCACTTTATAGCCACTGTCGCTGACCTAACAGACATGCTTGACGTCAACTCCGACAACATCGATGGTATGGATGTCGATGCAGGGGACGACCTGGAACCACCGCCCACGGGGCGCTAGACTGGCACTTCATCATACAACGCCTACATGGTGGATACGCCTAAAGAATACAATGGTGACAAAAAGGACACAACGGAGGATAAACCCCCCGGACAAAAGAAAAAACGACGGCGCAGGCGCCGCTCTAAGTCTAGTCACAGTAAAAATAACGATAACAACACAAAACAAGATGACACTCCGGTTGACTCCGAAGGCAAGAATGACCATATGGACCCAGCGATGGAGCGGGACAAGCCAGGTCACGCCGAACACAGCCCAGAGCAGACGCCCGATCACAGCGATCCAGAGGGCCGAACTCATCACACTACCTCCAAAGAGGAGGACAGTCTGGTCGACGATGCATTCATCATCCCGAAAAAACGTCGGGAGCAAGGTATCTCCGCAGAAAGCTCCTGGCCACGGCAAGGAGCTTGAAGAAGCAGAAGCAAAGGCTTAAAACCACGTAGGATACGCTCAACCGAAGATGGAATAAGGTGCTGGACACCGAGGGAAAATGTGGAGATGATTGCCACACAAAGAGCTACCCAAAGCGCAAACTGCTACCCGAATTCGACGATGAAGCCGCAGCGCCCATTCCGCCAAAAAACAATATGGCCACTCAGCCGGACCAACCACCTCATGGCCGCAATAGAACAGCCACCGATGCCGCACACGATTTACGAGAGCCCCTGGACAAGAAGGCCAGTGCAGCCAGATCCATCTATGGGTCCATAGGACATGCTCCGACGCGGGATCATGGTCACCACAATGATCATACTGATCGAATACTAGTCCGGAATCAACACCGGGAGCAACAACAACCCATAGCATGCCGCGACACGGCCAGATACAGAGGGGCTGTGCACCCCCTGTGCTTCACCGATGAGGTGCTGGATCATGAATTTCCACAGGGATTCAAACCTGTGAATATAGAGCCATACGATGGAACGACGGACCCTGGGGTCTGGATTGAAGATTGTATCCTTCACATACACATGGCTCGTGGGGATGACCTCCATGCCATCAAATACCTTCCCCTCAAGTTAAAAGGACCAGCTCGTCACTGGCTGAAAAGCCTCTCCGAAAACTCAATTGGAAGTTGGGAGGAACTTGAGGATGCTTTCAAGGCCAACTTTCAAGGAACCTATGTCCGGCCTCCGGATGCTGACGATTTAAGTCACATAATACAGCAGCCCGGAGAGTCAGCACGCAAGCTTTGGAACAAATTCCTCACTAAGAAGAATCAAATTGTCGACTATCCGGACGCTGAAGCCCTAGCGGCCTTCAAACACAGTATCTGAGATGAGTGGCTTGCCAGACACCTCGGCCAAGGAAAGCCGAGGATGATGGTAGCCTTAACAAGCCTTATGACCCGATTTTGTGTGGGCGGGGACAGCTGGTTGGCCCGCAGAGGCACCAACGACCCAAGCACATCCGAAATTTGAGATGGCAACGGGAAGCCACGGTGCACTAAGCACAAACGTCAGAATAACGATAGTCCGGACAACATGGCGGTTAACCCCGAATTCAGGGGCTCTCGACCTGGTCAAGGAAAGAAGCCATTTAAGGGTAGTAAAGAGGAACCATCCGTCCTGAATAAAGTCCTGGACAGATTGTGCCAAATCCATGGCACTTCCGACAAACCTGCAAATCATACCCACAGAGAATGTTGGGTCTTCAAGCAGGCCGGCAAGTTAAATGTCGAACACAATGGAAGGGAAACACCAAGCGAAGACGAGGATGAGCCTCGCCAGTCGATCAATAGGGTCCAGAAACAATCCCCACCAGAAGTCAAAATGGTAAACATGGTACACGCAACTCACGCAGAGTTCGTCACCCTCAAATTTAATCCTTGGGCGGCCTGCCTCATCACTTTTGATCACAGGGGACTACCCGGCCAATATCCGGCACGGAGGATCGGCTGCCTTGGTGCTCGACCCAATAATTGATGGATACCATCTCACTAGCGTCCTAATGGACGGCGGCAGCAGTCTTAATCTAATATATCAAGACACCATCCGCAGGATGGGGATAGAGCCATCCAGAATAAGCCAAAATAGCGCCACCTTCAATGGAGTGATTCCAGGCGTCGTGGCCCACTGCTGGGGCTCCCTCGTATTAGAGGTGACATTCGGTTCTCCCGACAACTTCAGAAGCGAGAACTTACTCTTCAACACCGCTTCCTTCGGCAGCAACGGCCTTCGCTTGCTTTAACGCAATACCGAACTACGCTTGCCTTAAACTCAAGATGCCCGGTCCACGCGGCATCATAACGGTTAGCGGAAACACAGAGCAGTATGCGGCGGCTCTTGCTACCGGACTCTAGGCGGCCTCTCCCACCGGAACGCATGACCAGTCGTCAAGACCACGGACACGGCTAGACGAGTCCAGTACACCATTTTTCACAAATAGCTCGGATAAACCCAAGCTGGGTGTTGTACATGTGCCCCCAAAAATAATATGAGGGGCTGCAAACATGTAACAAAGCCCACAATTCGGCTTGCCTCATTAATAGGCAAATATCTCGAACTTCCATCGAGCATCACTAAATTTTTCGCACGCTTACTCTTTTTTTTCATGAGTTTTTGTTCCTACAGACACTACCAGTGTGACACCCTTCCAGGATACGGCACAACAGAGACAAAGGCGCAGACGTGCAGCAGGGCCCCGCCCAGAGGTTTCTCTTTAGATTAAGCCCCTGCGTAAACCTTCTTTACTGTCTTTTGTTGCTCGACATCTCATGGGTATTTCATACACCCATAAGGGATACTGGCATTATAGGACTTTTGCCACGACAGATCAATGCACGTACCTGGAATTACAGGGTCAAGGGCGTTATTCAGCCCAATATATGTTATAAAGTCCAAATACCTTCGGGAGTGTTCGGCGTCGCGAGTTTGGCCTTATATGCATCAGCTCCGAATCATGTCTTTGGTCAAATGTTGGGTTAGCCCGGCTCCTGGGTTTGTTGCCTTACGTTCCGTTCTATCGGCTAAGGTGGCCAAAGGAGAACTACTACGATTGTGCCCTGGTTATTCCGTATGAGCACCTCAGTAGAGAAAGCCAAAAACTGACTGTCATGATATAGCAAGAGACTGGTCAACCACTCGAGGACTCATCGGAATCTATAGGATTCCTCCGCATTAACAAAGGACCGGTTTCCCGGTCAAGTACGCGCACCGTATCCGGGCGCTCGCGAAAGTACCAGGGGCTACATAGTAGCCCCACCTTGCAAACTCCTATGGCTAAGTGAAAAGTGTTACAGCTATATAGTCCGGTTGCCTGGTTCGACATGCGATCACCTCCTTAACGGACCAAGACGTTGGATCAAGTGTGTTCACGCATATTTTCTCGAACACCCCCGCATTCGTGGGGGCTGAAGCCAACGACTGCTAACTTTCACGTTATATGCATACATAAACAGCCGCACAGGAGACATTATAATACTTTCAGGCAAAAGTATAAAAAACAGCCTCTATAATTAAACACATAATTTTTTACAATTAATAGAATCGTCACTCAAACATGACATTCTTCGAGCACTGAGCCTCTATCCTACGGGCACCTTCTATGACCTGCTCAAAATAGTGCTCGGCTGGGTCTTGGCTTCCTGCCGGACCCTGGGTTGCAATGCCGGTGGCCTCCATGTCCGCCCAGTATGCCTTCACACGGGAAAGGGCCATCCGCGCACCCTCTATGCATGCCGACCCCTTATCGGCATCTATTCGCGCTCTGGTGCCAAATAATTGTTGCACCAAACCAAAGTAACTGTCCGGCTTCGGTCTTTCGTCCACAGATTGTCTATTACAGACCTCATTGCAAGGCCGAACAGCCTATGGAGCTCGGCTATAGCGGCCATCTTCTCACTCAAGGGTAAGGAGCGCGCTTGGGCATTAAATTGCGACCAGAACAACCTTTCTATTTTGTTATCTTCATGGTCCTTGAACAACTTGGTCGCATAAGCCGCACTCTTCGCCAAGTCCGCATACTCATCTGCAACACTCCATAGCTTATCCAACGGAGCATACTTTGGATCTACAAACTTCATCCACAATAAATAACGATTTCCAGCCGTGTTTTCTTCGGCTTGTCGAAGTTCCTCCCACGCGTCTCTAATATGAGAGCGTGTCTCCTTAGCCGAATCCAGTGCCTTCTTCAGGCCAGCCGCCTTTGCCTGACTCTCCTTCTCGAGGAGCTCATATCGGCCGGCGGCGTCCCTCAACTCCATAGCCATCGCGGCTACCTTTTCCTAGCTTCAAAGATGAGCGGCCTATTCGGCTTTTAAATCTTTAGCCGCTTTTAGAGCAGACACATTGCTAACCCGGTCTTGTTCCTTGGATAGGGCAAGCTCCGCCCTCAGGGCCTCAACGGCAGTAGCTCCGCCTGCAGCCACATTGCATCATATTAATATTGCAACCTTCTTACAAATTCCTAAAGCAAATATGGATATAAGAGCACATACTCTGCGACTCCTCGAATCGCTTGTTTACAAGCGTGACGTCGGCCTCCACCACATCAATCTGCCGCCTCAATTCGGCGCATTCAGTGGTCTGGTCTATCACCGGACCCTTAGCAACCTGCATATCAATACAAGTGCGATCATTACCTGGGAGTGTGATCCTCCGTTTGCTGCCATAGGCTGGCATCCGCAGTCTCAGGGAATATTATCTATACAAAGCACATGTATTGCGTGCGGCGCAGCCAAAAGCTTCGTATTTTGTGGCTTACCTCAAAGCCTTTGAGCAAGCTCTTGAAAGCTTCGTTTAACCCGCTTGTGGCGGAGGAGATTTTCTCCAACACCGTACACATTAGTGTACGATGATCCTCCAAGAGAGTAGCTGACTCCAGGAGGCCTGTCAGCGTGTTCGTCCGGACACCGGACTCTTCCGGACCCTTTTCATTGTCCGCCACAGGAGCCGAACGCGCTGGGCTCGGGGCGGCCGATGTGTTACCTTCCGTCCCCATTGGATCTGGACTCCTCCATGACGATACCTCAGGGTCGCCCGCCTCATGGGGTAGAGAGGTAGGTGGGGTTTCACTCTCCATCATCTCCGGAAGAAGATCCCCCGAGGACGAACCCTGTTGAGATGAACTGCTAGCCGTACTGCAAAAAATAGGTCCCGATTATTACTCTCGGAGGAAAGAGCAATAAGCTTCTTGTTTATTAAACTTATAGCTTGGTGGAAGGCTGGCCCGTTAGCGGGCACGGTGTGGTAAGAACGCCCTTCGGGGCAGGGCCCTTTGGTGAAGTTTTCTTCCCTTGTTTGGGCGCTCCCGTTTCAAAGTCTTCGAAAGCGGTCCTCTTCTTCCCGCGGTGGGAGAAACCTCAGATTTGCCTCCCCAATTCTCCTCCTCCATGGAGACATTAATTCCCCCGGTTCGTATGCACAATGTGTGAGGCCCACTCCTGGCCTCCCCACTCTTCCCTTCATCTTTCTCCGCTTTAGGGTTACTTACTTGGGTATCTAGGCGATTGCAGCTCAGGCCCTCATCCTCGGTGGTATCCGGACACTTTATTCGTGGTCCGAAGAACAACTTATACATCCCTTCGGGCGTCATGTCGAAGAAGTGCTGAATGGTTCGCGGACCTTCTGGATTGAACTCCCACATCCGGAGAGGCCGACGTTTGCACGGCAGGGCCCGCCGAACTAGCATTACCTGGATTATTTTGACAAGACTAGTGTCCCTCTCGAGGAGCTCCCGAATGCGGCTTTGTAGCATCGGTACATCGTTCGCAGGCCCCCAGTTCAGTCCCACGTTGGCCCACGACGCCAGTTGAGATGGAGGGCCCGAGCGGAAGGTGGGTGCGGCCGCCCACTTTGAGCCTCGAGGAGCTGTGACATAGAACCACCTCCGTTGCCATAAATCAGATACCTCCGGGAAGGAGCCTTCGGGCCACGGGGCATCGGCGTTCCTGCTTATTGTGGCACCTCCGCACTCTGCGTGTCGCCCCTCAATCATCTTCGGCTTCACATTGAAAGTCTTGAGCCATAAGCCGAAGTGGGGGTAATGTGGAGGAAGGCTTCACACACGACGATAAACAACGAGATGTGGAGGATGGAATCCGGAGCTAGATCGTGGAAATCTAGCCCGTAGTAGAACATGAGCCCCTCACGAAGGGGTCAAGAGTAAGGCCCAAGCCCCGGAGGAAGTGGGAGACAAATACGACGCTCTCATTGGGCTCGGGAGTGGGGATAACCTGTTCGGGAGCAGAAAGCCTGTGCTTGACGTCGGCGGTCAAATACCCGGCCTCCCTGAGCTTCGCAATATCCTCCTCTATGACAGAGGAAGCCATCCACTGGCCTTGATGGTCGGATCCGAACATGATCGAAGATCCGGGGTGCTTAGGCTCGAGCTTTGGGTGTTGGAACTCAGGGTGCGAGAGGCGCGAGCATGGTGATAGAGGGATAGGCCTCAACTCCTTTATAAAGGGGGGAGAATATGAAGCGTCCCCAGCGTAACCGTTTGGGACTTGCCTAAAAACACGGAGTCGTGCCAACGGGCACGGTTGGATTACCCATACCCGTATTGATGAGGATCCCGTAGTAAGGAGGACACGATCTCTGCTTTGACAAGACGTGCCAAGAAAACCGCCTTGTGAGGTGTGCGGTAGCAGGTTGTAAAAACGGTTCGAATAAATACCGGACCGTGGCGTGATGTCACTCTTCAAAGAGTTGCCAGCAGATTAGATTTGTGGATTATTATTCTCACTATGGTGGTATATGGAATTTATCTTGTAGAGCCGGACACGGTCCTTGTGTTTGGAATTTATCTTGGAGTATTCGGAGATGGAACTCGCCTCGCAATGCTGAAGACAATCTACGCGCCGGACTCATCGTCATTGAAGCCTGGTTCAGGGGCTACTAGGGGAGTCCTGGATAAGGGGGTATTCGGACAACCGGACTATATGCTTTGGTCGGACTGTTGGACTATGAAGATACAAGATTGAAGACTTCGTCCCGTGTCCGGATGGGACTATCCTTGGCGTGGAAGGCAAGCTTGGCGATTCGGATGTAGATCTCCTTCTCTGTAAACCAACTCCGTGTAACCCTAGCCCCCTCCGGTGTCTATATAAACCAGAGGGTTTAGTCCGTAGGACACAACAACAATCATACCATAGGCTAGCTTCTAGGGTTTAGCCTCTGTGATCTTGTGGTAGATCAACTCTTGTAACACTCATATCATCAATATCAATCAAGCAGGAAGTAGGGTTTTACCTCCATCGAGAGGGCCCGAACCTGGGTAAACATTGTGTCCCTTACCTCCTGTTACCATTAGCCTTAGACCCATAGATCGGGACCCCCTACCCGAGATCCGCCGGTTTTGACACCGACACCCATGTTGCTTTCCTTGCTCCTACGTCCCCTAGATCGTCGGTGTTGTCGTTGGTGTTTAGGCGGCTCCTCGCCAGGCTTGTTGAAGTCTCTTCTGGGGGTGCCATTGAAGTTGTTAGCACCATTGTAATTGTCCTTGGGGGTTTCCACCATGTAAACATCGTAGGTGGAAGTGGCCGTCCATCGGCCGGTAGCC
>NC_041383.1:619533911-619549148 GCF_002162155.2 Triticum dicoccoides
TCCTCGACAGTGGATACTAAGTGGGTGGTGGGTGGGACGTAAAATTCCCCATGGTTTCTCTCAAGGCCCAACTGAGTGCGGGACGAGGATGGGCCATATGTGATAGTCATCATTCGGGTCCGATCCAGCGTCTCGTTTAACAGGGCAACATTGCCTGGATTGACGTGTAAGATCTCTTCGGAGTCAACCTCTGGTATGATGGTGAGGCGAGGGGTGAATCTGGCCAGGATCGACTACTGGTCTTAGGATGTAGAACTGGCGCAAAGGCTCGAAGCCAGATCCGTAGTAAGGAGGGTGAGTCCAGCCGGGATCGATTCCTGGTCCACAGATACCGAAATCATGTCGAGGCTCGAACCCTGATCTGCAGTGGGAAGAGTGAGCCCGGCCAGGGTTGACTCATGGTCTTCGGACGTGGTGGTTGCATCCGGGCTTGAAGCCATATGCGAGTCGATGGCTGATCCAACGATCAGACGGAGGGGAGATGCCAAAGTCAAGGCTCCAGGATTTTCGGGTGCCTCGGTCGAGGCTGAGAAGCCGGTGAATCAGATTGCCCCAAGCATCAGTGACGTACTCTAGGTTATTGAACCAAATCTGGCGCTCAGGGGTGAAGTTGTCGACCTGGTTGAGATGATCGGTCGAGTTGGTGTGCAGAACGATGCTGCCGAACGCGAAAAGCTGGTCAGGGAAGAAGACGTCCCCGGTGTTGATGCCATCTCCGATGATCAGGCGAGCCATCGATCCTTTGGCGATCCAACAACGGAACTCTCAATGAAAGCACCAATGTCGGTGTCAAAACCGGCAGATATCGGGTAGGGGGTCTCGAGTTGTGGGTCTTGGATCGATGGGGAACAAGGGACGAAGGACAGATGTTTACCCAGGTTCGGGCCCTCTCTAAGAGGTAAAACCCTACGCCATGCTTGATTATATTGCTTGTGTATACGAGGATTACAGAGTCGATCTACCAGGAGATCAAATGAATTAAACCATAGGCTAGTAGGATGATGGTTGTTGCTCTAGCCTCTATGGACTAAACCCTCTGGTTTATATAGACACCAGGGGTGCTAGGGTTACATATGGTCGGTTACGACGAGAGGATAAACATGTCGAATCTTCTATCTTGACTTGGAGTACATGCCAAGGCCTCAAAGGTCTTCTGTCCGGATACGTTGCCGCCCAATAGTCCAGCTTTCCAGCAGCTGTAGTGCGGCCCGACTGTCCGGCCCATGAGAAATAGGTCGTCAGCCCGGGGGCCCCTAGTCTAGGACTCCCTCAGGGACCAAGGGAGGTGTCCATGCGACACCTCCAGAGCAAAAGATGGTCTTTCATACGAGCGCACCCGCTTGTATGGGAGGTCGTATGAGGTGCCAGCGCTGCTGCCTCGTGCACTACTTGCACCCCAGTCGGATTGGGGATCAGACTAACACACACGCGCGTGCGCGCACACACACACACACACCAGAAACCCATACAAAAGGCAGAACCCTAGCCTCCGGAGTGATCTGGAGGAGGGATTGGCAAGGAGAAGACTTCCATCTTCACAACCACGCGCAAGGGGACATCAACATCATCACCACTGTCATCATCATCATCATCATCACCACTGTCATTATCATCATCATCCACATCCATCTCATTGTAACATCAGGAACCCTAGTGGATCATTTTGTGTGTTACATGCGTGATCCATTCATACTTACCATTACCGCCCTCATAATGTTTGTTGTCTATATGTGTGAGTAGACCCCCTACTTCTTGGGGATAAGGATGAACCTTGGTATGTATAGGATCTGAAATGTTATATTGGATATGAGATCCTTTATTGAATCCTTAGTTTAATAAACATTGTGAATGTTGTGAAGGGGCCCCACTCAGCATTAGCACAAAAGGTGATGAAGTGTATCACTGTCATTGTAAAAAGGATAGGATGTGAAGGTAATTAGAGGTGACAGTAAAAACTTTGCTCCTAGCTTTTGCAATTGATAGGGGATTTATGGAAAAACTTAGAGAGACCACGTCCACAAGGTAACCCTCAATTACCTTACTCGTAACCTGCAGGGGGAGACTATGGTAGTGGCGTGCGTTGCACGAAGTCTACCTAGAGTAGAACATGTTATGTACCCGGCTCCGCCCAGCATAATCATCAAGAGTGGCTCAAGTATGCAGACTATATTATGCAGTTCCATGGGTTGCCTTATTCCTCCGTCATTTCCACTTGTTATTCGTGTTGTTGTTTTCCTATTACTTTTTATGTTATTTACTTCCAGTTCGCTCCGCACCAAAACTTTTTAATTTTTTTCCCACCGTTACTTTATCTAGAGTCTACAATTAACAAACTCATAATTCACTACAAGAGGCTATGCTTAATTCATGTGCTCCCTATGTGATCGATACTCTTACTTTGAAAAGGCCACAATTAAACCCTGTGCACTTACAGGACATCATGGCCTCAACGGTGCCCCCCATTTGTCGGACAGTTAATTGAGTCTCCTCGTCAATATTGGTGGGCCCATATCGGAGTGGCGAAATTGAAATATGACCTCAATGGTGGACGCCCACATAGGTCGGAAGGGTCAACCAAGTCTCCTTGTCGCTACAGTTGACATGGTGAAGCGGTGGATTCCCGATGTAAGGAAACAACGCAACGGAGACGACAAGTTGAGACAACTGGCGGAGATGGCGCGCAGGGGCATGCAGCTAATTTCTTCTCAAGCGCTAGTGAAACATGTCGAAATACGGAAGTTTAAGTGGTAGGATTTGAATATGCAACTTCGGAAGTGGCACAGACCGACTTTCCCTAAGGAGATTAGGAAAATAGTATTGTTCAAGCTAATAATCACCTCATCATGAAATTAGGCTGATGGTACCATCAAACGAATCCATGTAGATTCTTTTACCTCTTAAAACATGGATGGGAACCATCACTCTGTTTTGGAAAGTTTCAGTATCTTTCTTAATCATGCATCGATGGCATGTGAAATTGAAAATCTAGGATTTTTCTTATTCATGCAACGACTGAATGAAATGAAACAATTATTCCTGCAAACATGGAAACTTAAATGTATGCGTCTGAAGCGGCATAAAAATGGGGGACAAAATCAACTAACGTTCAGAGGTAGAATTTTATCGGGGGAGGCTACATGTTGGACATCGTTACTTACAATTGATCAATTTGCATTTTTTTTTTACTTTGAGTTACCGCAAAATTGAATTATAAAACTGATGTCTGATATATTAATGGTCACAACAAGTTAGATATGTGTTCTGCTCAAACATATGAAACAACAACAAAATAATAAATGAATAAGGACAATTAAATTAGATCAATACTCTTTTTGAGATGAGACTAGTTGATGCAGGGACACCAGTTGATCGAACGCTTCTAGAGACTAGTTGCAAGGTTGATATAGTTGTCTCATACCCGTCAGATATTGCTTGTGTTATGAGTGTAGTTAACCAATATATGCATGACCCAAAATCAGCAGATATGGGAAGTTGTGAATAGGACCCTATGATATCTTAAGGGGTGCTCAGAAAGAGACCTCTTATCGGAATATTCAAGTTAGATGCCATACTGATGTCGCTTGTGCAAGTTCTCTAGATGACTGCCTCTCAACATCTGGTCACTTTACATCTGTTGGAAGGAACCTATTTTCATGGTGACGCAAAATACAAAGGGCGGTGTGGCTTGATCGACTACAGAGGCTAAGTTTGGATCCCTGAGTCATGCTACATGTGAGTTATTATGGATGCAGATTCTCCTAGCAGAGTTGCGGTTGTACAAGTACAAGCCTCTAGTCTATAATGTGACGACAAAGCTACTATTGACATTGCTAATAACCTTGTTCAGTACGACCGAACCAAGCACATAGAGATTGATCGTTACTTCATCGAGGATAAGTTTGATGAAGGAGTAGTTTGCCTTTCATACGTCAGTCAACTAGCATATGCCCTTAGAAAAGGACTCCTAGAAAAAAAAGCCCATGTTTGGTAGCAAGATGGATTCGCCCCGTCTTGAGAAGGAGTGTTGTTGTATGATTACCATATAACGTGATTCCCTGAAAGAAGGGATTGGTGAGGAACGATACATAATTTCCCCAAATCCTCTTCATCCTCCCTCGAATCACTAATCTCTCAAATCTCCGATGATTTTGAACAGGATGTCCCTTCTCCCCCTTCCTCTATATCATGGAAACTACCTATTAACACATGGGCTATTTGGAACTAGCCACAAGAATATCTCCCGAATTTGCAATACCGCACCCTCAACCTAGTAACTGAGAAACTTGATTGTAATAATAAATTAAAAAACAAACTCTTTATGCTGGAGCCAAACCACCTTTTGACCGGACATGAATTGATGTTTTTTATATAATTTGTATACAAATACAATTAGAAGAAAAACATAACTTTTTTCAGCGACTAAATTAGTAATTTACCCTTGTTTGTCAATTTGGGAGCTATTGCTCCATATAAAATCTCCATGTTCCAAAATGGTATCATTTCTATCCACATTAGGCATGATTATTAACTGTATACAAACTCCACAAAAAATATCTAGCAATACTTTTTCTGGAGGAAAAAAATCACCAATTCACTTTCTGAATATGATCTAGCATGATTAATTGCATTGTAACAACAGCATTGTTTTATTACAAGAGGAGGGGAATAAGAAAATGATTAAAAAGGGGCATTTTTTTGGTTTGAAAGTTCAAAATAGTCTTATTGGTTCTTCTATCTCGGGAACTATATTTAACCCAACAAACATCCAATTACAGGGAAGGAAAACAGACGACAAGAACAAGAACACAGACTCCAAACTCCTCGACGACCAAGCTAGGGTCGTCATCACATGCAAGCGTTCACTCGCACTAGCTAATTACTTAATTAGTCTCAGAAGACGCCTCTCTTTCACGGTACTCCAAGTCTTCAGGCCATGGAGAGCTTAGCTAGGTAGCCTTATCCCATGCATGTAACCTTACTCATGCGATCAACTTAGTTGCTAACTCGCTAACCTTACTCCTCTCATGCATGCATGCGCTAATTCCAGGTTGCTTCAAGTCTCAGACTCACTCTACAGATCGGAGCTTACGGCTTGTGTAAGCTTGATCGATCCGTCGATCATGGCATCCGGCCTCCGTTGAAGGACGAAGCCGACTTCATCTCGGCCTCCAAGGAGCTCATGTCGCTGCTGCTCTGATGGTGGTCTCCTCTCGGTGTCGATATCCCGCGCACGATGCCGCCTCCGCCCACGCCAAGAAAGTCCCGCGTCATGTCGCCGCCGCCGCCGCCGCCAGCACCACCGCCGTTGCCACCAACACCACCTCCTCCCTGGCTGTATTTCACCTCGTGCTGATCCATGTCGCACATCCTCGGATCAAACATCCCGGCGGGACCGCCGTTAGCGCCGCCAAACATCGCCGCGGCATTGACGCCGCCGCCAGCAGCCAGAGAGTTCATCAGCTCGTTCAGGTTCGCATCGTTCTGGTCCATCTGCTGCTGCGGTGTCCCCTGTCGCGCGTGCGGCGAAGAGCCCACGAAGCCCCGGAACATGGACGCCGCGCCGTTGGGGCTGGAGGTCGCGCCCATCTGCGCTGCCTTCTGGAGCAGTGCGGTCGCAGACATCTGAGGCAGCATGGGCGCCTGGTCGTTGTACATCCCAGCCTGCGAAATGTGATCACCACCAACAAAGTTCCCGCCGAAAATCGCCGCTGCCGATACCTCAGAGCTGCCGCCGCCGCCTCCGCCAGCTCCGCCGCTGAACTGGTCGTTGCTCATCATTCCCTGGCTTGCATGCTCATGACTAGACCCCGAGCTATTGCCATTGTTGGAGAAGAATCCCAGGTTGAAGAGTCCATGGCCCGAAGAGGCGGGCCCTCCCGCACCATTGCCCTGGAGGTCTGGGAGCTGCATGAGGCCGTGGAACGGCTTGGACTGCAGGTAGGAGTGTGGCCCGTTTCCCGCATCGTCGCCGAAATCCTGCCCCGGCGCCGCGTTGAGGAAGAAGGCCGACTGGGGCTGCTGCTGAGGCGGGCGGAACGCAGACGCGCCAGAGGGCGACAGGAGGTGGTCGAGGCGCGCGGCGATGCTGCTGCTGCCTCCGCCGGCCGCTCCACCCAGGCGCAGGAGCTCCGGGGACGGGTGGTGGTGGTGGCCGTCGTGCTGCAGGGTGGAGTTGAGGTGGGATCCCACCTGGGACAGGCTCAGCGCCATGTTGCCAGCGTTAGTAGCCCCGTAGAGGTGGCTGGTGAGGCTGCTCAGGCTCGTCGGCGGCAGCCTGGCGCTCTCCTGCGCCAGGGCGTCGCAGAAGGCCCTGTGGGTGATGAAGCTGTCCCTCCTGCATACAATAACACAACAGAAAATAATCAGAAACACGATAAACATCAGCACACCACACCACACCATCAGTCACATGTCGTCATGTGCTCTCGCACCACACCACACCGCGCTGCTCTGGTCTCTGCTCGATCTGCAACTTAGGTCAGAGCGCAGGCAGCGCCGTCGCATGCCAATGCATGGGCCGTGCAGTAAAAGTGAACAGTAAAGTTGATGTGAGAAGAGCTTGAGAAGCCTGAAAAGCGAACAGCTAGCGCCCTGCACCGGGCTGCATGGCGACGACGCATGCATGACACGCTGGACGGGAAGGTGGGCGCGCGCCCCGAGGCGTGCTAGCGGCATCTCGGGCTAAGATATTGTTTTCTGATCGACATGTGAGCACTGCGCAACTGGCCGCGGGACGGGACGACGGGCGGACGGACCGACTGTGCCACTGAATGTTGTGTTTGTAGCTGGTGGTATCTCATGCATCTGAACAGCGCCATTCCCAGTGTCCACAGCTGCTACAGCGACAGGGTGCGCATCTCCCCCTTGTGCACCAGCCAGGTCACAGTAAAAGAAAGAAACAGCTTGCAAATGTGGTGGCCGTGGTTTTTATCTCTGTTCAAGTAACATATGTTTCCAAAGGGGGAATAGGGTTTGACTACTATCGCTAGTGTACCACCACACCTTGCTGTCCAAAGACTAGTGCTAAAATTAGGAAACTGGTAGTATGGGTCAAAGGTGTTGGGTATAGTATGAATCCATGCATGCATGCACCACAAAGCAAGCTCAAGATCCCAGAAATCGATGTGTGTCAGTCAAGGGAGAGGCCGCGCCGGGGAAAGAAGAAATCTCATCATAGCTTGCCATGCTACGCCTTTCATAGGTTCCACTAGTAGGAAGCTTCAGGGCTCCTTTGATTCAAAGAAATTGCATACGATTTTTGGAGGATTTGAACCCTTAGGAATTTTTTCTGTGTTGCTCGTTTGATTCGTAGGATTGGCATTCATAGGAATTTTTTCATAGGATCCATTTGTACTATATTTTGGAAGAAAATTTTCATCCACTCAAACCTCTTTGTAGAATTCCTTTGTTTTTCCTGTGTTATCAAACATTCTTTCAAATCCTGTAGGATACTATGGGACATGCCATCCTATTCCTGCATTTTTTCTATTCCTGCATTTTGACAATCCTGCGAATCAAAGAGGCCCTGAAAGGAGAAAGGCTTCCAGACAAAGACATCAGACATTGTCATGCACACGAACACACACACCAAGGAGCTGCGTAGAGCAGAAAACTTTGCGAGGCTGGTAAGCTCGCCTCCCGAGGCGCCTTGACACAGGAAAAAGCAAAAGCCTGCGCCAGTGAAACTTAAAAAAGCCTACTGCCCCCCAAATCAAGGAGCTCAAAACAAAGAATGCCAATTATTCGTACTTAGTGTACTCCACCTCAACAGCTGAATGTGTAAAAACGATGATATGGACGCATATGGAACATACTATAGCTTCTAAACTTGGAAAAAAAAACATGCACTATAGATTTACGCTCAGAGAAGAAGCGCCGAATTGTTTCTTTTTTTTATATCATCAGGTCTCTTCCCTTGGAGGAACAGTGAAAAAAGAGACGACACTCCATTGCTCATGAATGCAACTCCTGCTGGTGTTTCCCTAAGTGCTAACTCCCCATTGGAGAATTTTATGCCAAAACCATGAAAGAGAGGAGTGACCACTTGAATGAATATGAATGCACCTTAAGTCAATCAATGAATGAACAGTTCCTCAAATTACACTTGCAACTAGGCTGGCGATGCATGGGCGATGAGACATGGGATGGACATTGCGACGCATCCATGAAAAGGCGTGGGCCTCTCTCGCTGGTCGCTGCCACGGCCAACGAACGGCTCTGCCACATCTTAGCCGGCCAGCCAACTCACATGAGAAGTTTAGCTGCCTACTCCTACATGGCAGCCAAGCGATGCAGTAGAAAGAGAAAACTATGGAAGAGAGAGAGGGTAAAAGAGAAAGCCTGCATGCTGCTGACGAGTTGGACCAGGAGGAATGCGGGTCTACAGGACAGTGTAACAGATGTCTTAGTCTGTAGCGTGTGTCTGGCTAGAGAGAGGGGAGAGAGCTTGTTTCTGGTTCCATCTTCCCAAGGCACCAAGCTAGGAAAGGGAAAGGATGGCTTCTGGGCAGTGCCAAAGGACTCAAAATATTCCAGCCCATTTCACGTGCGAGCAGTTTCACTGTGCGCCCTCTCTCTCACTCCCCTTCGTCGCCCGCGGCCGTCTCTATTGCTTTCCTTCTCAGCAGGCTAGCCAGAGAAGGAAGGAAGCAGGAGCTCGAACAACAACAATGTCCATCGACATCGGCACAAGGCCATTCAAAACCCTAACCCTAAACCAAAGCAGTGCCCATTATGGTATGTACGCGCAGTGCCATGCATGCAGCGAGGCCTGATCGATTTCACGTACATTCTATCTATGTAGACATCGGAGCGGTAGAAATGCAGGAGGCAGTATATAGGTAGAAGAAGCTGGGTAGGGAGCAGTGGCTGGTAAGTTACCGGGAGAAGAGGGTGCCGCAGTCGCAGCGGTACTCGCGGGTGCCGCAGATCTTGGAGTGCGCCTTCCAGTCCGACTGCACGGCGTAGCGCTTGGAGCACTTGTCGCACTTCCACTTCTTCTCGCCGTGCTTGCGGCAGAAGTGCTTCTTGATGCCGGTGAGGTCGCCCAGGGCGCGGGACGGGTCGTGGTGGACGCACGTCGGCTCCGGGCACAGGTACACGCGCCTGCGCTGCACCTGGTTCGGGTTCTTCTGCTTCAGCTTCCATGGCAGGTTGTGGCCGCGGCGGTGCAGCTGCAGATTCTGCTCGCGCTGGAACCCCTTGTTGCACACCTCGCACACGAACCGGTTCGTCGCCATCAGCGTCTTGGGCGACAGCGCGATCACCTCCGCGTCCGGGTCTGCAACCAATTCCACCATGCATTTCATCATCAAATACAGTGCATATAGACAAATATGACAATTAGCTTTGCATACAAAAAAGGTATCCCAATTGATGACTCGATACGTCATGCATAACACAATCAATAAAACGCTTGGAAATTAAGAATGGGTGGCCATATATTTAGGGCGTTCCATGCTTGGACAGGTAGGAAGGATATATATGCTTCTAGAAGAGCAAATATTTGAGCAAGGGTCTTATTAATTATATGCTGTGGGAAATTTCTTAATGTTGGAGTATTAATTTTCCTTATCTGTGAGGCGCTCGCACATGATCAATGAGTGAATAATCCCATTGGAGCTAGTAGAAATCACGGATTAATTTGAGAAGATATCGTTGCTTACTTCCCTGGGTGGGGGCCGGTGAGCTAGAGAGTAGAGACAAACTAGAGCACGGAGAAGAGAATATTTGCATGAGATTTTGGGGAAGAAAGAAGTTTGCAGGAAGTGATATAGAGAACAAAGGAATTGTCATGGATTGTGCCCTCGCTCCTGCTTGCACCTCATAATTGGGGAAAATAATTGAATGAGCTCCAGTAGAGAGGATGACAGCTCATGTACATGGAATCTTGGAGCAAGAAAAAAAATAAGAACCGGATATTTTTCCTCAAAAATATATCCAACTAGTATAGTATACGGTTCTTCTTTCCTACCAAAGATACATAAAAACTAAAAAAATCGAGTTAGAAATTTTGGAACCAACTGATCTGATGAGAACACGAGACTTTGGAAGAAGAAGAAACCGGCCGTAACAAGGAGGAGCCTACTCGATCTAGAGCCACGAGTAAAGTACCCTAGTTCCTGTTCGTCACCTGAATTAATTGTCCTCCTTTCAGGTGATAGTACAGAGCTTTAAATGAACTCGTATTGATTAGCAAGGAGCGAATTGAAGGCCAAGTATCTTCCTCGAGGCTACAGCTAACTTCGAATTGAAGTAGACCCTGAGTATAGGGGAACGGATCCAGTGAACCAGGGATAGATGAGAAATTAAGGAGTTACAGTAAAAGAGTACAAGCTGGGAAATTAGGGAGTGAAATTAAGGCGTGTGTAGTAGCAAGAACAGACTGTCGCTCAATTACACACACGTCAGTTACTACACACAAAAAAAGGTGCAAATTCTCCAGCAGTACCAAGTATTAATTCACTACCAAGCAAGAAACAAAGCAGGAAGTAACTGAGTAAATAAAAGAGAAGATACTGAAAAATAGAGAGAGAAAACCCCAAGTGTGCGCATGTGAGAGAAGATGCTTGCACTGTCAGGAACCAAACGATAAGACGCCAATCAGTCCAGACAAGACCTTGCAGTTAGCATGCATGACTGGAAATATTAACCAGGGTCCACGATTAGATTACCGGGTAGAGTCCTCTTCTTCTTGGCCGGTGGTGCCGCCGCCGGAGCGCCCTGGCTGGACGCAGCAGGCGCCGCGCTCCCCACGCCGGACAGTGCCACCGCTGCCAGCTGCTGCTGGTGCTGCTGCTGCTGCTGTGATATCAGCGGTTTCATCTGGTCTTGCTGGTCCCCATCCCTCATCCCGAAGAACGCCGCCGCTGCCGCTGCCGATGAATTCGATGCCATCGCCTCCCAACCTACGTCGTCACACCAACTCCGGATTGTTCTTGGATTGGCAGTGCTCCTTCTTCTTCCCCCTTCGCTGAAACAAAGCAAGATTTTCCATGTGAGACGTCGCAATTAAGAGAGTAAAAACTGACACTGCACAGCGCATGCAAGCAAGCGACCATGAGAGAGAGATCTGGAAGACTCTTGCTCCCCGAGGAAAATTAAGGAGGAGAAGGACGAAGACGACGAAAGAAGCACAACTGGTTGGGAGGATGAGGGAGCAGATGGAAAGGCCCCAAAATTCCCTGAGCGCGTGATGGCTATACCTATCTCATATACCTTGGAACCGATCTGAAACAACAAACAAATCGACAAGAAGCCAAGAAAAACTCCAAGGCCTCGGCCGCTTAGGACCCTTCCGAGATTAACAAAAGAACAAAGTGGACAGGGAAATCCAAACAAACAAACAGTTGCACTCAAAACAAAGTAAAAAAAGAGAGAGAAGGCATACGAACAAAAGCTCGCAAACACCCACACCCACAGAACTCACATACACACAGATATTTAAAAATTTGGAAAGGAACGCAACAACGAACTAGAGGAGGAGGAAAAAAAACATGGGATACCTCACTCTCTCCCTGCTAGCTTCGTCTCTTGCTTGAAACTGAGGGGATAGAAGTGGAGGAGAGGGGGCGGAGGAGAGGGCCGGGGAGGAGGCTAAGAGGGTTGTTGTCTCATTTCTTTCATCTCCTTGTCATACTTTTCTTTCTCTATCTATCTCTTCCCTCCCACGCTCTTATATGCCCCCCTCTCGCTCTATAAAATTAATTGCTGAAATCTTGCCTCTGCTCTTTCCCAGGCCTATGCACACCATGGAAATATATAAAAGATGGGGATTATATATACAGGCCGGAGCAGGAGAAAGGGGGAGAGGAAAGAGAGAGGGGATGGGGGCGGGGGCAAGCTCACGCAGCCCAGCGGCGTCGTGGAGCGTGTGAGGGTCGGGTCCACCGACTGCTGCGTGGGGCTTACCTCTCGCCATCTCACACGCGCGCGCGCAAGGCCTTTTCTTTTCCCCTTGGTTTAGTTTTGGTTTTCTTTAGGGGTTTATTGTTGTGCGATTGCAGCCGTGTGCTTAAGTTTCGTGCCTTGCTAGCACGTTACTACAAATTAAAAGCATGGCTTTGGATCCCCCCTGTTCACCTAACTTCTGTTAGACTGTTTTAACCTTTTTGGTGATGCTAGTTTGCACGCATATGTTTGGCCATGTTGTGCAACAAACATCACATTCTCCATCTGAACGTTTATGAGTAAGCCACAAACATAAATCTGTAAAGGAGCAAACCGGCCTAGGAACTTTTTGTTGCGCAATCTGTGGTACAAAAAATGGCTATACCAAGTTACCAACCACCGCGTATTGCCATTGAATTACCTGCAAACTAAAAACATAGAGAACGTTACATTGATATGTAAAAAAAACATTGTCGTTGCGGCCACCGTTGTAAACAAGAACAATGTAATCCGGGAGGAACGCAACAACTCACCATCGACAGAGGAATGACCTAGAGCGACTCATGAGGTGATTCGTGTAGTGATAATGGTGGTACACGGGAGCAAGACGTCACCATGGGGAACTTCAAGGTTCATACCCCCCGAGCGGCTCCCCTCTTACCCTTTCCTATGCCCAGCCCCATGACTCCACCCTAATTCATTCTGATCAACCACCCCGAGACCATTCCGCAATTTCGATCTGGCGATCCAGTGCCTCTTAACTACTAGAGATTAGGTGGGGAGCGGCTTGGGAGCACCTGAGGGCGGTGACGGGACGGGATCAAAGAAGCTAGATCGGGTCTACGAGATTTGTAATTGGTTCCCCAACATAAGGGAAATGCATCGGGCATCAGAAGTTGGTGTTGAGGGCGACGAAAGAAGAGAGGAAGACGACAATAGGTGAATTACCTAGAAAATAAAGGATAATGAATGTTACAAGGATATGTAAAAATAATGAGATTGCTGTTGCGGCCACCATTGTAAATAAGAACACTGTAATCCGGGAGGTAACGCAACAACTCAACATCTACCGAGGAATGACCTGATAGAGAGCGGCTCGGGAGGCGATTCGTGTGGCGATAATGGTGGCACACAGGACCGACACGTCACCATGGAGGATCTCGAGGTTCATGCCCTACGTGTCGCTCCCATGTTATCCCGTCCTATGCCCCCCGGATGTCAATGAAGGTGGTGTTGAACAATGGGAGACGGTGCCTACTCCATCGAGATCATGTATTGGGACACGAGAGAGAGGTTCCTACACATATCCGAGAAATAGGTCGCACTGTCGCGAGTTCCAGTCATGAGAGTTGGCCCAGAGGAGCAGTCCGTTGGAGTGGTACCATCTCCAACATCTGCAAAGCATTGAGGATGAGCAGCTCATCAGACCCTTGCGATGGTGTGGCATATGTTTGATATGGTTATGGTGCGATTGCGGGTGTAATCATGGACATAATCGTTCTTCGCCAACCAGGTCAAGTATCCAGCCTGTCTAGTAGGTGGGCATTGTCCTGGCTTGTAGATCAACCGAGGTAGGTGTTCGGACCTCGAAGCCCTATTGACTTTGGTCCGAGCTTTGAGGGGATCTGTGTTGGATTGTTTCCACCTCTGCGTTTGGGTACCTCGGGATCACGTCTGTTTGCTCCAGCTTGTCAATCATTAGTCTGAGGAGATCGGCTGCTAGCGGGGCGGTTGAGGCCTTCAGCCCATTCGCTCTTAGAAAAAAAATCTATCCTCGGCCTCCACATCAATTCCATCCAGCAAGTTTCTATGGGTGTAGGGCCGCCTGGCAACTGTATGTTACAACTTATCCTCAAACGCCTGCTTGGCTTGGAGTAAGTCGGTCCACCTGTCATTCAGGTAGTCCTCTTCCTCCTTAAGATGTTGAGACTTGTTTTTCATTCTCTTAGCCATACGGGGCAACCGTTTATGCAGGGTTTCAAGTTGAGGGCCCTCAAGTGACTGCTCAAAAGCATCATAGTCATCGGGGCGAGGCTTCACTCTTCCTCGACCTCGGGGTTGTAGTCGCCATAGTTGGGGTCGTCATCATCCCTGTTGGCCTTGTCGTTGTTATCGCCGGTGTCGCCATTACAGGTGCCACCATTAGCTGCTAAGCCATTAACAACATCACTGTTATGTGTACCGCTATTTCTTGCATCGTTGTTGCCAGTGCCCCCATTATGGCGACCTTTGCATCGTTGCTTCGGGTTTCCTACTCCTCCACTGTCTTTGAGGGTATCTAACATATAGAAATCATAGGTGGGGCGGTGTCTGAAGTTTGACGTCTGCATCCATGCCGGGTGCCTCCTCGGAGGAGCTGACTAAAACTCTGATTAAGTCCTCGAGTTAATGACTAGATTGGTGGTGGGTGGGCAGAAGTTCCAGCTTTTCTGGGCTCCTCATAGATATGATTGTAAGCCAAATTCCCATCATCCAAGATTGCGACCTTTTGAATTCGATCTAACATCTTGTTCAGAAGCGTCTTTTCGCTTTCATCCATGGCTCAATCAAAGATCATGTCCAATGGGAGCTAGCCTGAGATCCGGACTATCATGGCCTTGGTGCTTCCTCAACCAGGATAGATGCATGGTCCGTGCTCGGTTCTGGACTCGAGACCTGATCCAAGGTAGATATCACGCCATCATCCTGGGCTAGGATTGATTCCAAGACCTGGACAGGAGTGGCACTATACTCTTTGACCTGGTCTGACACCCAACTCAAAAATGCGAGAATCCATAGTGTACTCCAGTTTCCCGAATCTAATGACCAAGCCTAGCACAAAAGTTTTGATCTAGGCGAGGTGATTTGTTGTATCCGCATGAAGGATGATGTTTCCGAAGGCAAAAGGCTACTCCGAAAAGAAGGTCATGACAGAGCCAATCCTGTCAACGATCTGGAGGCGAGCCATCGAACAATTTCAACTACATAGGGGGTAGCCTTGGCTAGGATGGTAACAAATATACAAGGCACAGAGGTGTTCACCCAGGTTCAGGCCCTCTAGAAGAGGTAAATGTGGATGGGGCACAAAGTACATATAGGTGATCTACCACGAGATCGTATGAGGATGAATTTGTCCTATAAGGTTCTATAACCTTGCTTTATATAGATACCATGGTTGCCTAGGGTTACACATAAAACGGTTGTACCTAGGGGCAAATACGCTGGAGACTACCTCAAAATCTTGGGGTACACGACAAGTATTTAGATAATTTCTTGGCTTTCTTAGAACAGACAAACGAGGCCCACTAGTTGATGGGCTTAGGAGGCCTTTGGCCTAGCCCACAGGTCAGGCAACCGACACGCCGAGCA
>NC_041383.1:619549339-619594323 GCF_002162155.2 Triticum dicoccoides
GCAATGTTGGTTTGAGGTCCGTACGACTTCCCAATCATCCTGGAGGAGGTCAGAGGATTGTTGCGGGTAGATAGGGGATCCTAGCTTCTGCATCGCTCAGCCAGGTTCCCACCATGTTCGGCTAGGCTCCGGCACTGGCCAGATCAGATCGAGGCGATTAGGCCACTTCTGAACTGGCAGTCGATTTTGGCTGGTTGCTGGGGAGGGTCTGATGAAGAGGGGGTTGACGGGAAAAAATCTTCATCACGTTCTGGTAATCTCTATACCCCAACCAAGTATCTTAATTATCTCACCTTCACGTATTTCTGATGGATTGAATGCATCTAGGCTAGGATCTCTGAGGAAACATCGTAGGTAGGGTAGATAGATTGTCCCCTCTTACTCTATTTCTGCTGCGAGTGTAATTACATGTCATGATAAGAACAAATCAAGCCATGTTGATGGTAGCATTGATAATGCTAATTCTCCTAATTTGGGAGCAATTAGAAACTATGGTTTGTTCCATGAACAACATGGAGATGTGAATAGTAAAATAGTTATGCGCAAGCTGCAACTAGACCCATCTCCTAGTATTGCTCCAAGTGATTTAGATTCGGTTGGTATGGTTGAAATCCCCAATTCCTAGCAGATTTTCCCAATAGAAGAAGGGACAGAGGCTAAATTTTGGGGAGCTGAGTTTCAAAACTTTCTAGGCCCACTTTGGATGACGAAGTGGACCTGCGGTGTGCTGGTAGAGTGGAAAAGCTAACTGAGCTAGTGTTGGAGAGAAGGAATATTTGTTCATCCATCTTTATATACCTCAAACTAGATGAGGAAGGGGGTTTTCTTCCTTTCTCCGATTTAGGGTTCCTCTCCAACATATAGACACCGGCTCCCATGGATGGAAACCTGTCAGGACCTCGATCCTAAATCACATCGATCTAGCATGTAACACATCATATCACTTTGCAGCCTCATGCACGGTAACCCACAGCTGCCACCATTACCTAGGCCGGGACCGTTTGCACTTTTTGGCTCATGTATATGATTGTGTTGCTAGCATCCATATGATAGAGCACCCGGGCTGACATGACTAGTCGTAAACCCAAGGTGGCGCAAACTTACAGGGACATGCATACATGCCCCAGCAATGCATGTGTCGATTATCAGTGAGTGTAATTGGGCTATAGCAAGCTATCAGGACTCTGGTAAACACCACGTGACATTTCCCCGTAGGGACAGACACAGGAGCAAAGAACGACACATGCTTGGAAATTCATGTGTTCCGAAGCAGTAGCAAGCTACCATGGCTCAGTGGAAGCACCAGGAGCCATTTCCCCATAAGAAAGGCTAACATGAATAAACAACTAGGTATCGAATCCCACACATACCAATCATTTCAATAACATACACACAATATGCTCGATATGTGTAAATACAACATGGCATCACAACAAAACTCTATGACTCAAAAAAATTATTTAAAAGGCTCTGAAGAGCCATGCATAGCATGATATTACAAACATGGGTCTCATGCCCCAACATGCAACATCATACAAGCAATAAGCGGGAGCATAAACCTGTCTGAGTACAGACAGCTGAAAAGAAAGAAGACTAGAAAGCATGTCTATCTACAAGACCCTCCAAAGGAAACATACCTCTATCTAGGATTCCCAAGCTAATCGTTCAACATTGAGCTCATTGTTGGAACTACTTGTGAGAGTAAAGTCTCGTCTGCAGAAACATAGATTAAGCAATGGTGAGTACAAAGGTACTCAACAAGACTTACATCAGAACTAACTAGATATGCATCAATATCAACAAGGGGTGTGGAGTTTAACTGTAGCAAGCCAACTTTGACTCGGTGGCTATCCTGTACTACAACTGCTGGTAACTCTTTTGAGATGAGAAGGCGCACACGAGTCCACATATTCACCACATCAATACACCACTATGGATCCACTCCTGTCTCCCTACGATAAGGCCATCCATAGCACTCACACTTATCTTGCACATTTTAGGGTATCCACTTCAAGTTATCTATGAACAATGTAAGCTTCCAAGTAGTCCGTATCCGCGGACGCGGCTGTTCGAATAGATCATTTATAACCCTACAGGGGTGTACTTCTTTAGACATGTTTCCACCACTTAGCACCTACGCACGACATGTGCTCGGTAGACTTCAAGCAAAAGCCGACCTAGGTGTAGACCATGACCTGACTAACCACACAAGTCTCTAGTCCAGGTTTATCCCCTTTTTGAGTTCCATCCGCAAGGAAGTCCGGCCGAGGTTTCCACTACGGCCCCAAACGATGTGTGCAGGGTTCCCAAGCCCACCAAACGGGTGCCTCGGTACACCATGCCACAATGTCTATACCGCATCATAGCCCTACCCTTAGGGTCAACGCTACACACGGCCTCCAACACATATCCTACAAATACCATAAACTAGTTGCAACTCTTGGACAGAGGATAGGGCGGTCAGTAAGTCGAGCGGGGTCATATTTCAGGGCCCAATGTGTGGTAATAGATGTTCTTGGATCACAAACACATAACTCAGTTCCTAAGTACGGTCCCAATGAGACAACTCACCATGTACTCCTACATGGCCTCTCATCGCTACCTTTACCAAATTGTGTTCACACACTTAGCTCTCAACAATAAGCCATTTTCACCACCATTCCAATGCATCCCAGACGAATCGAACATGACACAACTCTAAGCATAGCAGGCATAACAAGCAAGCATGAATGAGTAGGCACATCATGGCTAAAACAACTCCTACTCACGGTAGTGGGCTTTAACTATTTACTATGGGAACGACAGGTCATGCAGAGGAATGGGTTCAACTACTGCAACATGTAACAATTGAATCATTGTTGTCCTAATGTAGTAAAATAGAGCAAGAGTGAGATAGTGGGATTGTATCAGAATGCTCAAAGGGGGTTTGCTTGCCTGGCACTTTTGAAGATGATATAGCTCTTCATCGGTGTCATTGATCTCAAGTCGGAACAACGTCTACTCAGAGGGAATAAATGCCAACAAACAAGGAACAACATTCAATTCATGAAGATGCAACAATATGATGCATTATCATGACATGGCATCATGCTGTGATTTGGGATAATGCAAGTAGCAATAGTTTAGATGAAGTTGATTTGAACACAAGATTCAAATCCAAACTCCATATAAGACATTTCAAATGCCATTTATTGAAATTGTCATAGACAACAGCTTTAAGTTGTTCAAACATCATGAAAATTCCATAAACATATTCTTCATATTTTTCTGATAATTTTTCATATATAAATTACTTCAATCTGAGCTACGATTGAATCTCTATGATTTTTAGAAGTTTAGGACATTTTCTGGAATGTCCTGATTATTTTTAATCCAGAAAATGTTAACTACGTCAGCATGACGACATCATGATGTCAGCGGGTCAACTACTCCGGCCAGGTCAAACTTAATGGTGGTACCCATTTGTCAGTGACACGGCGTTAACTAGGGATTAAATTTAATCTAAACTAAAAGTTAACAGGGGTCGGGTCCACACATCATACACATAGAGGTGGTTAGTTAGTTCCTAACAACGGGATTATCCAAGCTGTTAGGAACCAGATCCTATGTCAAATCAATGTAGCATGTAACACATCATATCACTTCGCGGCCTCACGCACGGTAACCCAGGCTGCCGCCTTTACCTAGGCTGGGACCGTTTGTGCCTTTTGGCTCACGTATATGATTGTGTCGCTAGTATCCATATGAAAAAGAACCCAAACCAATGAGACTAGTCGTAAACCCGAGGTGGCACAAACTTATAGGGATAGGCATACATGCCCCAGCAATGCACGTGTTGGTTAGCAACGAGTGTAACCGGGCTGTAGCAAGCCATCAGGACTCGGGTAAACACCGCATGACATTTCCCCGTAGGTACAGACACATGAGCAAAGAAGGACACATGCCGGTCAATCCATGTGTTCTGGAGCAGTAGCAAGCTATCATGGTTCAAAGGAGGCATTTCCCCATAAGAAAGGCTACCAAGAATAAACAACTAGGTGTCGGATCCCACACATACCAAGCATTTCAATAACATACACACAATATGCTTGATATATGTAAATACAACATGGCATCACAACAAAAATCTATGACTCAAATTTTTTATTTATGAGGCTTAGAAGAGCCATACATAGCCTGATATTACAAACATGGGTCTCATGCCCCAACATGCAAGATCTTACAAGCAACAAGCAGGATCATAAACCTGTCTGAGTACAGACAACTGAAAAGAAAGAAGGCTAGAAAGCATGTCTATCTACAAGACCCTCCAAAGGAACCAGACCTCTACCTGGGATCCCAAGCTAATCGGTCAACATCGAACTCACCGTTGGAACCACTAGTGAGACTAACTTCTCCTCCGCAAAAACATAAATTAAGGAATGGTGAGTACAAAGGTACTCCACAAGACTTACAATAGAACTAACTACATATGTAACAATATCAACAAGGGGGTGTGGAGTTTAACTACAGCAAGTCAGCTTTGACTTAGTGGCTATCCTGCACTACGACTGCTGGTAACTCTTTTGAGATGAGAAGGCGCACACGAGTCCACATATTCACCACATCAATACACCACTGTGGATCCTCTCCTAACTCCGTACGGGAAGGCCATCCATAGCACTCAAACTTATCTTGCACATTTTAGAGTATTCACTTGAAGTTACCCATGAACATCATAAGCTTTCCAAGTAGTCCATATCTGTAGACGCGACTATTCAAATAGATCATTTTTAACCCTGCAGGGGTGTAATTCTTCACAAAACCAAGGGATGGGTAGAAAAGAGAGGAATGGGAAGAGATGAAACTTCCAATATCAACGTAAAGGAGGAGGAAACATGGGTGGTAGATATAATTCCAATGGAGGAGGATTTTGTAATCCATATAGTAAGCATTTTAGAGGCAAAGATGTGGAGGTTCATAGAGAAGTTGTCCATGAGGGCTATGAGGTGAGAACTAGAACCAAAATGGAAATATTCAATCGGCTATGGTGTAGACAGATCGGAGAAGTCTGATTCAAGGTGGGGGTTTATCTAATGGTATTGTGCTTTCGAATTAACAAGGTTCCACGGGTCTAAGTTTCACAATAGGGGCTACTAATGCAAACTACATACCTATTGAACAAGTAATTTTTGATGTGCGTTAACAATGGGCCCATTAGTTGCTTCCTGGAAGTCAAGTTGGAGGGACTAGTAGTCAGATGTTTCAGTACTTGCCGTCCCAGCCGCAACTACTTGGCTTAAGTACTATGCTAATTATATTATATACTTCTATCTCAGTCCTGCTATGATGCCTACGAAGGGTGGGGCGGATACAATAGGACAAGATCCTAGTAACCCTATGAATAGAAGTGATGGTAACTCTAAGTTTGTGATGGTGAGTGGAACTAGATTCAACAACTAGGTGGAGACATGGAGTAAGCAAGGATTTAAGGGGAGTACAAATGGTGGTGTTGGTGGATAGAAACTTAGATGTTCTAGATGTAACAAAGTTGGTCATACAAACAAAAGAATATTTGAATAAAGTGCACTATGTGGTCTGTTGGAAGGACTCTCATTTAACTAGAGATTACACTTGGCTTCAAGAAATAAAATCAGTGGCTAAATATGTTGGGTATGTTGCTAGAGGCTTAGGATATCTACTGGTACAGAATACTAAGGAGAGTTTTTTTAGGTAGCACACTAACCATATCGCAGTTATTGGGGTTTCTTCTGGATACTTGGATGAGAACCTTCTCATACCTGCCTTTAGTAACATGTTCAGTTGGAATTGGCACTAGAGAGCCAAACCAAAAAGCGAGAACATTTTCATTATGAAATTCTTAACTAAAGTAAAGTTAGTTGAGCTTACTAAATTGAAGAAATTTGACTTGCTTGATACCAGAGTTGTTGTTCAGGTCTTGATTGGAACTTCTGAGAGTCAAGATAACAAAAAGCTACACATTGTCTAGGTTAAATGTGAAAAATACCATACATGCATGTCTTTGGAATGTGTGAATTAAATCCATCTCTTGGTCGAGTGCTTAAAGTTAACAAGGACTCTATTAGCAATAAATGTGTGACCATTAAGTTTGGTGTGACAGATCAAAAAAGATTCCTACTTCTATCGAGATAACCACCAAGGAGCTATGGATTTTTTGTGTTACTTTTGAAGTAGAAGTGGTGGTGGAACAAGGTTGGTTCTGGTAGTTGTAAAAGAAGGGGGGAGAATAACATAATCATGATGAATAGAGATGGTTGAAATGATGAGTTTAGAGTAAATAAGATAAATGAAGTAGGGACAGAGAGAATTAATTGGGGGAGTTTATCTTTATCACAATATGAGAACTTCCAAAAAGAGAAAGGTGGTACTAATATGGAAGTGGATGCTACCAATGGGGAGAAGAATGCTGATTTGCAAAAGGAAATGGTTGATGCCCCATGTGAGACTAATAATGTTTTGAACATTTAGCTAAAAGTGATGGAAGAGGATAATATTAGACAAGCGGTGAGAATTGCTTAGGATGAAAAAAAGGTTAACAGAGAATGACGCTGAAAGGAAAAACCTTCAATTTGAATTGTAGAAACAAGGCAAGATATTGCAAAAGCTATTTCAACCAGTGATGACTTCAAAATTCTAAAAACAAAAAGACGAAGAACGCACCAGCTGCGGAAGTGGAAGATTTCGATAAAGTGGAAGATGATAATGAATATTCCTTGCTAGAGCCAGTTTATTATGAGCCTAGTCAACATGAGGGTGAGCTTCTAGCTGCACATGGTTCCTTTGAGAATACAATTAGAAGAATTACTCGCATTAATAATTTTGTGGTAATCATTTTGAGGAAGTCGGGGGGACTTGAAACAGGTCGTAGAAATGTTACATACTCAAATACAGGTAAGATGTTAGAGTGGAAGACATGTCTAAGGAGAGAGCTGCTCAAAATGATACTTATGGTAACACATCTATCCCTGACTTGCTGGATTCTAATAATCTCTTTCTTTTTACCATGTTACATTGTAATTGATTTGGGATGCACTATGGATATGATAGGGTAAAAATTGAAATTATGAGGAAAGCCGAAAATGTATTGCTAGACATGTTGTATGGTAAGGGCACTTTGTTTGAAACAAGGCATTTCAATAGCACACCACGTTCTATTAACACCGATGATTCAGATTTAAATGAATATGTTCTTATGGCGATAGTTTTGAAATCAAATTGGAAAATAAATAAGTGGATAAATTAAAACATGTGTTTTCTTCCAAAAATAGGATCCCTTATCACCTATAGCTACTAGGTTGAGAAAGGGTATTCTAGTCAATAGAATTGTTGGTAGCAGCAAAAAACACCATTTTGAAATGACAGGCCTCTTCTGGAATGCTAGAGGGACTGGAGGGGGTATTACAAAGAGGTTCATTTGAGACAGTATTTTAGATCATTCATTAGATTTCTTAGGCTTTCAGGAAACTATGAAAGAGACTTTACTAATAATTAATTATACAACTTGTGTAGTGGTAAGACTTTCAAATGGCATTGGACCCCACCTAGAGGTAAATTTGGGGGCATTTTACTTGAGGTTAATGAGGATTCTTTGGACATTCTAAATTCTAATCATGGGGATTACCATGTCGGGATACTTATGCATGATAAAAATAAGTAGAGTTAACAAGGAATTTTATTATTTTCTATGGAGATGCCCAACCGAAGAGGAAGGCTAAATTTTTAGTTCAAATCTCTATAGTTTATCATAGAAACACCCTAGCTTGAATAGTGGAGGTGATTTCAATATCATTCGAAAGAGCTTTACAAAACATAACCCAATACACCTGGTCATTATAGTTTATATATAATGCCATCATTGAGCATGCTAGTTTGGGGGAATTGCCTCTTTATGGTAGCAATTACACTTGGAGCAATAATCTAGAATATTTTACTTTTGAGAAACTATATAGGATTTTAATTTTGACAGGGAAGAAAATAACTTCTCTCAATTGTGAATGCATTCGTTAGAGAAATTTCTGATCACATTTTCCTGTTGTATACTTGGGATGTAATAAGAGAACCCCCTATCTAATATGAGAATTCCTGGACTATGAGGGAGGACCTTAATGAAGTAGTTCAAAAAGTATCATATAATGAATTCTCAGGCTCCATCACTGAAATATGGTAGAAGAGGCTTAAATTACATAAGAGAAAACTGAAATGATTGGACAAAAATGTGGCTTCCCGGTATGGGAAACTCAAGAAAGAAATTTTAGGGAAACTAGATGCTATTAAGAAACATGTTAAACAATTTTGGCTCACTTGTTGACAGACAAGAGCAAAAATAGCTTAGGGGCCAATTGCATAAGCATTTAAAACAGGAAGAGCTGGAATGCCTGCAAAGATGTAAAAAAGGAAAACTAAAGAGGGTGACTATAACACTAGATACTATCAGGCGAAACAAAATGGCTGGAGATGAAAAACTAAAATTCTTGTTTAGAACAGGAAGAAGCGATCATAGAAGGTGAGGATGAACTTATGGATTACATTTCTAAATTTTATAAAAATACCTTTCTAGAAATCCCGATCAATGAAATTTGGAAGGTTGTATTTAGTATGGAACACAACAAAAGCCCATGACCTAATGGATTCCCAGTAGAATTTTATCAAAGGTTTTAGGATTTAATTAAATGTGATCTAAAAGCTATGTGTGATGATTTCCATGGGGAAAAATCAACTTAGCGAGATTCAACAATCATGTTATTAATTTAGCTCCTAAAACTAAGGATACAAACCAACTTCAGAAGCTCGGGCCAATTTTTCTGTCGAATGTTAGCTTCAAAATTTTCACTAAGATTCTTATGAATAGGCTTAGTGAGGAAATGGGGCCTTTAATTTCTCCTCCCCAAACTTCTTTTTATAAAAGGAAGTTATATTTATTAAAGGGGAAGTTAATCTTGTATCAAGCTTTGAATTCAATACATGCCAACAAAACAAAGTGTCATGCTTTTCAAAGCGAACTTTGAAAAAACTCATGATAAAATCAAATGGCCTTTTGTTCTCAAAACACTAACTCTTAGAGGGATCCCTAACAAATGAAATGATTGGATCATAGAACCCATTCGGGGAACATGTATGTATAAAAGTCAATGATGTGATTGGTCCTTATTTTCCTACCTTCGAAGGGTCGAGGCAAGGGATCTCTTTGTCTCCCTTACTATTCAAATTAGTTGTTGATGCTCTCGCAATCATTTCAAGCAATGCAAAACAAAACATCGGAGTAATGAAAGAATTCTCTGAAGTAGGGGTAAACACGATGCATTACACAAATGATACCATTTTCCTCTTACCTAATGATCTAACTAGAGAAAAAAAAACTAAAAATCGATTTGTGTGCTTTTAACAGATCCTTGGGCTAATAATTAATTTCGATAGAAGTGAAATTTTCTTGTTCGGAGAAGCATTGGATAAATTACAGGATTATAGAAGAATTTTTACTTGTAAAATAGGATATCTTCCTATAGAAATATTTAGGGATCATGCACAATAAGACAAGGATTAGAAATAAGGAGTGGAAACCTATCAAAAACAAAATATTAAATAGGTATGCTTGCCAGCAGGAGAAGATGTTGAATATGACTAGCAGACTTGCTCTGGTACAATATAGTATAAGTAGCTTTCTAGTTTTTAAGATGTACTTTTATCCCATTCGTGTGGGTGTTAAAAAAGGGTTGATTTCTTCAAATCTAGAATTTTCTGGCAGGGAGAGAAAGAAAACAAGAAGTACCCCCTTCTTAAATGGTCCGGCGCATGCCAACCAAAAACTTGGGAGGCTTAAGCATTATCAATTTATACATAATGAATAAAACCTTGACCCTTAAATGGTTGTGGAAACTTGAAACAAAAGGGGGTATTTAGTACATGTTGTTCAATAAATATAATTGAAATGAATGCTTATCTGGGATTCAATATAAACAAGGCGTCTCCCAATTTTGGCATGGCATCTTGTGAGTTAAACCTCTATACTTCAAATATGAGAGAAAATAAGTTGGGGCTGGGGATAATATTAAATTCTCAGAAGATTGGTGGTTGGTCGACAAACCCGTCAGTCAGTCTTATGCTTGATTGTCTGTTATCTTCTTTAATAAAAACTAGATGCCACACCAGGAAGTTGTGCCATGGGAGAAAATACCAACTGCACCAGGAAGTTAAGTAGACTATGGGCAACATGTCAATAAATGTTCATTTTCTAAATCATCCCCAAAGGGCATTATCATGAATAAGAATACATATGGGATTTAAATTCAAGAAGCAATGGACATGCTAATAAACCGCGGGATATACACACGTGGATCATGGGAAGTGATTGTTCATATTAGGAGCACTTAGACATGAACTCGGTGCCAAACAGGTCAAGCATGAACATTGTTTGACTAGCAAGGGGACAACAACGCAGAATAACAAAGGCAATAAATGCCAACATCGTCCCTTCAAGGTGCAACCTTTTGCACTGAGTCCGCTGCACATATGGGTTGGATGCAACCGAGAAATTAGTTAGGTCCGAGCCTTCTGAGCTGTCGGTATTTATCGTGCATCGATACATCTCCGACGTCTCTACAATACTTTTATTGTTTCATGCTACTATATTATCAATCTAGGAAACTTTATATGCAATTTTATATCATTTGGGGGGACTAACCTATTAACTCAGTGCCAATGGCAGTTCTGCTTATTCTTGATTTTACTGAAATTCCATACCAAACGGAGTCCAAATGCTATGAAACTTTTTGACGATTTTTCTGGACTTAAGAGACCATAGAAGCTTTGGGGGAGGACTAGAAGACCTGTGAGAAGACGGCAAGACAACAGGGCGCGCCTTGAGGCCTTGTGGGCCCCTTGTGGCTCCGTCTAACCTAATTCCAGCAACACAAATTCCCAAATTTTCCAACCCCAGGCCCAGAGTACCCACTGAAACAATTTTTCCACCGCCGCAACCTTCCGTTCTTCCACAATCCCATCTGGAGGACTTTTCTGGCACTCGACCATAGGGGGGATCGTTCACGGAGGTTTTTGGTGTTTGCTTGAACTACATCGGTATTTTCCCAAAGAGGAAGGGATGATGCGGCACAACAATGGTAAGTATTTCCCTCAGTGATGAGACCAAGATTATCGAACCAATAGGAGAACCACACAACACCACGTAAACAGCTCCTGCACACAAAGAACAAATACTTGCAACTTGACGTAAGAGGGGTTTTCAATCCCTCATGGGTACAAAGATAGATAAAATTGTAGTAGATTGGATAACTAGATCTCACGGGAACGCGAGATAAAATAAATAACTAAAATTGCAGCAAGGTATTTTTGTATTTTTGGATTAATAGAACTGAAAATAAAAGCGAAAAAATAGGCCTTGAAGGCAAATATAATAAAGAAAAGACTCGGGGGCCGTAGATTTCACTAGTGCCTTCTCTCAAGAAAAATAGCATACGGTGGGTAACCAAATTATTGTTGGGCAGTTGACAGAAATTCAAATAATCATGACAATATCCAGGCAATGATCATTATATAGGCATCACATCCAAGATTAGTAGACTGACAACTGCCAGCATCTACTAATATTACTCCACACATTGATCGATATCCAGCATGCATCTAGCGTATTAAGTTCATGGAGAAATGGAGTAATGCAATAAGAACGATGACATGATGTAGAAAAGATATATTTATGTATAAATAGACCCCATGTTGTTATCCTTAATAGCAACAATACATCCGTGTCGGTTCCCCTTCTGTCATTGGGATCAAGCACCGTAAGATCGAACCCATCACAAAGCACCTCTTCCCATGACAAGAAAAATTGATCTAGTTTTGCCTAACTAAACCAAAGATTCTAAGAAGAAATACGAGGATATAAGTAATCATGCATATAAGAGATAAAAAGATTCAAATAACTTTCATGGATAAAAACATAGATTTGATCATAAAATCAAAGTTCATCGGATCCCAACAAACACATCGCACAAAGAGTTACATCAAATAGATCTCCAAGAGACCATTGTATTGAGAATCAAGAGAGAGAGAGAGAGAGAGAGAGAGAGAGAGAGGAAGCCATCTAGCTACTAACTAACACCGAATAATGCACCACAAGTAGGGTGTATTTTCATTGCATAACTATTGACTTTCGTGCTTGCATAGGGAATCACAAACCTTAACACCAATATTCTTACTAAAGCATAATTACTCATCAACATGACTCACATATCACTATCACCATATCACAAAAGTATTACAAAGAATCAGGTTTATTTTGTCCAATGATCTTCATGAAAGTTTTTATTATATCCCTCTTGGATATGTATCATTTTGGGACTAATTTCATATGTTACTTTTGATAGCTCAAACAAATTTAAGTGAAGATCATGAGCATAAAAAATTTCTTCTCTCAAAATAATTTAAGTGAAGCACGAGCGAATTTCTTAAAAATTTACTAACTCCCAAATAAATCTAAGTGAAGCATGAGAGCATTTCTTCAAAAATAGCAAACCACACCGTGCTCAAAAAGATATAAGTCAAGCACTAGAGCAATTCCATAGCTCATAAAGATTTAAGTGAAGCATAGGGAGAATTCTAACAAGTCATAGCATACTTTTGGCTCCCTCAACTAGGTGTGTCCAGCAAGGATAGATGATATAAAACACAAAGCAAAACAAGCAGAGACTCATATCATACAAGATGCTCCAAGAGAAAATCATAATATGTGACAAATAAAAATATAGCTCAAAGTAAAATAACGATCGTTGTTGGAAGAAAGAGGGATGCCACTCGGGGACATCCCCAAGCTTAGTTGCTTTATACTTCTTGAATATTATCTTGGGGTGCCTCGGGCATCCCCAAGCTTAGCCTTTTGCCAATCCTTGTTCCTTCATACATCGTGATCGCACGCAAAACTTGAAAACTTCAATCACACAAAACCCAACAAAACCTTTGTGAGATCCGTTAGTATAAGAAAGCAAATCACTACTTTAAGTACTTTTGCAAACCCATTCATATTTTTATTGTATTGTATCTACTGTATTTTAACTTTTCCATGGCAAAAACTCTTCAAAGAAAACCATAAAATCATCAAAACAAGCACATAACACAGAAAAAATAGAACCTGTAAAAAAACAGAACATTCTGTAGTATTCAGGGAACTTCGTATACTTCCGTAACACCAAAAATTCTTAAAAATTAGGAACACGTGTGAAAGTTGTATAATAATCTTCTGCAAAAAAATAAATCAAAAGCTCTCTTCTGTTAAAAATGGGATTTTTTTTCTGAACGCAGAAGTTTTTGTTTTTCAGAAAGATCAAATCAACTATCACCCAAATTATCCCAAAGGCTTCGCTTGGCACAAACACTAATTTAAACCACAAAAACACATCTAAAAAGGCATAATTGGGTATTTTATTGAAAACAACAAGAAAACCAAAAAGCAAAAAGATACAAGTTGCGTTGCCTCCCAACGAGCGCTATCGTTTTACGCCCCTAGCTAGGCATGAGATTTTATTGATGCTCACATGAAAGATAATAGTTGAAACACGAAGAGAGCATCGTAAAACATATGACAAAAACATTAAAGTCTAACATACTTCCTATGCATAGGAATTTTATAAGCAAACAAATTATCAAGACAAGATATATCTAGCATATGCATGGAAGAAGAAAGAAACAATAGCAATCTCAATATAACGAGAGGTAATTTATTAACATGAAACATTCCACCACAATATTTTCCTCTCTCATAATAAGTACATGTGGGATCATAATCAAATTCAACAATATAGTTATCATACAAAATTGTCTCTTCATGATCCATATGCATAAAAGTTTTGTAATCTTCCAAGATAGTGGGATTAACATCAACTAAAGTCATGACCTCTCCAAACCCACTTTTATCAAAAATTTCATAAGATTGAACACTCTCCAAAAAAGTGGGATTATTTTTAGCTAAAGCTGACACTCTTCCAAACCCACTTTTAATATTATCGCGCATATATTCATCATGAGGTTTAAATAAATTTTAAAGATCATAAGAATCATTATCACCCCAATCATGATCATTGCAATAAATAGTGGACCTAGCAACATTAACATCCCCAAGCTTGGGGTTTTGCATATTATTAGCACAACTGAAATTAATAGAATTTATAATAACATCATTGCAATCATGCTTTAAATTCAAGGAGCTATCATGAACCACTTTATAAATTCCTTCGTTTAGCACTTCATCACAATTTTTATATTCATAAATCTCAAGCAAAAGTTCACAAAGATAATCTAGTGAACTCGATTCACTAACAATTGGTTTGTCATAATTGGATATGTTGAAAAGATTAGCAAGTGGATGAGGATCCATATCAATAGATTTTTAGCGAGCGAAGATGAAGGCAAATAGAAGGCACATGGCAACACAAGCAAAAAGAACTGACGAGAGAAAGGCAAACGAAAAAGAAGGCGAGTAAAACGGCAAAAAATTTGTGACGTGGGGGAGAGGAAAATGAGAGGCAAATGGTAAATAATGTAAATTGCAAGGAGATGAGATTTGTGATTAGGAACCTATTAGATGTTGATGACTTCTCCCTGGCAACAGCGCCTGATATTGGTGAGTTGTCAGGATACTATGTTGACTTGATCCTCCCCGGCAACGGCGCCAGAATTTCCTTTTGATGTTTGCTTGAACTACGTCGTTAGTTCCCCAAAGAGGAAGGGATGATGCAACACATCAACGGTAGGTATTTCCCTTAGTGATGATACCAAGGCTATTGAACATGTAGGATAACCATGCAACACCACGTAAACAACTCCTGCACACAAAGAACAAATACTTGCAACCTGACATAAGAGAGGGGTTGTTAATCCCTCATGGGTGGAAAGATAGATAAAATTGTAGTAGATTGGATAAATAGATATCGCGGGAATGCGAGATAAAATAAATAACTAAAAATTGTGGCAAGGTATTTTTGGATTGATAGAACTGAAAATAAAAGCGCATAAAAAGAGATCTTGATGGCAAATATAATAAACAAAAGACTCGGGGGCCGTAGATTTCACTAGTGGTTTCTCTCAAGAAAAATAGCATATGGTGGGTAAACAAATTACTGTTGGGCAATTGATAGAACATCAAATAATCATGCCAATATCCAGGCAATGATCATTATATAGGCATCACGTCCAAGATTAGTAGACCGACTCCTGCCTGCATCTACAACTATTACTCCAAACATCGACCGCTATCCAACATGCATCTAGTGTATTAAGTTCATGGAGAAACAGAGTAATGCAATAAGAACGATGACATAATTTAGACAAGATCTATTTATGTAGAAATAGACCCCATCTTGTTATCCTTAATAGCAATGATACATACGTGTAGGTTCCCCTTCTATCACTCTGATCAAGCACCGTAAGATCGAACCCATCACAAACAACCTCTTCCCATGGAAAAATCGATCTAGTTGGCCTAACTGAACCAAAGATTCGAAGAACAAATACGGGGCTATAAGTAATCATGCATATAATAGATCAAAAGACTAAAATAACTTTCATGATAAAAACATAGATCTGATCATAAACTCAAAGTTCATCAGATGCCAACAAACACACACAAAAAGAGTTACATCAAATAGATCTCCAAGAGACCATTGTATTGAGAATCAAGAGAGAGAGAGAGAGAGAGATAGATAGATAGAGATACAGAGAAAGAGAGAGAGGAAACCATCTGTCTACTAACTACGGACCTGTAGGTCTACAATGAACTACTCACGCATCATCGGAGAGGCAACAATGAGGATGATGAACCCCTCCATGATGGTGTTTAGATTGTATCTGGACGTTCTGGAACTTGCAATAGTTGCAATTGATTTTTGTTGACTCCCCTAGGGTTTTTGGAATATTTGGGTATTTATAGAGCAAACAGGCGGTGCGGGAGGCCACCGAGGTGGGCACAACCCACCTGGGCGTGCTTGGCCCAGGCGCGCCCAGGTGTCTTGTGCTCACCTTGGGCCCTCTCATCGATATTTCTTTGGCCCATTGGATGTCTTCTGGTCCAAAAAAATCCACAAACTGTTTCACTGTGTTTGTACTCCGTTTGATATTGATTTCTTGCGTTGTAAAAAACAAGCATAAAACAGCAACTTGCACTTTGTCAATAGGTTATTTCCAAAAAATGATATAATGTTGCTATAAAATGATTGTAAAACATCCAAGAATGACAATATAATAGCATGGAACAATCAAAAATTATAGATACGTTGGAGACGTATCAGTCTTCTACATCAACCTTGCTACACCTTCGATGATGTGTGAGTAGTTCACCACAAACCTACAGATCCATAGTGATTAGCTCGATGGCTCTCTCTTTCCCTCTTCGATCTTCAATACAATGTTCTCCTTGGAGTTCAATTTGATGTAATCTTCGTTTGTGGTGTTTTTGTTGGGATCTGTCGAATTCTGGGTTTATGATCAGATTATTCATTGAATTTCATCCTAATATGATTGGTATTCAAGAGGGATATAATAAGAACTTTCATGAAGATCATTGAATATATGAGAAGTTTGATTCCTTGCATTTGTTTTAAGATATAAATATGGCAATATTAGATTCATGCTAGTTAGTAAGTGTGGTTTAGTAAGAAACTTGTGTTAAGGTTTGTGATTCCCGGAGCATGCACATATGGTCTCTCATTATGCAATGAAATTGGAGCATGATTCATTATTGATTGTCTTCCTTATGAGTGGCGGTCGGGGACGAGCGATGGTCTTTTACTACTAATCTATCCCCCTAGGAGCATGCGTAGTAGTACTTTGCTTCAAGGACTAATAAACTTTTGCAATAAGTATGTGAGTTCTTCATGACTAATGTTGAGTCCATGGATTATACGCACTCTCGCCCTTCCACATTTGCTAGCCACTCTAGTGCCGTGCAACTTCCGCCGATGCAATAAACCCTCCTTATACATTTCCTCAAAATAGCCACCGTACCTACCTATTATGGCATTTGCATAACCATTCCTAGATATATTGCCATGCAACTTCCACCGCTCCGTTTTATGATGACACATACCATCATTGTCATATTTCCTTGCATGATAATATAGTTGGCATAGTATTTGTGGCTTGGCCACCGCTCATATTTTTCTATACATGTCACACTAGATCATTGCATGAGGCATTCACATAGAGTCATACCTTTGTTCTAGTATCGAGTTGTAATTCTTGAGTTGTAAATAAATAAAAGTGTGATGATCATCATTATTAGAGCATTGTTCCATGTGAGGAACAAAGAGGGATAAAAGAGGCCAAAGTGCCCAGAAAAAAAAGAGAAAAAATAAGAAAAAGAGAGAAGGTACAATGTTACTCTCCTTTTCCACACTTGTGCTTCAAAGTAGCACCATGTTCTTCATGATAGAGAGTCCCATATTTTGTCACTTTCATATATTACTAGTGGGAGTTTTTCATTATAGATCTTGGCTTGTATATTCCAATGATAGGCTTCCTCAAATGCCCGAGGTCTTCATGAGCAAGCAAGTTGGACGCACACCCACTAAGTTTTATTTTGAGCTTTGATACACTTATAGCTCTAGTCCATCTGAAGCATGGAAATCCCTACCACCTTCTATTCCACCCATAGTTGATGTGAGAATTAGTTTCTCCTTTTTTGTCAACTACCACCTTCTATTCAACTCATAGTTCTATATCCATGGCTCACGCTCATGTATTGCATGAGAGTTGAAAAAGCTGAAGCGCGTTAAAAGGTATGAACCAATTGCTTGGCTTGTCATCGGGTTTGTGCATGATAAATACTTTGTGTTAAAAAGATGGAGCATGAAAAGACTATAGGATTTTGTAGGGATAACTTTCTTTAGCCAGGATATTTTGAAAAGACACGATTGCTTTTTAGTATGCTTGAAGTATTATTGTTTTTATGTCAATATCAAACTTTTGTTTTGAATCTTATGGATCACGCCACATAAAAGAAAGATTAATTGATAAACATGTTAGGTAGCATTCCACATCAAAAATTATGTTTTTAACATTTACCTAAAGCTTGGGGATGCTTTAACATGAGCAAAACGTTTCAACCAGACACATAGAAAGGTAGCGGCTTACATTTTCGCCTCCCAGCATACTCACCTCGAGGGTGATGTCAAAATAATAACTCATGCTATCCATATTCAACTTGATATATGTGCCTAGATCTTTCCTCACCGCATGATGCTTGCCAAAAGAGAAAATAAAAAGGAATAGAGAGAAGAACTTTGACTCTTGCATAAAATTAAATACAAAAAAGTAAAAGGTAGGCCCTTCGTAGAGGGAAGTAGAGTTTGCCATGCGCTTTTTGTTTGTATGCTCAACCCCTTAGTGCAAGAGAACATCACATTATATTGCCCCTTTTGATTGCAATCTTTATTATGCAGTGTGTCGCTTTTATTCTTTGCCATCACAAGTTCATACAACGCTCAATTTTCTCTTACACTAAATGATCTAACTTATTGCACTGATGACAACTTACTTGAAGGATCTTACTCAATCCTTGGGTAGGTATGGTGGGCTCTTCAAAATAAGATTTGGGTTTAAGGGTTTTTGGATGCACAAGTAGTATCTCTACTTAGTGCGGAATTTTTGGCTAGCAAAGATGGGGGACTAGCAGCACATGATGAAGGATCTATGACAATATAATTTCTATGTGAATATGAACAAACTTAAATCATTACATTTTCTTCCTCGTCCAACATCAACAATTTTGGCATATAATATTTTGACGGGGGCTCACAATCACAAAAGATGTCCAAGATAGAATATTTGCATGTGAATCTTCTCTTCCCTTATTAATTATTTCATGAGTTGCATCATGGACCAATGCTATGTTTGTCAATCTCCAATAAAATTTTCTACTTATACTCTCCCTTATGTGATGTCATTACTTACCATAAGATTAGCATAGATCTTTTTCATTTATTTCCTTTTTTATTGAACATGAAAGTAAAGAAAAGAAAACTCAAATTAAACTTTATTATATTTCTCGCACACGATTACAAAGATAGATCACTAAGCAAACTCTCGAAAAGAAAGGATCGAACTAAGCTTGTATTCATCTAAAGCAAAAGATAACTATGGATCAAACTAAGGTAAAAAAAAGGCAAAATATAGTAGAGGTGATACAATGCCGGGGCACCTCCCCCATGCTTGGCACAAGCCAAGGTGAGTGCCCATAACCGATACTCAATTTTATTTTTTTTATGATGAAGAAGGAGGTAGTGGTCATGAAGTGGTAGCGATCTTGTCCTTCATGATCAAGAGATTTCCAATCTACGGATGATGCTCCGGAGGGCGATGATGTGCTCCTGCAACAGAATATTTTCATAGGTGAGATATTTATTTTGCACATGAACCGTTTCGATGATCCGAAAGGCTTCGATCTCGGTGGGGGTGAGAGGATCATAATAAGGTTGAAGGATATCTTCTTCTTCTTCCTTGGTAGGCAAGGCCCGCTCAACCACCGACGCTTGATCTCTGGTAGCCTCCTTGCTCTTGTCCCCTTTGACGGCTTCTACGGGCTCTTCTCTCTTCAACTCGATCTTCATCAACCAAGCATCCTCTTCCACGTTGTTGGAGGACGAAGAAGACATGATGCCTAGCTTAACAGATCTGACCGAAAACAACAAGAAAAGAAAATAGAAGATTTGTCCGTGATACGATTGACAATTGGTTCGAGGGGTATATAAAGATTTTTTATCTTTGGAAACAAGCAAATGGAAGAAAAATGGAGCCGAAAGGTACCCGAGGTGGGCACAACCCACCTGAGCGCGCCTCGCCGCCCTGGTGTCTTGTGCCCACCAGGTGTGCCTTACTGGTTGTTTCTTATTTTCCTAATTTTTGTTTTATTCCAAAACAGATATAAAATATTTTTGCGGATTTTTCGGAGTCCGTTTACTTACCGTATCACGTACCTCCTTTTTTCACGATTCTGGAGTGTTCCGAAAGGTTTCTTTTAGGAGTTCTTTCGGTGTCATAGTTTGGATAATATTACTTTCAACATTAATGGACATACCTGAGATATAATGTTTTATTCATTGCCCATTAACAACCTTCAGGTTAGTACATTCGGCATTATTTATTTTGATGGCTCCAGATTGATAAACCACCTCGATAACATAGGGTCCTTCCCATTTGGAGAGGAGTTTGCCTGCAAAGAATCTGAAACGAGAGTTGCACAAAAGAACATATTCTCCAGCTTTAAACTCACGCTTTTGGATTCTCTTATCATGCCATCTTTTAACTTTTTCTTCAAATAACTTGGCATTTTCATATGTGTGGGTTCTCCATTCATCTAGTGAGCTAATATCAAATAACCTCTTTTCACCAGCAAGTTTGAAATCATAGTTGAGTTCTTTAATTGCCCAATATGCTTTATGTTCTAACTCAAGAGGCAAATGAAAAGCTTTTCCATAAACCATTTTATAAGGAGACATACCCATAGGATTTTATATGTTGTTCCATAGGCCCAAAGTGCATCATCTAATTTCTTAGACTAATTCTTTTGGGACCTATTGACAGTTTTTTGTAATATTAACTTTATTTCTCTATTGCTAAGTTCAACTTGACCACTAGACTGAGGATGATAAGGTGATGCAATTCTATGGTTAACATCATATTTATCAAGTATTTTACGGAAAGCACCATGAATAAAGTGTGGACCACCATCAGTCATTAAATATCTAGGGACTCCAAACCTTGGTAAAATGACTTCCTTAAGCATTTTAATAGAGGTGTTGTGATCAACACTACTAGTTGGAATAGCTTCTACCCACTTAGTAGCATAATCGACACCAACCAAAATATGTGTATACGCATTAGAGGAAGGAAAAGGTCTCATGAAATCAAATCCCCATACATCAAATGGTTCAACATCAAGACAATAATTCATTGGCATTTCTTGACCCTTACTAATATTTCCAATTCTTTGACATTCATCACAAGATAAAACAAACTTACGGGCATCTTTGAAGAGAGTAGGCCAATAAAAACTGGATTGCAATACCTTGTGAGCAGTTCTATCTCCCGCATGATGTCCTCCATAAGCTTCAGAGTGAATTTTCCATAGGATTTGTTCCCGTTCATGCTCACGTATACAAAGTCTAATAATACCATCTACTCCTTCTTTATAAATATGTGGGTCATCCCAAAATTAATGTCTTAAATCATAGAAGAATTTTTTCTTGTGTTGGTACGTGAAGCTAGGTGGTATGTATTTAGCAACAATGTAATTTGCATAGTCAGCAAACCAAGGAGTGTTATGAGAAAAATTTATTGAGCTAATTCTTCATCAAGAAAACTATCATTAATAGGTTGTGGGTCATCAAGAATATTTTCTAACCTAGACAATTTATCAGCTACGGGGTTCTCAACCCCTTTTCTATTAGTGATTTGTAAGTCAAATTCTTGTAGCAAAAGAACCCACCTAATAAGTCTAGGTTTAGCATCTTTCTTTTCCATAAGATATTTTATAGCAGCATGATTGGTGTGAACAATCACTTTGCAATCAACAATGTAAGATCTAAATTAATCACAAGCAAACACCACTGCTAAGAATTCTTTTTCAGTAGTAGCATAATATCGTTGAGCACTGTCTAGAGTTTTACTAGCATAATTAATAACATTTAATTTATTATCAACTCTTTGTCCTAGAATGACACCAACAACATAGTCACTAGTATCACACATAATTTCAAAAGGCAAGTTCCAATCAGGTGGTTGAACAACAGGTGCAGAAATTAAGGCTTTCTTAAGTGTTTCAAAGGCTTCTACACAATCATCATCAAAAACAAATGGAACATCCTTTTGTAAAAGATTTGTAAGAGGCCTAGAGATTTTAGATAAGTATATAATAAACCTCCTATAGAAACCACCATGACCGAGGAAACTATGAATACCTTTGATATCTCTAGGACATGGCATTTTCTCAATTGCATCAACTTCAGCTTTGTACACCTCAATACCTCGATCAGAAATTTTATGTCCCAAGACAATACCTTTATTAACCATAAAGTGGCACTTCTCCCAATTCAGGACGAGATTAGTTTGCTCCCATCTCTGCAAAACTCGATCAAGGTTGCTCAAGCAATCATCAAAAGAAGTTCCCTAAATGGAAAAATCATCCATGAAAACCTCAATAGTATTTTCACAGAAATTAGAGAATATAGTAGTCATGCATCTTTCAAAGGTAGCAGGTGCATTGCATAAACCAAAAGGCACATGTCTATAAGCATAAGTTCCAAAAATACAAGTAAAGGTTTTTTTCTCTTGATCAGGTTGTGAGACAGGTATTTGAGAAAAACCGGAATATCCATCAAGGAAGCAAAAATGTGTGTGCTTTGACAACCTTTATAGCATTTAATCAATAAAAGGTAGAGGGTAATGATCGTTTCTAGTAGCTTTATTTAATTTTCTAAAATCAATTACCATTCTGTAGCTAGTGACAATTCTTTGTGGAATAAGTTCATTTTTATCTTTAGGAACAATAGTAATACCTCAGTTTTTAGGGACACAATGAACGAGACTTACCCATCTACTATCAGCTATGGGATAGATTATACCTGCTTCCAAAAGCTTCAATACTTCAGTTCTTACCAATTCTTTCATTTTAGGATTTAAACATCGTTGGTGATCAACAACGGGTTTAGCATTAGGCTCCATATTAATTTTGTGTTGACAGAGAGTGGGACTAATGCCCTTTAAATCATCAAGATTACATCCAATAGCAGCTATGTGCTTCTTCAGAATCTTCAGTAATCTTTCTTCTTCATGTCCAGAAAGGTTAGCACCAATAATAATAGGATATATCTTTTTCTCATCAAGATAAGCATATTTCAAAGTGTTTGGTAATTGTTTTATTTCAAACATAGGATCACCTTTAGGTGGAGGAGGATCTCCTAGAGTTTCAATGGGCAAATTGTGTTTAAGCAGAGGACGTTGGTCAAAGAAAATTTTATCTATTTCATGTCTTTCATGCAGATGCATATCATTTTCATGGTCTAACAAATATTGTTCTAGAGGATCAGTAGGAGGTACGGCAATAGAAGCAAGACCAATTATTTCATCCTTACTAGACAATTCTTTCTTATGGTGCTTTCTACTAAACATGGAAAAATTAAACTCATGAGACTCATCACTAAAACTAACACCGACAGTTTGCTTCTCGCAATCTATTTTAGCATCAATGGTGTTCAAGAAAGGTCTACCAAAGATAATCGGACAAAAGTCATCTTGTGGGGAACCAAGAACAAGAAATCAGTCGGGTATTTTATTTTCCCACACAAGACTTCAACATCTATAACAATCCCAAGTGGTGTGATGGTGTCTCTATTAGCAAGTTTAATAGTAACATCTATGTCTTCTATTTTAGCGGGTGTTATATCATTCATAATTTCCTTATATAAGGTAAAGGGAATAGCACTCACGCTAGCACCTATGTCCCATAAACCATGATAACAATGATCTCCTATTTTAACTAAGATAACAGGCATGCCAACAACGGGTCTATGTTTATCTTTTTCATCGGGCTGGGCAATTCTAGCAGCTTCATCACAGAAGTAAATAATATGCCCATCTATATTTTCAACCAAGAGATCTTTAACCATAGCAACACTATGTTCTACTTTGATTTGTTCAGCAGGTTTGGAAGTTTTAATATAACTTTTGTTGACCACAGTTGAAACTTTAGCATGTTCCTTTATCCTAACAGGGAAAGGTGGTTTTTCAATATAAGCAGTAGGAACAACTGGATCAACATTATAAATAATAGTTTCATGTTTAGCTATTACCGGTTCTTTAATTTATTCTTTGATAGGTGGGCGGTATTTAAACCACTTCTCCTTAGGGAGTTCAACATGAGTAGAAAATGATTAACAAAAGGAGGCTAATATCTCATAGTCAACTCCGTATTTAGTGCTAAACTTTTGAAAAGCATCGGTATTCATAAAAGATTTAACACAATCATACTTGAGCTTAATACCTGACTCTTTACCTTTGCCGAGTTCCCAATCTTCAGAGTTGCGTTTAATTATTTCTAAAAGATACCACCGAAAGTCAGTAGTCTTCTTCATAAAGGAACCAGTACAAAAAGTATCGAGCATGGATCAATCATCATGAGAGAGCCGAGCATAAAATTTCTGAATAATAATTTCTCTTGAGAGCTCATGATTGGGGCATGAATATAACATTGACTTAAGCCTCCCCCAAGCTAGAGCAATACTTCCTCCTTCACGAGGAAAAAAATTATATATATAATTCCGACCACGATGAACTAGATGCATAGGATAATGTTTTTTGGTGAAATTCCAATTTCAATCATTTCCAATTCCAAGATCCTATATCATTGCATAGCCTATACCATGCCAATGCTTTTACCTTCAAAGTAAAAGGGAAAACCTTCTTCTTAGCTTCATCTCCGGGTAAACCTGTAAGCTTAAATAATACACAAATTTCATCCACATATATTAAGTGCATATCAGGATGTTCGGTTTCATCTCGTGCATAAGGATTAGCTAGCAGTTGTTCTACCATACCCAAAGGAATTTTATAACCAATATTTTCAGTAGGTGCAGTAGGTTGAGGGGTTACTAATTGTGGTTCCGGTCGAGGTGAAGATACCCCGAACAAACCCCTCAAAGGATTGTTTTCCATGGTAACAAGTGACAATAAATTTCAGCACGTAGTAAGAATTTTCCTTACCGATTTCCACTTACCAAGAGCGCTTCACTCCCCGGAAACGGTGCCAAAAAAGAGCCTTGATGACCCACAAGTATAGGGGATCAATCGTAGTCCTTTTTATAAGTAAGAGTGTTGAACCCAACGAGGAGCAAAAGGAAAAGACAAGCGGTTTTCAGCAAGGTAATTTCTGTAATCACTAAAATTATAAGTAACGAGTAGTTTGATAGCAAGATAATTTGTAACGAGAAAGTAACGGTAATGGTAACAAAAGTGCAGAAATGTAGCACAATCGTTTTGAGGCAAAGGACAGGCCGAAATGCTCTCTTATAATAAGCAAAGCGTTCTTGAGGGTACACGGGAATTTCATCTAGTCACTTTCATCATGTTGGTTTAATTTGTGTTCGCTACTTTGATAATTTGATATGTGGGTGGACCGGTGCTTAAGTGTTGTTCTTACTTGAACAAACCTACTACTTATGATTAACCCCCTCGCAAGCATCCTCAACTACGAGAAAAGTATTGAGAATAAATCTAACCATAACATTAAACTTCTGGACCCAAATCAGTCTCTTACGGAATAACGCATAACCTAGGGTTTAAGCTTCTATCACTCTCGCAACCCATCATATAATAACTACTCCAAAATGCATTCCCTTAGGGCCAAATATGGTGAAGTGTCTTGTATTCAACATTCACATGACACCACTAAGGGAATCACAACATACATACCATCAAAATATCGAACACATATCAAGTTCACATGATTACTTGAAACAAGATTTCTCCCATGACCTCAAGAGCAAAAGTAACTACTCACAAATGATAATCATGCTCAAGATCAGAGGGGTATTAAATAGCATAATGGATCTGAACATATAATATTCCACCAAATAAACCATATAGTAATCAACTACAAGATGTAATGAACACTACTAGTCACCCACAAGCACCAATCTATAGTTCCGGTACAAAGATTGAACTCAAGAGATGAACTAGGGTTTGAGAGGAGATGGTGCTGTTGAAGATGTTGATGGATATTTCCCTCCCCAAGATGGGAGAGTTGTGGTGATGATGATGACGATGATTTCCCCCTCCGGGAGGGAAGTTCCCCCGGCGGAATCGCTCCGCCGGAGGGCAAAAGTGCTCCTGCCCAAGTTCCACCTCAAGACGGCGATGCTTTGTCCCGAAAGTCCTCTCGTTATTTTTTCTAGGTCAAAATGACTTATATACCAAAAGAGGGGCACCGGAGGTGGGCCAAGGAGAGCATAACCCACCAGGGTGCGCCTAGGCTCCCTGGCGCGCCCAGGTGGGTTGTCCCCACCTGGTGGGGCCCCTTTTGTATTTATTTGCTCCAATAATTATTATTTATTCCATAAAAATTCCTCGTAAATTTTTAGCTCATTTGGAGTTGTACAGAATAGGCAGCCTGATGTAGCTTTTTCAGGTCCAGATTTCCAGCTGCCGGAATTCTCCCTCTTTGTGTGAACCTTGCAAATTATGAGAGAAAGGGTATTAGAATTACTCCAAAAAGCATTATTATGCATAAAAACATTATCAATAACAGTAGGAAAGCATGATGCAAAATGGACGTATTAGGCCCTCTCGAAGAGGTAAAACCCTTTGTCCTGCTTGATTGTATTGAATGTATAACGTGGTTTACAGAGTAGATCTACCTCAAGATCAGCATGAGCTAAAACCTCAGGCTATGAGTGTAGATCTATCCCTAAAGACTAAAAACCCTCGGTTTATATAGACACCGGTAGGGTTAGGGTTACCGGAGATAGATTACAATAAGGGATTAAAGGGATCCTCCGCCTTCTTCACTCGGAGGGCATACCACAGCTTCATAGACCTCCTGTCATTATACGACTCCACCAGCTCGGCCCATGTACAATGGGTCGTCGACCCGAGGACCCCCTAGTCTATGACTCCCTCGGGTGCTTTGAAGGACTTCTGTCAAAGAGAACACATCCGCCTTGATATTTCATCAGTTGCACATCCTCAGTCCAATGGTTAGGCAGAACGTGCTAACCAGGAGATCTTGAGAGGAATCAAACCCCGGCTCTTGGTTCCTTTAAAGAGGACTCTGGGTTTTTGGGTGGAAGTACTTCCTTCGGTTCTGTGGAGCATCAGGATAACCCCAACACATCCACGGGTTACACGCCCTTCTTCATGGTTTATGGTGCCGAAGTAGTTCTCCCAAGCGATATTCATCATGACTCGCCCTGCGTGGTGGCTTATGTGGATACTGACAATGAGACGGCGCGTCAGAACGCTTTCGATGCTCTTGAGGAAGAGTGTGTTCTTGCGGAGGCTTGTTCAGCAATTTATCAGCAAGACCTAAATCACTATCATAGCCGTAGGGTTCGATGCCAGACCTTTTAGGAGGGTGATTTAGTGTTCCGTCTGATTGAAGATTAGACAGGGATGCATAAGCTTTCACCTCCTTCGGAAGGACCCTTTGTGGTCAGCAAAAACCTCAACAATGGTCCATACTACATCATTGACACACGTGAGAACAAAGATTCATGCACATCCACTACAAAAACAATACACTTCCGCGATGATACGTGTTTGTCACAGTAGGTCACGTTTTTTTGTCATGCATGTACATCCATGACGATATTATGACAGAATCAAGATAGTCATACCTGTGCTATCATAGAAGTGTTCCATGACATTACCAAAATTATCATCAAGGAAGTGTCCACTTCCATGACGATAAATCGCGCGTCACAGCAGTGCTTTCGTCAAGGGTGACCGACACGTGGCATCCATTGTAACGGAACACCGTTAAGCTATTGGGTCGGGTTTTGGATCCGATAACCCATTAATAGCCCCAACGAATGGGAAATTTCCACGTGTTAAATTCTTATTGGCCGGACGAAACACGTGTCAGCTCGTCAGTGGGTCAGATAGGCGCCTATGATATGTCAACACGTGCCACGGCCCACCACTGGCCCATTTAGCTTACAAAGCCGGCCCGTTTGACTTGGTCAAAAGTTAACGGGCTGGCCCATGAAAAGCCTGTTAACGGTCTCTTTGCAAATAGCCCATTTTACGGCCCGTTAACTCACAGCCCGTTAGGCCCTAAAGGAAATCGGCCCAACAACGTCATGTGGGCCGTCGAATATAACACCGGCCCATTTCACTTTCGGCCCATGTATGGCCCATGACATCTTTCAGCCCATATGAGGCCTTCGTATCTTTCGGCCCTTTACAGGCCCACGGTGACTCTAGCCCATAATGAACAGTAATTTTCTTTGTACCTGTTAACGACTCGTGATTTACATGGGCCGTTTCCAGCCCGTGTTAGCTTTCGGCCTATTGACGGCCCTTACGTTCTTGGGCTCCTTTTCAACCCTCGATTACTTCCGGCCCGTTACTGAAATGTTCCCCTAATGGGCCAAATTCGGACCATGGCAAGAGTCGGCCCGTTACTGGCCTGTTAACCCGTTGCACCGTTTCCAGCCCGTCCTATATTCTGGCCCATTAACGACCCGTTATGCCTGTGACAGAATTAAGCCTTTGCTGTCCTACGGCCTGTTAACGGCTTGTTACTGTGCTGGGCCAATACCAATTACGCCCGTTTACGGCCCATGTAGACCAATTTCTCCGCCGGCTCGAGGCCCACCGATTCTACGGCCCTGTTGGAGGCCCGTTTATCGACGGCCCGTAGGAGACCCATGGATCCTACGGCCCGTATATGGCCCATGGTAGTTGTGGCCACTAGCAAACCAGGGAAAAAGAAGACTAGGAAATAAATAAGGCTGAAACTAATGCTAGGCTATTAAGGCGATTGCACAGATTACATCCACTCGGCATCAAAGATCGCCACCAGTGCAAATATAGGGAACACCCTACACTATACAAAAATGGCTTGTTGTTTTCTTCAGCCGGTGGCTGCACATTAAGAATAAATTTTGTATCGCACCAAAACAAATTACAACTATATAACAAAAGGAAGGTTGGCATAAAACTTAACAGTCTAGCAGATAAATGCACCACCAGAAGTTCAGAAGCTCAGTTCATTTGACCTGACTGTTATGTTTTCATGTTGTATTGTCCGATGGAGCACCATAACCCTCGCCTTCATTTCCCCTAGGCTCTTGAACAACATAGCAAATGTCTGATAGTCTGGTTTCAAAACCATGCATATCTTGACGACATCGAACAATGTCTCTCCTTGTTTCACAAAGGGTCTCTGTTAGGGAATGGACTTGTGTCTGGAGCACAGATGCAACATTGCTTTGAGATTGCATATCTTGATCATGAGGCAGTTTGGACGATATTGCCTTAACAACCAACCCAGTATTACGCAGGAACGTGCTTTTGGCACTGTTAATGGACAGGTACTGACCCACTGCAGCAAGAGCTGACATTGCGGTTATAGTTGCCTCGCCACCTTCAGAAGGTGGCGGTTCCACCATTTTTTCCATAGCTCGCTGAAAAGTTGAGGTTTTACATTAGTAGTACCAGAACAAAAGATATTAAGGAGGCATCAAAAGCAAACAAAATAGCTTTGGTCTATATACAGAACTTATTCTGGTGAACCCATGTAAAATATTAGTTGTATTTTATTGCAAAGTTCATAATAAAACCAGGTTCCAAACATATGACCATGTACCATCGCTAATGTATTGTCTATTTATTCACATTGTATTGAGGGCTAAGGATAAAGAGACAAAGTTTATAATACGGTAAGCATAGTATGATATCACTCATATCACAAAACAACTGAGAACAGACAAATAGTCCAGCACGGAACTAGATTACGGGTCAAGATCAAAGGAACATCACTCCTCTCTTTTAAACCTTGTAAGGTGCAATGATACGCTAAGACAATTGTGTATAAAATTGAAAAGAGTAATAGACATTGGCTGCAAACCATGCAGTTCAAGGCACAAGTCAGAGTAAGTAGTAGTTAAAAGGCATGAGGATTAAGGACTTACAACAGCGGCTTTGACTGGTGTAGTCATGCCCTTCTTCTTGATGGTGTGACAGTCCTTGAAGATTTCCACAACATTTGGTTCAGGTACTTTTTGGTCCTTGCGGGCTTTCCTCTGCATTTCGAACAAGTCAATATAGATTTGATAATATGGTACAGCGAAAAGAGTGAAACATTAGCTAATTACAAGAGGCTCGCTGTGTGCAATATAGCTACGGGATCCTATCGTCTGTTGGAATTTCACTTTGGTACGGTTGGCCTTATTCTTTGAACAGTTCACCTACAAGAAGATAGATTTGTGTGGCACATGCGTAAATAGGACTTCAACATGTGATCTGATCACATATATATAATGTACATGATTGACGGTGTCCTGGACTAGGGGGTACTCACCACGTCATCTCCCGATCAGTTGGATTGGGCCGAGGACCCCCATGGCCGTATACTCATGGGCCAGTCCGGACAGCTGCCGCATACAAGGAAGAATCAACAAACTTGGCGATCAAGACAAGGACTCCTCCCCCACCGGCGTATTCGGCTAGGACTCTTGTTATCCTAGGCCTCTGGTGCATTATATAAACCGAGGCCAGGCTAGTTGATAGATATACAACAACAATCATACCATAGGCTAGCTTTTAAGGTTTAGCCTCTACGATCTCGTGGTAGATCTACTCTTGTACTACCCATATCATCAATATTAATCAAGCAGGACGTAGGGTTTTACCTCCATCGAGAGGGCCCGAACCTGGGTAAAACATCGTGTCCCTTGTCTCCTGTTACCATCGATCCTAAGACGCACTGCTTGGGACCCCCTACCCGAGATCCGCCGGTTTTGACACCGACATTGGTGCTTTCATTGAGAGTTCCGCTCTGTGATCGGCGAAATGATCAATGGCTCGACTGCAGGTCAACTGCGACGTCGACTTCTTCGTCACCAGTTCGGCTGGTCACCTTGGCTTGACCGAGGACTGCGCCCTACCTCCGATCGTCATGTTCGGATGAGGGTCTTCATCAACACCAACTCCGATCTCTATCAAGATCATGGAGGAGTCATCCATGGAGCTCGGGGGCTCTACGTCAACATTGCCCTCAGGCGGCCGTGCTGTTTTTTTGGACAGCAAACTTGTATCTGCCGCCACCGCCTCCTCGAGTGTTGCCTAAATGATTACTTAGGTGGAATTATGCGGAATTAAGTCTACAACAACCCTGCAAAAATTTCGTTGGGTTCCGAAGGAGGAATCTCCGGCAATCTCCGATATACCGGAGCCCTGTTGAATCTGGATGATAATCCGGATGAGTTTAGGGCGTGGTATCCAGCGTCTAGCCCGGATGTCCTTTGGAGGATCCAACCGTTGATTTGCTGCGGAATTCCCTTATCTACCACCTGCCAAAACTTCAGCTCGATCCGACCGTCCAAACTCCAGGAAACTTCCGATTAGTGCATCACTTTTTGGATCTGTTTTCTGCGCGAAAACGAATCCGACCCGAGTTCGTCTTTTTTATGAACGGGATTTCGGACATCCTTTTTGAAGGAAGTTTTGTATGAGGTATTGTGTTTTGTTCCCGAACACATCCCACTAACTTTAAGATCTTTTGAACATGATCTTCAACATCATGCTGGTGTCAAACCAGTCCGGCAATATTGCTCCACGGCTGCCGACCTGCGCTAGACACGTCGTCACTTTGTTGAGCCAAGCTCAACTTCTTCGGATCATCATCTTGGCAAGCCGAACAAGAGTCCGTCATCGCGAAGGATAAATCATCACCAACATCGCCGCCCCACGGATTACACGGAGCAGGCATACCGGCATCGCCGCATGGTCGCTTCATCAAGCCGTCATCGACCACGTCACGACCTGCATCGGCAGGGCCGCACTATTGCTTCTTCAAGCTGGTGTCCATCACGCCGACCTACTTCGACATCTCGGCTGGACCGGGGGCTTCGCCATCTCTTCATCAACCTACTCCGGACACTTCGGCGTCACTAGCCGACCAGACATTGGTGCGGATCGAGTCCCAATTTTGGGAATCACCTTCCTTCGGATTGCTACAACAAATAAACCAGGTGCTATTAATCCTAGTATTTCTTTTTGCTTGTTTGGGTTAAATTTTTCCCAAGGAATTATTACTCTGGTTAGTCCAGCATATGTACGCAGGTCCATCAAATGGTGGCCGCATTATCAACGGTCGCATGATGGTTCGGTCAGCTTCCATACATAGTTCGGTGAACGCTGCATCCGGAACTCGGACCGACCTGTGAATCTAGGCTTTGCCACGCCTTTATTGCATTACGCTGACGACCTGCATCGACATCGACTTCGGCGCCAGGCCATATTTCTTTTACTACTCACTTTGCATAAATTATTTATTATGCAATATTTTTTTTAATTCCTATTATTACTATTATCCCCGGTCTGCACTATTTTTTGTGCACAGGAAAATGATCCAGCCGGACTATATCCTTTGACGTCACCTCGGCTGGACGGGGGGCTTCGTCAACACTTCATTACCCCATGCCGGGGACTTCGGCATCACTCTGCCATCCTGCATTGACTGTGCTATGTCACCACTTCAGAGTGCCGAGCTCCTTGCTCCGCCACCTCGGGACCGGCTTGGGGGATGGAACCTTGTCCCGCATCAAGCTCGGACCGCGTCGTCAATACCGAACACATTAACCAGCTAAGTTGCCTTCATGCTCAAAGTTTTAAATTTCTAACTTGTGTTCGGTTCGACCAAGCATTATACTTTCTCAGAAAAAAGTTGCTTGCAAAAATCTTCCTTGTCGAAACTTTGTTCGCACACACTTGACGCGCTATCCGCGCTCATTATACCTGGGGGCTTCTTTAACAGAAGCTTATTAATACGGGCTTTATGCCCAACACATGTGTCACACTTCCGCATGTACCTTTTATTCACCATTATATGCATCGATATGACTTAAGTTTTGGCCAAGCTGGGTTGCCTGGCTCCTGTGCTTACCCCTACGTTCCCGATTGTTCGGCTAGGTGGTAAAGGGAGCACCTCTGCGATTGTTACTGCCGGGTCAGCCAGATGTGTACCTCAGACTGGGTGAAGCCGAAAGCTTGCGCTCTTAAGGGAATACTCGGTCGGTGAACTAAAAGATGATTTCTTACCTATTTATTTACCTGCCCCCAGATGTTTTTCTGCTCTTTTCGCAGTCCGGACATGCACTTTAGGGCATGCCTCCCAGGGAAAGGAACCCCTAACGGAACTATTCTCCCTGGAAGATGTTTCTTACTAACCATGTAATATAACATAACTAGTTGGGCACTTGTCTGATAAAGCACTAATGACCCCTACGCCTGGTCTCCACGCATGCCCCGGTTTTTATAACCGCGAGGGTATTCGGACACACTCCGGACTATTGGGTCCAGAGGTTGAAGCGAAAAGGTCCGCTACGACAAACGATCTACAATCCGGCTAGAAGGCATTCTACATGTCACCTTACATTTTATAGTCAACTTTTACCCAAGTCGCTTGGGGGTTCTTATGTTTATTTGAGCCGTTTCATACTAAGTGTTTTTCTTCTTAGTCGTTGCAAAGTTAAAGCACGGTAGAAGCACCCTTTTTTTCTAAAGTCCAGTTTTCGGATTGGCACCGAACACTTGATCTAGTTCGGACATTAATCTTTTGAATAAGTTTTTTTTGGCTTTTCGAGCCCATGGCACTTTTAAACTATTTGTGTGTTTTTAGCACAAGTCTCGCAGTGCAACGCCGGACACCTTTTGAGATTCGGCAAAAACATTCTCAGATATTTCTATATATGCATCAGTTTCAAATTGTGTCTTCGGTCAATAGTTGGGTTGCCCGGCTCCCGCGCTTGCCTCCTACGTTCCGCTTTGTTTGGCTAGGTGTGCAAAGGGAGAACCACTGCGATTGTGCTTCCAGCTCGCATGGTCAAGCACCTCAGTGGAGAAAGCCGAAAACTGACTGTCACAATAGGTGTAAACGGGTCAGCGATCCGATGACTACATTAAATGACGGGCCATTCATTGGCCGAAGTGTTTCCGGCTTGACCTCGACTGTCGCCGAACACTATCGGGGGCTATTAACTGGCCTCCCAAACTAAATCCTTGATATTTTGCTCTTACATTGGAGCAGAGGTTTCATGATCATGCTTAGCATGACAACCCAAAGAAAGGAACCGATAGCGGGACTATTTTCTTTGGAAGACATTTCTTCTGTTAAACAATAATATAACATGTCTCTCCGCGTACCTTTGTTTATAAAACCGTATGGCTAGATTGCCTTGTTTGTTGTAAATCTTTACCCTTATAAAGGCTTATAAAGTAGGACAAACACTCCTCGGCTATTGGCCGAGGAGGTGGAAGCCGATGGTCAGTCAACAAAGTTTTGTACAATGCGGATCCGAGCATTAATGACGTAAAGTACTTGGATACATAGAGTCATTACACATAATTTGTGATTTTACTATGGATGTCGATCCTTAATTCGGCCTCCCGTGCCCGCATTAAGGCTCGGGGGCTACTGGTCTTCGGGCTTATTATTTACAAATATTAAAGGGGCACATCAATCCCCTGATCTGGTATTGCCACCCGACCAGTGTCTCGGGGGCTACTGCATTACCAGTTATATGCAGAAAATTTTAAGTGCAATACAGTTTCCGAGGAGATGTTGATCCTCAGGTTGGTCGGCCGCACCCAACCTGAGTCTCGAGGACTGAGCACGCCGCTTTTTGTGTCCCGAAGTATTCTGCCGAGCTAGGACTTGATCCTCAGACTGATTTTGCAAATCAACCTGAGTCTCAGCGGCTACGGGGATCAGCGGTCTTATGTCATCCTTCAGGTGCATCTCGGGTTTTAGACCGATACATACCTTGAGGGCTACTGGCTATATATCTCGTGAGAGAATAAATTACATCAATAAAAAATATTGACAAAAATCGGCCCACATTCGGGGTGGTGCACCACCTCATCAGCAGTCCGGCGTAAAGCTCGGGCGCTAGTGGCTGGCTCCATAGAGGGCACTTCCGGCATTAAGCTCGGCTAAACTCCTTCAAACTTCTTTGAACCAAGGTGATTTACGACACCTCGGATACCATCCGGCGTTGGAGCTCGGATACATAGTCCGGCATTAGAGCTGGGAAGCAGTCCGGCGTTGGAGCTCGGATACGTAGTCCGGCGTTGGAGCTCGGATACCGTCCGGCGTTGGAGCTCGGATACATAGTCCGGCGTTAAAGCTGGGAAGCAGTCCGGCATTGGTGCTCGGCTGCAAAAGATACCTCAAATACAGTCCGGCATTGGAGCTCGGATGCAAGAGGACGTTGCCGCCCGGGAACAACTTCTAACCCGAGGCATGGCATAAAGATAAAAAGGCATTGATAAAGGCCGTAAACTTAAAGGGGCTCCTAGGATACCCGACGTATACACTCGTCGAATGCATTTCGGCAATCCTCAAGATCGAAGATGAGAAGATTTGTTGAACCAGTTTTCAAGACCGGCAACTGAAGATGAAGAACAGTTTGGAAGAATCGAGGAGCGTCCCTAACTTGAAGACCGGTTCAGGGGACTACTGACGGTGTCCTGGACTAGGGGGTACTCACCACGTCGTCTCCCGATCAGTTGGATTGGGCCGAGGACCCCCATGGCCGTATACTCATGGGCCAGTCCGGACAGCTGCCGCATACAAGGAAGAATCAACAAGACTTGGCGATCAAGACAAGGACTCCTCCTCCACCGGCGTATTCAGCTAGGACTCTTGTTATCCTAGGCCTCTGGTGCATTATATAAACCGAGGCCAGGCTAGTCGATAGATATACAACAACAATCATACCATAGGCTAGCTTTTAGGGTTTAGCCTCTACGATCTCGTGGTAGATCTACTCTTGTACTACCCATATATCAATATTAATCAAGCAGGACGTAGGGTTTTACCTCTATCGAGAGGGCCCGAACCTGGGTAAAACATCGTGTCCCTTGTCTCCTGTTACCATCGATCCTAAGACGCACTGCTTGGGACCCCCTACCCGAGATCCGCCGGTTTTGACACCGAAATGATACTTCGAATCAGACCAGTGTTTAACAAGGCCCCTCCAGTCTTCATCCGATATATTTTCCACTGGAGATGTTTGGGAAAGTTCACTGTTAGCCTTGAAATGCAAGCTTGTCTGGTTGTATCATCTTGGCTATCCAACTTGAACCTCATCTATTGAAAATTATGGGAGTCTCATTATTAGCAACCTAGAAAGTATGGGACAGAGCAAGACGATATTACTAGTTTCCATACATAACCATACTTACAGATAAATGGTCGAGGAAGGTGTTGAACTGGGTTTCGTCTTTGTCATTCCTGTACTGAATCCATGTTGGGAGGACATGTACATGACACCTAAAGGCAACCGCTGCCTCTGATACTGACTTGGCTGACTCTGTAGCATCACGTGGCCTTTTTAAACCTGCCTGAAAACGGATCTCCATTCTTCCTCCTCTAGATTTAGTTAATCTATCGAGCAATATCCCTGATGTTTGTTTCCTCTTGCGCCTTGCTGCTAGTCCAACAACGAACATATGAAGTGTTAGTGTACATCAAACTATGAGACTACATATAAAGAAGCATGCAACTGTAACTTGACTCCAGCAACTATCTTCTTGTTGTTGAAGCTCACAAGGTTCATCTGATATTGCCAACTCATCTTGTGTCAAGAGTGCTTGGGAAGTAGTGTCAGGTGGCAAGGGAGCTTGGGAACGTGCTGCTAGCTCAGCTGACACACGAGTAAGTCATGCAGCTGGTAGTACTGTGGTAGGTGTTGCAAGAACTAGAGTTGTCTCTGCTTGTTTGGTGGCAGCTATTTGTTTCTATTTGGCTTTTTTTGCAGCTTGTGTAGCATGGGATGCCGTGTTTATAGAATTTTCAGCTGGACTTTGACCTTCTATTGCACCATCAGTACCAGCAGAATCTGCAGAATTCATCCGCTTCTCATTCCCTGCCATTCTGTGTTTCTTCCTCTTTCTCTGTGCCATGTTAAGTCAAACCGACAAGAAAAACGAATAACAACTTAGTTCTTCAAAACAAATTGATGCGTGATGTAGACGAACTGAACTTTGATGTTAGACAACCACATGATAGGAGGATGTAATATGTATGAAAAATAGGATGGAAGAGATAACCAGAACTATGATGTGTAAACTAAGAAGAAGACATTTCACCAAATTAGAAGCAACGCAATGGAAGGTAGATACCATATGAAAGATGCTACAAATATCGCTCTGCCAAGTTAACAGTGTCTCATCATAAATGGCGTTTAAACAAATGTGAAGCAGTACAAGAAATAAATCATATGCAAGATGCAAACAACATTACACTACCGTGTTAGAGGTCTCTCTTCATTAGTGCCATTGCACATTCACAACATTGCATATTCACAGCTTATGATGTGTAAACTAAGGAGAAGGCATTTCAACAAATTAGAAGCAATGAAAGCTAGACACCATATGAAAGATGCAATGAATGTCACTCTACCAAGTTAAATCTGTCTCATCGTAAGTGCCATTTCAACAAATTAGTAGTACAAGCTAGAAAAGAATGTAAGATGTAATCTATATCACACTCCGAAGTCAAACATGTCTTATGATAAGTGATTGTTGCAGGTTACACAACAGTAGTAATTTGATGTAAGAACATGGTGTGATAGACATATATTGTATGTTCTAGAAACAGGAACACGTGTCTTATTTAAGTATACTTTGTAAAGTAAGCAGATGGAATTCAACAAAACTAGAAGTAATACAAGCTAGACATCACACATAACATGCAACCACATATAACAGTGCCAAGTTAGAGGGAGCACCGGTGATGCTGCACTAGGGGAGACGTGCTCATCATAAACACAGCTTTGTTGAGTGTCTATGCATGTGTTGTCTTGGAAATCATCTTGGGGGTGTGGAGGAGTAGAAATTGTAGAGGCCCTCCGTTCGGAAGGAGCACCTTTATCCGCTGCCTTTCTAACTTCCTTCCGCTTTATTGATTTTGAATTGTCAAGTAAAACTGACAAGAAAAAGCAATAAAATTCTCTCTTCATAACTCATTCATGCATGATACTGACAATCACTACTTTGATGTAAGGCAAACACATGATACCAGGATGGAATATGTACGAAAAACAGGACGGCATGGCATGTTCACAACTGTTTGTGTAAACTAAGCGGAAACCATTCCAGCAAATAAGAAGGAATGCAAGCTAGACACCACATGAAAGATGCAACCAATATGAATCTGACAAGTTAAAAGCATCCCATCATAAATGAAATTTCAACAAATTAGAAGCAGCGCATGCTATAAATCACATGAAAGATGCAACTAATACTGCACTGCATATACTAAAGGTGTCTCATCATATTGATCGATGCGGGATACAAAAAAACAATAGTTTTATGTAAGGACATGCTTAATAGACAGATGTACTATGTACTAAATACAGGAAGACATGTCACATTAACAGGTATAATGTATAAGCTAAGCAAACTAGCACATGCAGTTTAACCAGATTGGAAGAATTACAATCTAGACACCATATGCAACATGCAACCACATATCACGCTGCCAAGTTAGAGCAAGCACATGCGATGCTAGTGTAGGGGAAATTCTATAATCAACTACAGAGCTACGTTCACTATCTTCATCTAGCATTTCTGTTTCTTGAGAATCATATCGGGAGGCTGACGCTGCATTATTTAAATGAGGAGTAGTCCCCTTGCCTGCCTGCCTCGTCATAAGTAATTGATGAGGGATACACAAGAACATTAGTTTGATGTAAGAACATGGTTAATACACAGATGTACTAGTATGTACCAAAAACAGAAAGGCATGTCATATTCAAAGGTATAATGTGTAAGCTAAGCAGATGCAATGTAACCAAATTGGAAGCAATACAAGCAAGACATCCGGCTGGAGTGGTGAGCATGATCATCTAGGACCTGAGAGCCTAGTGGGAGGCGGTCTTCTTCGCCACCATCGCAGCTTTTTAGTTGGCTTCCAGGTGATGCCTATCTTTGCTGGGCTTGTCACTGGCTCGGCTAGTGCCCTGACTAGCTATTTGTCTTCTGGTGCTCACGGGATGGTGGTTCATGTAAAAAAATATCAAAGACTGACTTTGGCCTTTCGAATACAAGCTAGACACCATATGGAACATGCAACCACATATGGCACCGTGAAGTTAAAGCAAGCACCTGGGATGGTGGTTCATTGCGAGCGAGGTCATCAACTCTAGAGCTATGTTTACCGTCTCCATCTGCTGACACTGCACCCTTTATAGCGCTGTAACGTGTCATGCATACCCACGAAGAAAGCTGGCGCAACTTCTCTCTTTTCTTTGCTACTTCTCTTTCAGTAGACTCTGAAATACCCTTGCATAAAAACACGATAGTGAGAGTATGGGTGAAGTGTGTGCAGAACTAGTGCACAGTAAAAGTAGCAGATAGCAGGTGGCTGAAAAATAAATGACAGGAGACATATGATAGCTCTACAACATTGCATGGCAAACAAAATTAGATTCTACACCGTATGATTTTGTAATATATGAGCACAGGAAATGAAGGTACTCCTCCAGCACACCACCACATGTTGTCATATCTAAGATAACAGTCGACTAAAAATAAATAGGCAGTCGATTTTTTTAATGAACCGTCTGATCTATAAGGAACGGGCAGATGGCCTTCGTCTACCTCCTGCCAGTCACTGTTGACGATCTTTCTCGAACCGCCAGCAACCACCGGCCCAGACCCCTGCCTCCGCCGACCCGCCCTCCCCTCGACCTCACATCACCGATGTGCTTGGCAGTGCCTCCAGGCCATCCCTTTAATCCCAGCCAACCTCTAGATCGGGCGCCAGTAGCTCTAGGCCGCACACGTACCTAAGATAAACACCAAGGCACTGCTTCCCTGATGTAATAGGCGTACTAACGCTTGTTACGCTGGGGAATGCTTCCGTTAATTGGGAATCAACTGGCCAGAAATTGAAATTCAGGGGGGCGATGGACCTCTAGCTAAGGTGAAATAGTATATGAGGAGAAACCTTGTGCATCGTGAGTTACTAGGAACATCTAGTATCAAGAGGAAGCGGTCAACTAGTGTCTTCTATGGGATGAATACTGTGCAAGCAGAGACGTAAGATTTGCACGAATAAGGGAAGAGGAGTACCTTTTTCGGTTGCCGGTGTGGTCACCTCCACATGTCGTGCCAATCTTCTTCTTTTTACCGGGGAAACCGATGTTCTGGAGGGTGCAGGCTTGGACGAACCCATGGCCAAATTGTTGACTGTGTTGTCGTGGCCGTATGTCGGCGGAGGGGAAGCAGATCTGAGGCGGCGAAGGACGGCGTAGCAGGAACAGCTCCAGTGCGGTGGAGGGTGGCAAAGTTGGAGCGGCAGCGGTGAGGCGCAGGACGACATGGTTGAACTGGCTCGGGTACGGATGGCTCGGCCTCGGCTTCAGCTACCAGCCGTGGAGGGTGTTGTGGTTGAGGTTGCGATGGACGACGATGTTGGGGTATCGGCTCCGGCGTGATGGAAGAGGGCGGTGGTTGATGGGTGGGATGGGGTGGCGAACGAAGGATGCCGGGGTTTCGCGGCTGGTGGAGAGGTAGTTTTGGCGCCCACGGAGTACGAATGGGGAATCAGACGGGTGGGGGGGAACCATGTTTCGGTCTGGGACGCGCTTGTTTTTGGCTTTTTTGAACAGAAGATGGGACGCGCTTGTTTGAAATTTGGGGAAAGTACAAACTTTGCCCCCCTCTTAAATTTCGGACCTACTACGGGTCGGGGGTAGGATGGTAATCCCAGGTGTCCCAAATAGTGGGCGGGAGCGATTTCGGCCACGCGCATGTGTGCTTAGGCGGCCATTGTGTATGAATGTTTTTGGAGGCGGTTGTGTGGCGTCTAGATGAAGCTACAAACCTACCCTGTTTTAGACCTTTGGACGTCGGGCCGGTAGGTTTCACGGGTCGGAGTTATTAGAAAAGTAATTTCCTTGTACTACCAAACATTGGTCTTACGCGGTTTCGAGCGAGTAGAGGTTCTTTTGGCGCTTCGTTCAAAATTTTGAAACACAAGCATTCACGTTTAGAGTACTCTTGAACTATGAGGATTGACCTAAATAGACAACGTTATATTTGACCTTGTATGTCTGAAAACCTCATTAAATTATCCGCTTCTTTTTGAAATTTTGATACTTGAAAATCCTATAACTACGATTATTTGCAGCAGTTGCACCACACCAACGGCAGCGGGTTGCGATGAGCACTCGGCTACGGTGCGCGTGCCGGCGGGGGTGTGATGAGACCCACAGGCGATGGTACGGGTGGCGACTTGGCACATATCTGGTTGTTGCCTGCTGAAGAGCAGGTGGACGAGCAGCCAGCGGACATGGTTGCTACGGCCAGACCTTCTGATGCTAGGTAGAGTAAGTAGAGAAGAGGAGAAGCGAACGTTGGATATGTCAGTTTCATTACTTGCGGAGTAGCATAGCACCATATATAGTCATAGTCTAGGTTTGGATTCAAACTAGCTACAGGAGCACGTTTCTCTTTTTTCTAAAACTCGGCAACGTCTCTTTACTGGTACACTAGCTTGTTCTGTACGCCTTCCCAAGTCTTTGATTTTCTTTCCCTTTTTTGCGATGAAGGAAGGAGGACAAAATTGAGAGTTCCTGGGACTCAAACCCAAGACCTCTCGGTTGAAAACCAAGGGTGCAAGTCACTTATGTGGCGAACGTTCCCTGTGAGGAGGACAGCAGACAAACGCTTTTTCCTCGCAGTTTTCTTCCTATATATAAAAATGTACGCTACTTGGTGTCCGCTTAGTCAACAAACGATTGTGCCAACCTTGACCGTTGGATTGACATTCAACGTCTGTCGCGTTTCTTCAGTCTCTTCTTCCTCGAGCCGCCAAAGCCAAACCAGCGCCGGCGGGACCGCCTGCTCCCGCCTCCCACGACTGGCTGTGATCTTCCCCGGCTCCTGTTCGTTCCCGTCCGAGGCCTCACCATCATCCTATGCCTTGGTTCGCTCACCGCAGCGCCGCCCTCCGGTGTTGTCAACATGGTCAACAACCTAGAGGAATAAGGGGATGATTGTACATGGTGAGGATGACAGTAGGAACCCAGCAGCGCGCACAGTAATTTTGTTTTTTCGGGACGGAGAAGGGTATCAACTGGGTTGTGCAGGACCCGTGGCCCGTCTAGCCCCGGCTTTTATTTCATATGTTTAGCACATGACCAGACCAGTTTGTTTTCTTTCTTTCTGAAAAATGGCTAGCCAGCTATTCTGTTTTTTGCAGAATAACCAACATAGGCCTACTTGCTTTTCTACGCTCTGTTGGGCCAGAAATCTTTCAAGACGAGGAGGGATGCATTTTGCCCAAAAAATGGGCTATAAGTAATAAGAAATGGGCTATAAGTAATAAGAAATGGGCTGTAAAATGAAAAAATACAGCAAACCGACAATTAGTTCCAAAATACTGTTTTCTTTCGAATTTTGATATTTTAAATATCATTGTTTTTCTGCGGGTGAAATTTCATTGAATTTAAATTAAGGTATATTTAGATTTAAAATTAATTTGAATCTGGCTAGAAATTTCGGGTTGTATGCTGTTTGGGACAGATTTTGAGGCTGACTTGTGGGTCTACTAGGTTGACGTGTACTTTGGCTTCGTCAACTTAGTCCACAAACAATTCTAGCAGCTGTGACCGTTGGATGTTAATCCAACGGCCGTGCTGCTTCTTCAATATCTGATCTTTTTGCTCCAGCCGCCCAAACCAGCTCCGGTGGGACTGCCTGCTCCCGCCTCCCATGGCCGGCTGTGCTGCCGCACAGGCCACACCGCCCCACCCTACTTCATTGCTGGCCAGGCCATTCCTCTACTCACCCACACCTCCTGTTATTTTCCGGCGATGACAGCCGGACTAGTAAACCCTCGTACTCCCCACCGCGTGGGAAACCATTGCCGAGTCTTCCCCGGCTCCATGTCGTTCCCTTCCTAGGCCTCGCCGTCGTCCACCGCCATGGTGCTCTCGGCGCGGCCTGGTCAACGTGGTCAACGAATGACATCCATCGGTCGTGGACTATACGTGGAGAGGCTGACAGCTGGGTCCACGGCCGCACACAAGGAAATCCCTCCTTATTACACACAAAATAATGATTCCTCCACCTGACAGCTGGGACCCATCGGAAGGGCCTCTGTATTTCGTGAAAAAAATGTTCCCCCCGCTGACATGTCGGACCCACCAGCTATATCTTCGCACGCAAGGAAGTGCCTCCTTATTACGCACAAAAAATGAATACCCCCCTGCTAGCTGGGACCCACCATAGTGGGAGGATGACTTGTGGGCCAACTAAGTTGACGGGGATGGAGGGCTTTGTCAACTTAGTCAATATGAACGATTCTAGCTCCAGTGACCGTACGATGTCCATCCAACGGCCGTAGTACTTCTTCAACCTCTGGTCTTGTTGCTACAGCCGCCCAAAGCAGCACCGTTCGTGTCGCATGCTCCTGCCTCTCGTGGCCGGCTGTGCTGCCGTGGAGGCCTCATCGTCCCTACTATTCCCACAGCTGGCCAGGCCCTGCGGCAACGACAGCCTCACACCGCAGCCGAACCAGTGAACCCTCGTACTCCTCTCCGCACGGGGTTCCACTGTCGCGTCTTCCCCGGCTCCGCGTTGTCCCCTTCCTAGGCCTCGTCGTCGTCCACCGCCGTGGTGCTCTCGGCGCGGCCTGGTCAACATGGTCAAGGAACAACTTCCATTGGACATGGATTGTACGTGGACAGGCTGACAGTTGGGTCCACGGCCGCAGCAAGGAAGTGCCTCCTTATTACGCGGAAAATAATGATTCCTCCACCTGATAGCTGGGACCCACCAGACGGGCCACTGTATTTCGCGAAAAAAACATTTCCCCCTGACTGCTGGGACCCACGAGCTACATCTTCGCACGCAAGGAAGTGCGTCCGGGCAAAAAAACGATTCACCCCCTGACTGCTGGGACCCACTAGCTACATCTTCGCACGCAAGGAAGTGCGTCCGGGCAAAAAAAATGATTCACCCCCTGACTGCTGGGACCCACCAGCTACATCTTCACACGCAAGGAAGTGCGTCCGGACAAAAAAAAACGATTCGCCCCCCTGACTGCCGGGACCCACGAGCTACATCTTCGCATGCAAGGAAGTGCGTCCGGGCAAAAAAGAAAGATTCGCCCCCCTGACTGCTGGGACCCACCAGCTACATCTTCGCACACAAGGAAGTGTCTGACAGTCGGGACCCACCTGGTCGAAGCATACGTAGTGTTGTCATTCTGGTCGCGAATGTGTACGTACATATATACTGGTGGATGTAGAGGCGCGCACATGTCGTAGTATATCGTGCATGTAGCGTTGTCATTCTGGTCGAACGTGTACGTACATATATACTGGTGGATGTAGAGGCGCGCACGTGTCGTAGTAGAGGCGCGCACATAGCATGTACACATACGTACAGCGGCCAGGGTGCAAGAAAGAAAATACGGCCACGTATGTGTACATACGGGCGGGGTCTCGAATGCCTACTCTCGCATACGTACGGCGAGGGCTCGTGTACATGGCTGGGTCGGAACGGAGAAACAACGTCGTCGTCATGTTCATGGGGATCCAACTAGCTGGGTCGGAACGGAATGCATCGTCGTGTTCATCGGGAGGGCTTGTACGGAACAACCGATGGAAACGAGGCATGGCGTACCGCAAAACGGAGGAAACGACCTTGTGTTCGACCGGCCACGTTCGAAACGGGGGTCCTCTTGATCGGGAGGGGTGTGGCGTACCGCAAAACAGAGGAAACGGACCTCCTACGGTCGAAACGGGGGTCCTATTGATCAGGAGGGGTGTGGCGTACTGCAAAACAGACAAAACAGACCTCCTACAGTCGAAACAGGGGTCCTGTTGATCGGGAGGGGTGTGTCGTACCGCAAAACGGAGGAAATGGACCTCCTACGATCGAAATGGGGGTCCTGTTGATTGGGAGGGGTGCGGCGTACCGCAAAACGAACGAAACGGACTTGTGGTGGAGCGCTACGGTCGAAATGGGGGTCTTGTTCATCGGGAGGAGTGTGGCGTACCGCAAAACAGGACTCGACGGGATACTGTTCATCTCCACCGTCGACCTCCTTCAGCCTCCAAGGGCTACCGTCGACCTCCTCCAGCCTCCACCGGCTCCTGTTCATCCAGCCTCCACCGCGCGCTACTCCACCGGCTACTATTCAACCACCCCTCCATGGGCACCCC
>NC_041383.1:619594716-619636689 GCF_002162155.2 Triticum dicoccoides
GATCGGCTTCAGTTAGCAGCAGTAGCGAAGGAATCGCTCGATCGGGTTCAGTAAACAGCAACCGATCGATCGCTCGGGTTCAGTAACGCGTAGCCTGCAGTGCAATCAGTCGGGTTCAGTTAGAGCCCAACGCCTCGCTCGGGTTCAGTTAAAGCCAACACCTCGCACACACGCGCGTACGTGTACGAGAGAAACGCGCATCGCTCGGCCCCTGACCTCCCACCGTAACCGGGAACTCCCCGAAATTTTCCTCGCCCTCGCTTCTACCATAGTTTTTCCGTCATGGACGGCCCATAGAATGTCATGCAGCTGCGTCTCCAGCCTGCCCAGGACGAAAAGCCCATTTTCTGTCATGATTTTTTGTCATAGAAGTAGGAGCGCACCACATCTATGATGATACAGGGTTTTGTCAATTGTCGTCATAGAAGTGTCATATGTATGACAGGAAAAAAATTCGTTCGGCCCAAAATGTCACAGATGTGTCTTTTTTTATAGTGATCTCAGGAGGAGACCAGCAGGCCTTGGAACATTGCTCATCTTAAGCTTTACTACACTTGAGTCATTGGCACTCATCATTGTATATACCTTCATCGATGTACATATCTTTCTATGATCAACACAATAAAGCCGGCATCTCCAAATTTCTGGGCCTCTGTCGTTTCATCTCATATTTTCTATGCATGAGTCTTTATTGGTTGATCATAAGGTCACTTGGGGGCTTCGAACTCAATGAGTTTAGCTTTCATACCCTCTTGACTAGCTTACATGCCATATTATGGGTTAAACCTAATTGTTTGCAACTTGCTACTCTGCTAGGTGACCCATTGTACTCTTGACAGTTGATCTTCCATGAACCTAAACTTGTCAAGGTTAAAACGACGGTTTTTGTCACGTGAGGGACGGCTTACAGAAAGCTAGTATAAACTCACATGTCTGTTGTAGTCTCTCTGCTATGTGGCCCGTTCGTACTCTTAATAGTCAATATTCTCGGAAGACCCTGAACTAGTTAAGGTTAAAATGACGGATTTATGTCACATGAGAGCCGGTTTACGGGATGAAAGGCTACCATGCCTAGATTCTTTGAATAAAAACAAAGGTTTTTCAAAAAACAAAGGAGGCCTGGTCTCTTTGGCTGTGCCTTCACAGCCGACTTGCAAATATTTGAGATATACATTTATATATTCTCTGTTTTTTTGGCTTTTTCAGGAACTTTTCATCATAAGAAGCTTATACATCCTTGGATCACAGAAGGTACGGGTTAATATTGCTCATAAAATGAGTTTAAAGCAGCCATGACCCGCCAAGGGGATGGTTCAAAATTTTCAGACCATGACTCATTGGGTTATTTAACTCGCCCTGGATTTTGACTATAAGTCGCCTGCATAGGGATTGATGGATCTTTGACATATTCTATATCAAGACATCGGGAAATTTCAGCAATATTGCAAACAAGATATGCATATATATGACAACATCATAAAGGTTAAGCCGCTGGCGCACAAGTTGACAAAAACATGCACGAAGGCATGGCACGGCAGTTAACAGTTTTTAACTAAGCTATTACAAGGCTATAGCTGAGCCCAAAAGTTTTTCGATCAAGTTTTTCCAGAGTTACATCACTTCTTTGAGCTGGCCTCGGAGCCGTCTGGGTCATGACCATCCGAGTTAGTTTCTTCATGGCTCCTTGAGGTCTCCAGGTCATCATGTGCCGGCTCTTCATTGCTTGCAATCTAGAGATTGTCCGACGTCCAATCGATGCCAGCTAACGCCTCAAAGGTTGCTTCATCATTAGGGATAATAGAAGGGTTCATGTCAGGGGCAAAAATATTCTTACGCCTTTGAGGAGTTAAGTCCACAAACTCTTGTGAAGGTGGCTTAACACAAGCATTATTGTTGTCATAAGCCGGCTGATATATGGACAAGTCCACCTCTTGCGCAAGTTTACATGCTAGAGGCCTTATCTCTTTGACGCATCTGGCAAAGTCTGCTTCATTGAAGAGAGTTCCATCGTCGTTGAATTATGGGCACCTGCCAACCATATCTGTTGGATCCAGCTCTGATTGCCAAATTTTGCCCGGCTTAGTGCAGCAAAAGCTCCTAGGCGGGCGGCTGATAGTTTTATCTCTTCAATTTGCGATGGCACTGTTGATAAATGGTCCAACACAGTCTTGATGAGAGTTGGAGGTTTCTTGCTGCTTCCTATGGCTATAAGTGTTTGCAGGCTTTCGGCATATAGTTTTTCTGTTAAAGAGTAAACAGCTTTAAGCTTCATCAGCATATTTTGGTCATGATTGGCACTCCTGGCACCTGTCATACAAACAAGGAACAAGTCAGTGGAGTTAGAAAGCAAATATTTTGAGTCACCAGATGAGTTAAAGCACCTTCAATGATTATGAGTTGCTTTAGTTGAGTACAAGCTTTATACTTACCAAAGATAGTGGCTATCATTTGAGATATGTGATGTTTTAAGCCAACAAGCTCTTTAGTGACTGGCCTAAGCTATTTTTTAGCATCTTCTACACGCTTCAATAGATCAGCATTTTCAATGTCCGAGTTAGCTCTTTTGGCGTCAAAGTTGGCCTTGATTCTTTCATTCTCGTACAAGGCGTGTTTAAACTTTGCTTCAGCTTTGATGGTTTCAGCCTATTGAAATTCCCCGTTTTTCGTCAAGTCGCCAAGCTCCAACTCCTTCAGGTTTAAAGCTTCCTAGAACACAGATTTGAAGTCATACTTACAGATCAGCATTGGGCAAATTGGTTATGGTACAATCATTCAAGTCCCAAGCACATTGCAAGCAATATACTTGGCACTTGGGGGCTAATGTAGGTCATTTTAAATTTTGACCCGGCTCACAGATAAGCCATCCCTTGGGGGCTACATGATGCTTTTTTTGCAAATACAAGTTTCAAGAACCGGCTTATCATCTTATCAAGATAAACCGGTCCTTGGGGGCTACATACGGTTCCTTACAAAGAGGTTATTTGAATGACACGGCTCATCTTATCAAGATAAGCCGGCCCTTGGGGGCTACAAGCGGTTCTTTACAAAGAGGTTATTTGAAAGACCCGTCTCATCCTATCAAGATAAGCCGGCCCTTGGGGATTACATGAGTATATATCTGTTAACACTACTAGGTAAAAGCCTAGTAGTAGCGCGGGATAAATAGCTAGTAGTAGAGCGGGAGCCCGCGCTACTACTACGATGCTACAGCTAACTTGTAGTAGTAGCGCGGGTGCCACCCACACTACTACTATGTCTATTAGTAGTAGCGTGGGTGCCACCCACGCTACTACTAATTATCTGTAGCGGGTCTTATACCCCGCGCTACTACTATTACTTTTTGAAAACAAAAAAAATCTAGATCCCGTGCGTGTTGTCAATGGCAGGAGTGGTTCAATCTAGCGGTGATTGGGGTCGCCGGAGGCACGAACGGGCAGCGGCAGACCAGATCCGGCGGTGGCTGCTGGAGAGTGCCCGTTTCTATGGAAGAGCAAGGCAGCAGCGTGGGGCTCCTCTTCCCAACCATGACAGATAGCTCCTGGTCGTCCATGGAGATGACCTGCACGGGCATGGACATGGGAGGGTGAGTCAAACTAGAGGGAGAGAAAGAAAAATAAAACCAAGGGAGAGAGGAAGGAGATGGAGGGAGCAGCAGGGTTGGTCACTGGTGGTGAGGTGCTCCGGGGTGGTGGCATGGAGACGCAGGAGAAGACTGGCGAGCTCCTAGACGTTGGTGGCGCGAGGCGGTGGCCTCTTTCGACGCCATGGAGCAGGAGGGACGCATGGACAAGAGGTCCATGTGAGAGCGTATGGAGAGAGAGAGGAGAGAGTGGCAGAAGAGAGGAGGGATTTGGGGGAGGAGATGGGGATTTCAGGGCTATTAAAGAACCCTGTACTTAGTAGTAGTGAGGGGTATAAGCCCATGCTACTACTATCAACTTAATAGTAGTGCGGGTTTATACCCCTCGCTACTACTATGGCATTGTCCCGGGGGGCACGATAGAGACCACTTAGTAGTAGCAAGGGTTACGCTACTACTATCAACTTAGTAGTAGCGAGGGGTAAAAACCCGCACTACTAGTAAGTAGCAGTAGCGAGGAGCATAAACCCGCGCTACTAGTAAGCGTCTGTGTATAAGCTTTTCCCTAGTAGTGTAAGACGCAAAGGGGTTAAGTTCATACCTCATATCTCTGCTTCATCATGTTGATAACCCGCGTGCAATTCGCCCCTGCTAAACTCTGCATAATCTTGCAGATCCAACTTTGTCTTTCCTTACTCCAATAAAGGTGCTTCTTCTTTGGCAGTATGCTTAGCTAGCATGGCGGAGGATCCTGGAATTGTGTAAGCCGTCCCAATGATATGAATATCATCATTGCTCTTTCCAGAAGGGATTTCTTCAGCTGGTTTGATAAGAGTGGGACTTGGTCGATCATCACTAGCTGCCGGGTCAACATGAAGGAAATATGCCCTAGAGGAAATAATAAAGTTGTTATTTTATATTTCCTTATTTCATTATAAATGTTTATTACTCATTCTAGAATTGTATTGACCAGAAACTTGATACATGTGTGGATAAATAGACAAAATATCGTGTCCCTAGTAAGCCTCTACTAGACTAGCTCGTTGATTAAAGATGGTTAAGTTTCCTAACCATAGACATGTGTTGTCATTTGATAAACGGGATCACACCATTAGGAGAATGATGTGATGGACAAGACCCATTCGTTAGCTTATCATTATGGTCGTTCAGTTTTATTGCTATTGCTTTCTTCATGTCAAATACATATTCCTCCGACTATGAGATTATGCAACTCCCGGATACCGGAGGAATGCTTCATGTGCTATCAAACGTCACAACGTAACTGGGTGATTATAAAGATGCTCTACAGGCCCTCTCGGTAAAGATGTTTGTTGGGTTGGCATAGATCAAGATTAGGCTTTTCCACTCCAAGTGTCAGAGAGGTATCTCTGGGCCCTCTCGGTAATGCACATCATAAGAAGCCTTGCAAGCAAAGTGATTAATGAGTTAGTTGAAGGATCATGCATTACGGAACAAGTAAAGAGACTTGCTGGTAACGAGATTGAACAAGGTATGAAGATACCGACGAACAAATCTCGGGCAAGTAACATATCGATGACAAAGGGAATAACATATGTTGTCATAAAGGTTCGACCGATAAAGATCTTCGTAGAATATGAAGGAGCCAATATGAGCATCTAGGTTCCGCTATTGGTTATTGACCGGAGAGGTGTCTCGGTCATGTCTACATAGTTCTCGAACCCGTAGGGTCCGCACGCTTAGTGTTCAATGATGATTTTGTATTATATGACATGTGATTTGGTGACCGATCGTTGTTCGAAGTCCCGGATGAGATCACGGACATGACGAGGAGTCTCGAAATGGTCGAGAGGTAAAGATTGATATATAGGATGATAGTATTCGGACACCGGAAGTTTTCCAGGGTGTATCGGTACATATCAGAGTACCGGGGGGTTACCGGAACCCCCCCCTCTGGGTGGGGATTGGGCCTTATGGGCCATAGGAGGGGAGCACACCAGCCCACAAGGGGTGGCGCCCCCCTAAGTAAGGAGGCTGAATAGGAGAAGGAGGAGGGGGTTCGCCCCCCCCCCATTTCCTTCCTCCTCCCTCTCTTCCCTTTCCCCCCCTTCCGGTAAAAGGAAAGGGGGGCCAGATTGGAATAGGGCCCCCAAGTAGGATTCCTCCTACTTGGGGCGCCCAAGGCAGCTCCCCTCCCTCTCCCACCTATATATACATGGGGAGGGGGTGCCTAGAACACACACCAATGATTGTTAGCCGTGTGCGACGCCCCCCTCCACAGTTTACGCCTGCGGTCATATTCACGTAGTGCTTAGGCAAATCCCTGGCAGATAACTTCACCATCACCGTCACCACTCCATCGTGCTGACGGAACTCATCTACTTCCTCGACACTCTGCTGGATCAAGAGTTCGAGAGACATCATCGAGCTGAACGTGTGCAGAACTCGGAGGTGCCGTACGTTCGGTACTTGACGGTCGGAACGAGAAGAAGTTCGACTACATCAACCGCGTTGGCAAATGCTTCTGCTTTCAGCTTACGAGGGTACATCGACACACTCTCCCCCACTTGTTGCTATGCATCTCCTAGATAGATCTTGCGTGAGCGTAGGATTTTTTTTGACATTGCATGCCACGTTTCCCAACACAACAGCAGTGTCCATGTCCTCAGAAGGCACTGCATCAGTCTGCGGTGGTGGATAATTTTGCTGATCAACAGGGTCTTCAGGATTTTGAATGGAGACCTCAGGGGCTTTCTGCACCTCTTTCTCCGGCTCATAGACTTCGGGAGACTTGGAAGCTTTGCCCACTTTTTGCTTCTTGCCAGTTTTTGCTTTGGCCCTGAGACAATGATATAAAATATTATGAGTATGTAATAACAAGCTTTTTGTTAATAAATGCAAGTACTTACCCTGGATTAAAGATGAAGGCAGGCAGCTGTGTTCCAGTTGAGTCGCCAGAGGATGGAGGTGTTCCCGGGTAGTTGGAGTCAGAAGGATTAAGAGGTTGACGTATGAGACCGGCTTTTGGAAGGGATAGAGTCGGGCTATGAGGCACCTCATTGCGACGTTTCCGAGCCAGCGTGTGATGTTTACTACACAACCTTCTTCTTGTAGACGTTGTTGGGCCTCCAAGTGCAGAGATTTTTAGGATAGTAGCAAATTTCCCTCAAGTGGATGACCTAAGGTTTATCAATCCATGGGAGGTGTAGGATGAAGATGGTCTCTCTCAAACAACCCTCCAACCAAATGACAAAGGGTCTCTTGTGTCCCCAACAAACCCAATACAATGGTAAATTGTATAGGTGCACTAGTTCGGCGAAGAGATGGTGATACAAGTGCAATATGGATGGTAGATATAGGTTTTTGTAATCTGAGAATATAAAAACAGCAAGGTAACTGATGATAAAAGTGAGCCTAAACGGTATTGCAATGGTAGGAAACAAGGCCTAGGGTTCATACTTTCACTAGTGCAAGTTCTCTCAACAATAATAACATAATTGGATCATATAACTATCCCTCAACATGCAACAAAGAGTCACTCCAAAGCCACTAATAGGGTACAAACGAAGAGATTATGGTAGGGTACGAAACACCTCAAAGTTATCCTTTCGGATCGATCTATTCAAGAGTCCGTAGTAAAATAACACGAAGCTATTCTTTCCGTTCAATCTATCATAGAGTTTGTACTAGAATAACACCTTAAGACACAAATCAACCAAAACCCTAATGTCACCTAGATACTCCATTGTCACCTCAAGTATCCGTGGGTATGATTATACGATATGCATCACACAATCTCAGATTCATCTATTCAACCAACACAAAGTACTTCAAAGAGTGCCCCAAAGTTTCTATCGGAGAGTCAAGACAAAAACGTGTGCCAACCCGTATGCATAGATTCATTGAACCCGCAAGCTGATCACCAAAAGATACATCAAGTAGATCACCTGAATATCCCATTGTCACCACAGATAAGCACGGCAAGACATACATCAAGTGTTCTCAAATCCTTAAAGACTCAATCCGATAAGATAACTTCAAGAGGAAAACTCAATTCATCACAAGAGAGTAGAGGGGGAGAAACATCATAAGATCCAACTATAATAGCAAAGCTCGCGATACATCAAGATCGTATCACCTCAAGAACACGAGAGAGAGAGAGAGAGATCAAACACATAGCTACTGGTACATACCCTCAGCCCCGAGGGTTAAATACTCCCTCCTCGTCATGGAGAGCGCCGGGATGATGAAGATGGCCACCGGTGAGGGACCCCCCTCCGGCAGGGTGGCGGAACGGGCTCCCAATAGGTTTTTGGTGGCTACAGAGGCTTGCGGCGGCAGAACTCCCGATCTATTGTTGTCTTCGAAGGTTTTAGGGTATATGGGAATATATAGGCGTAAGAAGTCGGTCAGGGAGCCACGAGGGGCCCACGAGGGTGGAGGGCGTGCCCAGGGGGGTGGGCGCGCCCCCCTGTCTCGTGGCCTCCTCGAAGCTTCCCTGACTTGCACTCCAAGTCCCCTGGATTGCTTCCGTTCCAAAAATAACGCTCCCGAAGGTTTCATTCCATTTGGACTCCGTTTGATATTCCTTTTCTTCGAAACACTGAAATAGGCAAGAAAACAGCAATATGGGCTGGGCCTCCAGTTAATAGGTTAGTCCCAAAAATAATATAGAAGTGTCTAACAAAGCCCATAAACATCCAAAACAGATAATAATATAGCATGAATGCTTCATAAATTATAGATACGTTGGAGACGTATCAGCATCCCCAAGCTTAATTCTTGCTCGTCCTCGAGTAGGTAAATGATAAAAGAAAGAATTTATGAAGTGTGAATGCTAGCAGGTGCACAAGTTTGATCAATGATAATTTCAATCACCTTTCCTAGCATGATTATATGTCATAATAGTAGTTCATCTCATAAAACTTCTCAAGATCAAGTAACAAGCTATTCACATGTTAAAGCATAGACCATAAACTTTCTTGAAAACTAGCAAAGTTCATTCTTAGTCATCAAACAATTACAATTCATCTTATTTTCATGAAGGGTCTATGTCAGAGCTTTGATTTAGAACTCCGCATACTCAACTATCATATAGTCTTCTACAATTGCTAACACTCACGCAATACTTATGGTTATGGAGTTTTAACCGGACACTGAGAAAGATAGTGGCTTATAATTTCGCCTCCCAACGTATTCACCTTTGGGTGATGTCAACAATAATAGTTCATGCTAACTTACATCCAATTGGATATATATATCATGATCTTTCCAACACAAGGTGCTTGCCAAAGGATAAAATGAAAAAGGGAAAGGTGAAGATCACCTTGACTCTTGCATAAAGTAAAAGACATAAGGTAAAAGATAGGCCCTTCGCAGAGGGAAGCAGAGGTTCTCATGTGCTTTTAGGGTTGGATGCACAAAATCTTAATGCAAAAGAATGTCACTTTATATTGCCACTTGTGATATGAACCTTTATTATGCAGTCCATTGCTTTTATTACTTCCATATCACACGATCATATAAAGCTTATTTTCTCCGCACTAATAAGTCATACATATTTAGAGAGAAATTTTTATTGCTTGCAACATGCCACCTTACTTGAAGGACCTTACTCAATCCATAGGTAGGTATGGTGGACTCTCATGGCAAAAACTGGCTTTAAGGATATTTGGAAGCACAAGTAGTATCTCTACTTAGTGCAAGGAATTTTGGCTAGCATGAGGGGGAAAGGCAAGCTCAACATGTTTGAATGATCCATGACAATATACTTTAACTGAGATGTGAGAAAACATAACCCATTACATTGTATTCCTTGTCCAACATCAACTCTTTAGAATGTCATACTTAATGAGTGCTAACAATTATAAAAGATGTCTAAGATAGTATATTTATATGTGAAATCTCTCTTCCTTCAATATTCTTTCATGAATTGTTCAAATGACCAATACAATGCTTGCTAACCTTCAATAAATTTACAACCTCTACTTCTTAGATGTGAAGTCATTACTCCCCATGGGATAAGCAAATGAGACATATATAATTTCAGATTTATGACATTCAACTCATTCAACCATTTACTCATAGGATATAAGTGAAGCACACGAGTAAATGAAAAACTACTCCAAAAAGATATAAGTGAAGATCAATGAGTAGTTGAATAATTATGTAACTATGTGAAGACTCTCTTTCATTTAAGAATTTCAGATCTTGGTATTTTATTCAAACAGCAAGCAAAGAAAAATAAAATTACATTGCAAGGATAGCACAACTCATGTGAAGAAGCAAAAACTTAGGCTCAACCGATACTAACCGATAGTTGTTGAAGAAGAAAGGTGGGATGCCTAACGGGGCATCCCCAAGCTTAGATGCTTGAGACTTATTGAAATGTTATCTTGGGGTGCCTTGGGCATCCCCAAGCTTGAACTTTTGTGTCTCCTTAATCCCTCTCATATCATGGTTTCTCTATTTCTCAAAAACTTCATCCACATAAAACTCAACAAGAACTCGTGAGATAAGTTAGTATAAATCAATGCAAAACCTTATCATTTTCTACTGTAACAAATCACTAAAATTATTATTCCACATTGCATACTAAATGTATCTGCATATTTAATACTCCTATCCTAAATAGAATCATTAAACAAGCAAACATATGCAAACAATGCAACCATAACAACAATCTGTCAAAACAGTATAGTCTGTAAAGAATGCAAGATTCATCATACTTCCCTAACTCCAAAAATTATGAGAAAAATACTACTCTGTAGAATATTTATCATATCTCAATATGCAAAAAGTTTCAACATTATATCATTCTCTGACTATTCTAGGGAATTTTCGCAACAGCGGTAAACTTTCTGTTTTCAAACAGCAACATGTATACTAGCAAAATAAGCATGGTAAAGGCTATCCTTGACATTTTTATTGAAAATAAAGATGCAAAACATTATTCTAAATAACCGTAAGAAAATACTAACAAAAGAAAATGACGCTCCAAGCAAAACACATATCATGTGGTGAATAAAAATATAGCTCCAAGTAAAGTTACCGATGAACGAAGACGAAAGAGGGGATGCCTTCCAGGGCATCCCCAAGCTTAGGCTCTTGGTTGTTCTTGAATATTGCCTTGGGGTGCCTTGGGCATCCCCAAGCTCAGGCTCTTGCCACTCCTTATTCCATAGTCCATCGAATCTTTACCCAAAACTTGAAAACTTCACAACACGAAAACTCGTAAGCTCCGTTAGTATAAGAAAATAAAACCACCACTTAGGTACTATTGTGAACTCATTATAAATTCATATTGGTGCAATATCTACTGCATTCCAACTTATCTATGGTTCATTCCCGCCGATACTACTCATAGATTCATCAAAATAAGCAAACAACACATAGAAAACAGAATTTGTCAAAAACAGAATAGTCTGTAGTAATCTGTATCAAACTTATACTTCTGGAAATCCCAAAATCCTACCAAATTAGGAAGTCCTACGAAATTTGTGTAGCAATCCAGCGCAAAAATAATCAGATCAAAAGAACATTTCTGTGAATTATCAAAACTAATTTACTGGGTGCAAAAGTTTCTGATTTTCAGCAGGATCAACACAACTATCACCGTAAGCTATCCTAAAGGTCTTAGGGGGTGTTTGTTTCCAGGGACTTTTTTGTGTAGGGACTAGAAAAAGTCCCTCTTAAAGACTTTTTTACCAAACGGGAGGGACTTTTTAGGGACTAAACTAGGCATTTGGGACTAAATGAAGAAGACTCTCAAGGAGAGTCTTTTTTGGGACTTTTTGAGACTTTTCCAACAATGCCCCTACATGCATTCATTGGCCCGCCACCCCATGGTGTTGTTTGATTGTTATTTTTTTATATAGTAGGGGCAATATGGTCATTTAATAACCTCTAAGAAGGGACTAGGGACTTTTTAGTCTCTGGAAACAAACAGGGAGGGACTTTTTAGGGACTATGGACTTTTTAGTTGGGACTAGAAAAAGTCCTAGGACTTATGAACCAAACAGGGCCTTACTTGGCACTTTATTGAAACAAAAGCTATAAAACATGATTACTACAGTAGCATAATCATGTGGACACGCAAAAACAGTAAGGATACATATTGGGTTGTCTCCCAACAAGCGCTTTTCTTTAATGACTTTTAGCTAGGCATGATGATGACAATGATGCTCACATAAAAGATAAGAATTGAAACATAACGGGAGCATCATGAAGCATATGACTAACACATTTAAGTCTAACCCACTTCCTATGCCTAGGGATTTTGTGAGCAAACAACTTGTGGGACAATAATCAACTAGCATAGGAAGGCAAAACAAGCATAACTTCAAGATTTTCAACACATAGAGAGGAAACTTGACATTATTGCAATTCCTACAAGCATATATTCCTCCCTCATAATAATATTCAGTAGCATCATGAATGAATTCAACAATATAACCAGCACCTAAAGCATTCTTTTCATGATCTACTTGCATAGAAAATTTATTATTCTCCACATAAGCAAAATTCTTCTCATTATAGTGGGAGTATCATAAAAGACTTGAATACTATAAATTGTTTCCACATTAACAGAGTAATGTTCAGAAAAAGGGTAATCATAATCATGAGAAGTTTTATAAATACTATGATCACTACTTTTTATAGCATAAGTTTCATCACAATAATTATCATAAGTAGCAACTTTGTTCTCATCATAATCGATTGAAACCTCTTCCAAGATAGTGGAATCATCACTAAATAAAGTTGACACTCTTCCAAATCCACTTTCATATTCATCACAATAAGGTTCAACATCCTCCAAAATAGTGGGATAACTACTTCCTAAAGTTGACACTCTTCCAAACCCACTTTCATCAATATAATCATCATAGGTAAGAGGCATGCTATCATCATAACAACTTTGCATATCAAAACTTGGGAGGCTAAAAATAGCATCTTCATTAAAAGTAGCATCCCCAACCTTGGGACAAACATTAATTTTAGCAAATATATTCTCAAATATTTCATCCTCATCAAACATAGCTTCCCCAAGCTTGGGCCTTTTCATATCATAAGCATAATCACTCTTATCATTAATAGTATGGATAGCACCAATAGTATAACAATTATCATCATCACAATGAGTAGTAGGAGCAACATCATTTGAGAGAGATACCTTTTTACCTTTCTTGCTCCTTCTTTTCTTTTTCTTCTTCACATTATGTATGGGTTCAACCTTCTTCTTTGAGCTCCTTATTAATGAGATTGTTTCAATAGAAAGCTCCTCCTCGTTACCTAATTCATCATAAGAAATAATAGGAGGATATTGGGAAGTCTCTTCCCTTTCATTAGTATTCTTTTCATCTTCCACTTGCTTTCTTTTCTTTAGGTAATTGGAAATATAAGGATTTTCAATGCAGTTCACCGCACAATACATATAAATCTTCTCTAGATCAAAATCAAAGAGTTTCTCAAGGAAAAATTCTGGAAGATTCTTAGTTAAATGTTTCATTTCTTCATAACCCAAAAGCAAACTAAGTTCATTATAATGTGCAAGGGAAATCAAATCATCACAATTTTTGGACACGATTCGAGCATGAAATAATTTGCATCAGAGATGTAAATGATCGCGTTCATTGCAAAGTTCACAAGTACGGAAAAGGAAATGTAAATTTTTAGCATTCTTATCTAGCCTCTCTTGCGACAACTTTGTTTCTAAATGCTTATGCCTCTTGCAATATCTATTTTCCCTATTTGGTGTGTCCATGCAAACCCAATGCTCTCCACAAAAATTGACATGCTTATAAGAGACATTTTCATCATAACTAGTGCAATCATCATTAGTACTATGGATATTCAAAGTGTTCATACTAACAACATTGCAATCATGCTCATCATTCAAAGATTTAGTATCAAGCATTTTAATGCATTCTTCTTCTAGCAATTGAGCACAATTTTCCTTTCCATCATACTCACGAAAGATATTAAAAAGATGAAGCGTATGAGACACACTCAATTCCATATTTTTTTGTAGTTTTCTTTTATAAACTAAATTAGTGATAAAACAAGAAACAAAAAGATTCGATTGCAAGATCTAAAGATATACCTTCAAGGACTCACCTCCCCGGCAACGGCGCCAGAAAAGAGCTTGATGTCTACTACACAGCCTTCTTCTTGCAGACGTTGTTGGGCCTCCAAGTGCAGAGGTAGGACAATAGAAAATTTCCCTCAAGTGGATGACCTAAGGTTTATCAATCCGTGGGAGGCGTAGGATGAAGATTGTCTCTCTCAAACAACCCTGCAACCAAATAACAAAGAGTCTCTTGTGTCCCCAACACATCCAATACAATGGTAAATTGTATAGGTGCATTAGTTTGGCGAAGAGATGGTGATACAAGTGCAATATGGATGGTAGATATAGGTTTTTGTAATCTGAAAATATAAAAACAGCAAGGTAACTAATGATAAAAGTGAGCGTAAACGGTATTGCAATGGTAGGAAACAAGGCCTAGGGTTCATACTTTCACTAGTGCAAGTTCTCTCAACAATAATAACATAATTGGATCATATAACTATCCTTCAACATGCAACAAAGAGTCACTCCAAAGCCACTAATAGCGGAGAACAAATGAAGAGATTATGGTAGGGTATGAAACCACCTCAAAGTTATCCTTTCGGATCGATCTATTCAAGAGTCCGTAGTAAAATAACATGAAGCTATTCTTTCCGTTCAATCTATCATAGAGTTTGTACTAGAATAACACCTTAAGACACAAATCAACCAAAACTCTAATGTCACCTAGATACTCCATTGTCACCTCAAGTATCCGTGGGTATGATTATACGATATGCATCACACAATCTCAGATTCATCTATTCAACCAACACAAAGTACTTCAAAGAGTGCCCCAAAGTTTCTATCGGAGAGTCAAGACAAAAATGTGTGCCAACCCCTATGCATAGATTCATTGAACCCGCAAGTTGATCACCAAAACATACATCAAGTAGATCACGTGAATATCCCATTGTCACCACAGATAAGCACGGCAAGACATACATCAAGTGTTCTCAAATCCTTATAGACTCAATCCAATAAGATAACTTCAAGAGGAAAACTCAATTCATCACAAGAGAGTAGAGGGGGAGAAACATCATAAGATCCAACAATAATAGCAAAGCTCGCGATACATCAAGATCGTATCACCTCAAGAACACGAGAGAGAGAGAGAGAGAGAGAGAGGCATCAAACACATAGCTGCTGGTACATACCCTCAGCCCCGAGGGTGAACTACTCCATCCTCGTCATGGAGAGCGTCGGGATGATGAAGATGGCCACCGGTGAGGGATCCCCCCTCCGGCAGGGTGCCGGAACAGGCTCCCGAGAGGTTTTTGGTGGCTATAGATGCTTGCGGCGGTGGAACTCCTGATCTATTGTTGTCTTCGAAGGTTTTAGGGTATATGGGAATATATAGGCGAAAGAAGTCAGTCGGGGGAGCCACGAGGGGCCCACGAGGGTGGAGGGCGCGCCCAGGGGGTCGGCGCGCCCCCCCTGTCTCGTGGCCTCCTCGAAGCTTCCCTAACTTGCACTCCAAGTCCCCTGGATTGCTTCCATTCCAAAAATAACGCTCCCGAAGGTTTCTTCTTGGATCTCCTTATTAGTCAGAGGCTTTTGGTTATAGTGCTGCGGGTCCATCACATCGCCAATATATTTGCACATTAAATCGCTGCGCCGGCTCAGTGGTAAAATCCTCCATGAAACCCAGCAGCGGGTTAGATCAACTCCGGTTAAGCCATTGGCTATCAAAGCTCTTATCTTTGAAAATATGCGCGCATAGTTAGCGCGTTTTGTGGCGGTTAATCGACCAGGAAGCTCGCTACCGGTACTGAGCCGGTAGGGGCGATTACACGGCAAGGGATTCTCTCCAGCTGGAGAAGTATCTCTGCAAAAGAACCAAGTGCAGTTCCAATTCTTGGGATAGCTGGGTAGTGCGGCTGAGGGAAAGGTCACATCTCTCCGCCGCTGGATGGAAACACTGTCAAGCTCTAGACTGGGTCCGTCTGTCATTTCAGTTTGGTGGTTGATATAAAAGAAGTCTTTGAAGAGATCAATAGTGGGTTCTTCTTGCAGATACACTTCACATAATACTTGAAAATTGCATAGATTGCAGGCAGAGATGGGACCGATATCTTGAGGGTGAAGGTTGTAAAAATGCAGAGTGTCCCGGAAATTTATTGACACGGGTGGTGATCCGTTAAAACTACAATTTCACCCTCTCCTGGTTGAGGAGGGGTCTTAGGGCCGGGAACCCACCAGCGGATAACTTCTTTAGCCGGCAAAACCCCCATATCCACATACTCATTGAGCATGAGCTCTAGGACTTCGAAGGCTAACAGTCGCAAGAGGTGGGAGTTTTAGTCATGATTGGCCGGGTTAAAAGCTACGGATAAGAGTATGGCGGGTTAAAATTACAAAGATAAGCCGCCTAAGTAATTACATGATATTTCAGCAATAACATGCTAGTTACGATTAAAAATCTATGTGCTATGGTTAACCATTAAGAAATTATGAGCCGCACTAACTATGGGGGTGAGGTGATTATCGGGCCATTGAGATATGGTGGGTTAATGTGTGGAAGTATAAGCTGGCAGCATGCAGGCGGGTCATCTAAGCAGAAAGTTACTGAAGATATTGCGAAGTGTAGGCAAACAAGTTTCACAAGTTGCAACTATGTTCACGGATCTACATGCAGTTCAAAAAGAAAAATAATTGCACAACCTAATGGTGGCAGTGGACAAGCTATTGGGCCGATTATCAATTCTGAAGAGAAAACAATCTATTCGGGATTCAAGATGGATGTTAAAACTGCTACCGCGTTACTTCTATATCGATTTTGGATTGAAATACAAGTTCTCTTCGGAAAGAAGATGATCTCAGATGAGCGTCGATGAACTCTATGAACTCGGGTGCCCTAATGCGGATCCGAGGAAGGAGAAGAATGATACCTGATGATGCTGGTGGAGAGCGTAAGTGTGCCGCTGAGTTCTGGTCACAACAGGTTGATGCAGTGGCCTCGACAGTTCGGCTGGTAAGGCTGAGCTCTGGTCGCGGCGAGCGTCATGAGGAAGGAGAAGAAGAGGAGGCAACATGGTAAAAAGTGAAAAGGCAAGCCCCCCATGCCTATTTATAAGGGAAAGAGGGAAAAGTAACATGCATCTGTGAAAATCAAGGAGACGTAATAACTACTGCGACAAAGAGGGTGCCTCGATTCTCGGAATGGTTGATTAATGTAAAGAGATCCGTTGCGACATCATCAGGATTTCTCTGAATTTATGAAGATGATGTCATACTTTCATATGGCGGGTTATGAAGATATGTTCCAAGGTTAAATGTTAAGAAGAATCAAGGAAGACTCGCCAACCAAAGGTATTGAAGGCATGAACAAGTTCAAATCAATCTCGAGCCTAATGTTGGGGATATGACCCCACGGTATAACCCACCCTAGCTAGGAGGGTCGGGTTAGGATGTTGGTGAATCAATAGTGAAGCCTTAGACAGGCCCAAGAGACCAAGACACGAAGCCTGTAAGGCGACTTACATGGAGAGCCAGATGGAGGCCCAAGGCCAGAAGACGGTGTGTGACCTGGAAGTGTAAGCCGCCCAATGGTGACTTTCCTAGCAAGCCAAGGTGACTTAGAACCAGGGTCGGTCACAGAGTATGACCCGACCCGGACTCTTGTAAGCCCATGGCCTCGACCTATCTATATAAAGGCGAGTCCCTGCCGCGGGTAAACCTAAGTAACAATCAATCGATAGCTAGGTCAAGCAAATCTGCTCCCTTGTAATCGATACTCAAGCAATACAACACAAAAGTGGGACGTAGGATTTTACCTCAATCGTGAGGGGCTGAACCTGGGTAAACTCGTGTCCTTTGTCCTGTTCAACCGCTTCACGCTAGTCATCGTAGTGATGGCGTCGCACCTAAGTCCTTTCACTAGGGCATCTGTCGTGTTAACCCTGCGACAAATAGCCTCAATAGAGGGATAGTGGTCGAGGGGGTTTAAGGGATGAAGCTGGAAGCCACGATGGTGCGAAAAAGGGGGCGAAGTGGAAAAAGAATATGGGGGTTTCACACATGATGAATTTGATTTTCTTAATGAGCACTTTGATGGTCATGCAGTAAACCTTTTTGGAAATAATGGGCTCTGTTGTTTTATTGTATTATATAAAGTACGGTCATAAAATTATTTCAACAATAAGTACAAAGCAAAAGTAAACCAAATTGAAAAGACATCATCATCCTACTCACTAGTAACTAGAACAGGAGGGAAACACAACCGCAACATAAATCCACACCTACAACACATGGGCATATAAAACATATTAAGAATCACATAGAGATCGCATCATCGGAGGGCCGATGGAGTAGAAAACTATTCACGCACATCTTTATGTTCTTATAAATTGAGGCTTAATGGTTCCTGTCGAGTTTTCAAAAAGAGATATTGGAGAGGGGAAGGAAGGGAAGAATCCGAGAGAGGGGGGTGGGAAGATGACCTTTGGCAGGCTCACACATGTCATACATTGGGCATAGATGAGCACCTGATACATGAGTGGAGGCTTGCCAGCTTAAAATCATCTCTGTCAATGACGGTACTAGCAGACAACGGTGCTGGGTCTGACAAGTGATGATTGATCTAAGCGGTGACAGTTGATCTAGAGAAGCAATGATGTATTTCAGGATGACATAAAGAGATAATGGAACGTGGGGCTATGGAATATCTTTGTCATGCGTGCGCCACCCTTTGGATGCAGCACTCCGTAATTTTTATTATCAGGTAGTGTGTCATAGACACATGGGTGTTGAATTTTAGGTTGCTAGAGTAAAAAAAGATAATAACAACGACAATAGGGGAGAATGGCCAAGGGGCTATAAGGGCTGAAAATGAAAGTCGCGGCGGCACGACGAAGACGTAGCGGAGGAATAAGATGGGGGTTTTGCACTTAATGCATTTGATTTTCTTAATGAGCAATTTACATTACAAGCGCTAAATCTTTCCCAAAATAATGGTCTTTGTCTTTGAATTGTATCAAAGTACCTACCATAATAAAATTCTTGCAACAATCAAAACAAAAGAAAAAGTAAACCAAATTGAAAATACATCATAATCCTACTTAGTAGTTCTTAGAACACATGGAAGACACAACTGCAACATATAATCAAAACCTACAACACATGGGCGTATAAAATATATTAAGCATCACATCAAGATCATGCCATCACCATCAATACTCCACGCCATCGCAGAGGCTATGGAAGACAAAATTATTTAAATATATGGTTTTGTTCTTATAAATTGAGGGTTTCTTGTTCATGTCAAGTTTTCTAAAAAAGATAACGGAGAGGGGAAGGAGGGTGAGAGAGAGAGAGAGATCACCTACGGCAAGGTCGCACATGTCGTACATTGGGATTAGATGAGCACCTTATCAAAGAGTGGTGGTTTGCCAACTTAAAATCATCTCGCATGATGGCAGTATTAGCATTTCAGGAGGATGTAAAATGAGAGTGGAAGGTGGGGTTATGAAAAGTCTTTGTCAAGACTATGCCACCCTTTGGATACTTCACTTCCAAGATTTTTATTGTCAATCCATATGTCATACATGTTGAATCATGGGTTGCCAAAGTACAAAAAACATAAATAACAACAACACTAGTGGGAGAGTGATTGAGGGGGAATAAAGGCTAGAGGCAAAAGATGTGGTGATGCGAGGAAGGGGTGCAAAGTGGAGGAAGAAGATGGGAGTTTGACACATAATGCAAAAAGTAAATCACTCTAAAAATAGTAGACTCTATCATAGAATTATATGGAAGAAACTACCATAATAAAATTCTTACAACAATGAAAACGAAAATAAAAGTAAACAAATCGAAACACATCATCACCCTACTTAGTAGTTATTAGAATATGAGGAAAAAAATGCAACAAATTATCAACACATGTAATACATGAGCGTATAAAACATATTAAGCATCGCATTGATACCGTATCATCAGCCATCAATCGGTCGTGTCATCGGTGGTAGGCGAGAGGAGAATATTCTTGAAATATATTAGTATGTTCTTCACAATCAAGGGTTACTGGTATCATTTCAAGCTTTCTACAAGTGGTAAAGGAGAGGGGAAGGAAGGGAAGAAAGGGAGATCTTAGAGGAGCACCTAATCAAAAACTGATGGCTTGCCAACTTGATATCATCTCTGGTGGCGACGGTGCTAGAACACAATAGTGGTGGGTCTGAGGAGATATGGTATATCTATGGGGTGACAGTGAAACTCGAGGAGCTATGGTGGATTTCAGGAGGATCTAAAGAGAGATTGGAAGGTTCGATTACTAAAATTCTTGGTCATGTGTCTCCCCCACATTGGGTGCAACACTCCCAGATTTGTATTATTAGGCCATGTGTCATAGACACATGGGTGTTGAATCCTGGATTGCCAGAGTAAATAAACATAATAACTGTTGGAAATATGCCCTAGAGGCAATAATAAAAGCATTATTATTATATTTCCTTGTTCATGATAATTGTCTTTATTCATGCTATAATTGTGTTATCCGGAAATCGTAATACATGTGTGAATAACAGACAGCAACATGTCCCTAGTGAGCCTCTAGTTGACTAGCTCGTTGATCAACAGATAGTCATGGTTTCCTGACTATGGACACTGGATGTCATTGATAACGAGATCACATCATTGGGAGAATGATGTGATGGACAAGACCCAATCCTAAACATAGCACAAGATCGTATAGTTCGTTTGCTAGAGTTTTCCAATGTCAAAGTATCTTTTCCTTAGACCATGAGATCGTGTAACTCCCGGATACCGTAGGAGTGCTTTGGGTATGCCAAACGTCACAACGTAACTGGGTGACTATAAAGGTAGACTACGGGTATCTCCGAAAGTGTCTGTTGGGTGACATGGATCAAGACTGGGATTTGTCACTCCGTATGACGGAGAGGTATCACTGGGCCCACTCGGTAATGCATCATCATAATGAGCTCAGAGTGACCAAGTGTCTGGTCACGGGATCATGCATTACGGTACGAGTAAAGTGACTTGCCGGTAACGAGATTGAACAAGGTATTGGGATACCGACGATCGAATCTCGGGCAAGTAACATATCGATAGACAAAGGGAATAGCGTACGGGATTGATTGAATCCTCGACATCGTGGTTCATCCGATGAGATCATCATGGAGCATGTGGGAGCCAACATGGGTATCCAGATCCCGCTGTTGGTTATTGACCGGAGAGTCGTCTCGGTCATGTCTGCTTGTCTCCCGAACCCGTAGGGTCTACACACTTAAGGTTCGGTGACGCTAGGGTTATGAAGATATGTATATGCAGAAACCCGAATGTTGTTCGGAGTCCCGGATGAGATCCCGGACGTCACGAGGAGTTCCGGAATGGTACGGAGGTAAAGAATTATATATAGGAAGTGCTATTTCGGGCGTCGGGACAAGTTTCGGGGTTATCGGTATTGTACCGGGACCACCGGAAGGGTCCCGGGGGTCCACCGGATGGGGCCACCTGTCCCGGGGGCCACATGGGCTCTAGGGGGTGCGCCTTGGCCTAGATGGGCCAAGGGCACCAGCCCCTATAGGCCCATGCGCCTAGGGTTTCCACCATGGAAGAGTCCATGTGGTGGAAGGCACCCCTAGGTGCCTTGGGGGGGAGGGAAACCTCCCCTTGGCCGCCGCCCCCCCTAGTAGATCTCATCTACTAGGGCCGGCGCCCCCCTGGCACCCCTATATATAGTGGGGGGAGAGGAGGGATTTCACACCAGCCCCTGGCGCCTCCATCTCCCCCCGTTACGTCTCTCCCTCGTAGTCTCGGCGAAGCCCTGCTGCTGTGACGCCCTGCATCCACCACCACGCCGTCGCGCTGCTGGATCTTCATCAACCTCTCCTTTCCCCTTGCTGGATCAAGAAGGAGGAGACGTCTCCCGTCCCGTACGTGTGTTGAACGCGGAGGTGCCGTCCGTTCGGCGCTGGTCATCGGTGATTTGGATCACGTCGAGTACGACTACATCATCACCGTTCTTTTGAACGCTTCCGTGCGCGATCTACAAAGGTATGTAGATGCATCTAATCACTCGTTGCTAGATGAACTCCTAGATGATCTTGGTGAAACGAGTAGGAAATTTTTTGCTTTCTGCAACGTTCCCCAACAGTGGCATCATGAGCTAGGTCTATGCGTAGTTCTTCTTGCGCGAGTAGAACACAATTTGTTGTGGGCGTAGATTTGTCAACTTTCTTGCCGTTACTAGTCCTTTCTTGCTTCAGCGGTATTGTGGGATGAAGCGGCCCGGACCAACCTTACACGTACGTTTACGTGAGACCGGTTCCACCGACTAACATGCACTAGTTGCATAAGGTGGCTGGCGGGTGTCTGTCTCTCTCACTTTAGTTGGAGCGGAATCGATGAACAGGGTCCTTATGAAGGGTAAATAGAAGTTGACAAATCACGTTGTGGCTTTAACGTAGGTAAGAAAACGTTCTTGCTAGAACCCTAATTCAGCCACGTAAAACTTGCAACAACAATTAGAGGACGTCTAACTTGTTTTTGCAGCAAGTGGTTTGTGATATGATATGGCCAAAGTTGTGATGAATGATGAATGATCTATATGTGATGTATGAGATGTTCATGCTATTGTAATAGGATTCACGACTTGCATGTCGATGAGTATGACAACCGGCAGGAGCCATAGGAGTTGTCTCTATTCTTTTTATGACCTGCGTGTCATTGAGAAACGCCATGTAAATTACTTTACTTTATTGCTAAACGCGTTAGCCATAGTAGTAGAAGTAATAGTTGGCGAGCAACTTCATGGAGACACGATGATGGAGATCATGATGATGGAGATCATGGTGTCAAGCCGGTGACAAGATGATCATGGAGCCCCAAGATGGAGATCAAAGGAGCTATGTGATATTAGCCATATCATGTCACGTTTATTATTTGATTGCATGTGATGTTTATCATGTTTTGCATCTTGTTTACTTAGAACGACGGTAGTAAATAAGATGATCCCTCACAATAAATTCAAGAAGTGTTCCCCCTAACTGTGCACCGTTGCGACAGTTCGCTGTTTCAAAACACCACGTGATGATCGGGTGTTTTATTCAGACGTTCACATACAACGGGTGTAAGACAGATTTACACATGCAAACACTTAGGTTAACTTGACGAGCCTAGCATGTACAGACATGGCCTCGGAACACAGAAGACCGAAAGGTCGAGCATGAGTCGTATAGAAGATACAATCAACATGAAGATGTTCACCGACGTTGACTAGTCCGTCTCACGTGATGATCGGACACGGTCTAGTTAAACTCGGATCATGTAATACTTAGATGACTGGAGGGATGTCTAATCTAAGTGGGAGTTCATTAATAATTTGATTAGTTGAACTTAATTATCATGAACTTAGTCTAAATATTTTACAATATGTCTTGTAGATTAATTGGCCAGCGTAGTCCTCAACTTCAACGCGTTCCTAGAGAAAACCAAGCTGAAAGACGATGGCAGCAACTATACGGACTGGGTCCGGAACCTGAGGATCATCCTCATAGCTGCCAAGAAAGATTATGTCCTACAAGCACCGCTTGGTGACGCACCCGTTCTCCCTGCAGAACAAGATGTTATGAACGCTTGGCAGGCACGTTCCGATGACTACTCCCTCGTTCAGTGCGGCATGCTTTACAGCCTAGAGCCGGGACTCCAAAAGCGTTTTGAGAGACATGGAGCATATGAGATGTTCGAAGAGCTGAAAATGGTTTTCCAAGCTCATGCCCGGGTCGAGAGATATGAAGTCTCCGACAAATTCTTTAGCTGTAAGATGGAGGAAAACAGTTCTGTCAGTGAGCACATACTCACTATGTCTGGGTTGCATAACCGCTTGACTCAGCTGGGAGTTAATCTTCCGGATGATGCGGTCATTGACAGAATCCTCCAGTCTCTTCCACCAAGCTACAAGAGCTTTGTGATGAACTTCAATATGCAGGGGATGGAAAAGACCATTCCTGAAGTATTTGCTATGCTGAAATCAGCAGAGGTAGAAGTCAGGAAGGAACATCAAGTGTTGATGGTCAATAAAACCACTAAGTTCAAGAAAGGCAAGGGTAAAAAGAACTTCAAGAAGGACGGCAAGGAGGTTGCCGCGCCCGGCAAGCAAGCTGGAGGGAAGAAGCCAAAGAATGGACCCAAGCCCGAGACTGAGTGCTTTTATTGCAAGGGAAGCGGTCACTGGAAGCGGAACTGCCCTAAGTACTTAGCGGATAAGAAGGCCGGCAAAACAAAAGGTATATGTGACATACATGTAATTGATGTGTACCTTACTAGTGCCCGTAGTAGCTCCTGGGTATTTGATACCGGTGCAGTTGCTCACATTTGTAACTCAAAGCAGGGGCTGCGGAATAAGCGGAAACTGGCAAAGGACGAGGTGACGATGCGCGTCGGGAATGGTTCCAAGGTCGATGTGGTCGCCGTCGGCACGCTACCTCTGCATCTCCCTTCGGGATTAGTTTTAAACCTTAATAATTGTTATTTAGTGCCAGCTTTGAGCATGAACATTGTATCGGGATCTCGTTTAATTCGAGATGGCTACTCTTTTAAATCTGAGAATAATGGTTGTTCCATTTTTATGAGAGATATGTTTTATGGTCATGCTCCTATGGTGAATGGTTTATTCTTTATGAATCTCGAATGTGATGCTACACATGTTCATAATGTGAGTACCAAAAGAAGTAAGGTTGATAATGATAGTCCCACATACCTGTGGCACTGCCGCCCTGGTCACATAGGTGTCAAACGCATGAAGAAGCTCCATGCTGATGGACTTTTAGAGTCTCTTGATTATGAATCATTTGACACATGCGAACCATGCCTTATGGGTAAAATGACCAAGACTCCGTTCTTAGGAACAATGGAGCGAGCAACCGACTTATTGGAAATCATACATACTGATGTGTGCGGTCCAATGAGTGTTGAGGCTCGCGGTGGCTATCGTTATGTTCTCACCCTCACTGATGATTTAAGTAGGTATGGGTATATCTACTTAATGAAACACAAGTCTGAAACCTTTGAAAAGTTCAAGGAATTTCAGAGTGAGGTTGAAAATCAACGTGACAGGAAAATCAAGTTTCTACGATCAGATCGTGGAGGAGAATACTTGAGTCACGAGTTTTGCACACACTTAAGAAAATGTGGAATAGTTTCACAACTCACGCCGCCTGGAACACCTCAGCGTAATGGTGTGTCCGAACGTAGTAATCGCACTCTATTAGATATGGTGCGATCTATGATGTCTCTTACCGATTTATCGCTATCCTTTTGGGGCTATGCTTTAGAGACTGCCGCATTCACTTTAAATAGGGCTCCGTCGAAATCCGTTGAGACGACACCGTATGAATTATGGTTTGGGAAGAAACCTAAGCTGTCGTTTCTAAAAGTTTGGGGATGCGATGCTTATGTCAAGAAACTTCAACCTGAAAAGCTCGAACCCAAGTCGGAAAAATGCGTCTTCATAGGATACCCAAAAGAAACTATTGGGTACACCTTCTACCTCAGATCCGAAGGCAAGATCTTTGTTGCCAAGAATGGGTCCTTTCTGGAGAAAGAGTTTCTCTCGAAAGAAGTAAGTGGGAGGAAAGTAGAGCTTGATGAAGTATTACCTCTTGAACCGGAAAATGGCGCAACTCAAGAAAATGTTCCTGAGGTGCCTGCACCGACTAGAGAGGAAGTTAATGACAATGATCAAGATACTTCTGATCAAGCCCCTACTGAAATTCTAAGGTCCACAAGGACACGTTCCGCACCAGAGTGGTACGGCAACCCTGTCTTGGAAATCATGCTGTTAGACAACGGTGAACCTTCGAACTATGAAGAAGCGATGGCGGGCCCAGATTTCGACAAATGGCTAGAAGCCATGAAATCCGAGATAGGATCCATGTATGAAAACAAAGTATGGACTTTGACTGACTTGCCCGTTGAGCGGCGAGCCATAGAAAATAAATGGATCTTTAAGAGGAAGACAGACGTGGATGGTAATGTGACCATCTATAAAGCTCGGCTTGTCGCTAAGGGTTATCGACAAGTTCAAGGGGTTGACTACGATGAGACTTTCTCACCGGTAGCAAAGCTGAAGTCCGTCCGAATCATGTTAGCAATTGCCGCATTCTATGATTACGAAATATGGCAAATGGACGTCAAAACGGCATTCCTTAATGGTTTCCTTAAGGAAGAATTGTATATGATGCAGCCGGAAGGTTTTGTCGATCCTAAGAATGCTGACAAAGTGTGCAAGCTCCAACGCTCGATTTATGGGCTGGTGCAAGCATCTCGGAGTTGGAACATTCGCTTTGATGAGATGATCAAAGCGTTTGGGTTTACACAGACTTATGGAGAAGCCTACGTTTACAAGAAAGTGAGTGGGAGCTCTGTAGCATTTCTCATATTATATGTAGATGACATACTTTTGATGGGAAATGATATAGAACTCTTGGACAGCATCAAGGCCTACTTGAATAAAAGTTTTTCAATGAAGGACCTTGGAGAAGTTGCTTATATATTAGGCATCAAAATCTATAGAGATAGATCGAGACGCCTCATAGGTCTTTCACAAAGCACATACCTTGATAAGATATTGAAGAAGTTCAATATGGATCAATCCAAGAAGGGGTTCTTGCCTGTGTTACAAGGTATGAAATTGAGCTCAGCTCAATGTTCGACCATGGCAGAAGATATAGAAGAGATGAGCGTCATCCCCTATGCCTCAGCCATAGGTTCTATTATGTATGCCATGATGTGTACCAGACCTGATGTTAACCTTGCCGTCAGTTTGGTAGGAAGGTACCAAAGTAATCCCGGCAAGGAACACTGGACAGCGGTCAAGAATATCCTGAAGTACCTGAAAAGGACTAAGGAAATGTTTCTCGTTTATGGAGGTGACGAAGAGCTCGTCGTAAAGGGTTACGTCGACGCTAGCTTCGACACGGATCTGGATGACTCTAAGTCACAAACCGGATACGTGTATATTTTGAATGGTGGGGCAGTAAGCTGGTGCAGTTGCAAGCAAAGCGTCGTGGCGGGATCTACATGTGAAGCGGAGTACATGGCAGCCTCGGAGGCAGCGCATGAAGCAATATGGGTGAAGGAGTTCATCACCGACCTAGGAGTCATACCCAATGCGTCGGGGCCGATCAAGCTCTTCTGTGACAACACTGGAGCTATTGCACTTGCCAAGGAGCCCAGGTTTCACAAGAAGACAAGGCACATCAAGCGTCGCTTCAACTCCATTCGTGAAAATGTTCAAGATGGAGACATAGAGATTTGTAAAGTACATACGGACCTGAATATAGCAGATCCGTTGACTAAACCTCTCCCTAGAGCAAAACATGATCAATACCAGAATTCCATGGGTGTTCGATTCATCACAATGTAACTAGATTATTGACTCTAGTGCAAGTGGGAGACTGTTGGAAATATGCCCTAGAGGCAATAATAAAAGCATTATTATTATATTTCCTTGTTCATGATAATTGTCTTTATTCATGCTATAATTGTGTTATCCGGAAATCGTAATACATGTGTGAATAACAGACACCAACATGTCCCTAGTGAGCCTCTAGTTGACTAGCTCGTTGATCAACAGATAGTCATGGTTTCCTGACTATGGACACTGGATGTCATTGATAACGAGATCACATCATTGGGAGAATGATGTGATGGACAAGACCCAATCCTAAACATAGCACAAGATCGTATAGTTCGTTTGCTAGAGTTTTCCAATGTCAAAGTATCTTTTCCTTAGACCATGAGATCGTGTAACTCCCGGATACCGTAGGAGTGCTTTGGGTATGCCAAACGTCACAACGTAACTGGGTGACTATAAAGGTAGACTACGGGTATCTCCGAAAGTGTCTGTTGGGTGACATGGATCAAGACTGGGATTTGTCACTCCGTATGACGGAGAGGTATCACTGGGCCCACTCGGTAATGCATCATCATAATGAGCTCAGAGTGACCAAGTGTCTGGTCATGGGATCATGCATTACGGTATGAGTAAAGTGACTTTCCGGTAACAAGATTGAACAAGGTATTGGGATACCGACGATCGAATCTCGGGCAAGCAACATATCGATAGACAAAGGGAATAGCGTACGGGATTGATTGAATCCTCGACATCGTGGTTCATCCGATCATCGTGGAGCATGTGGGAGCCAACATGGGTATCCAGATCCCGCTGTTGGTTATTGACCGGAGAGTCGTCTCGGTCATGTCTGCTTGTCTCCCGAACCCGTAGGGTCTACACACTTAAGGTTCGGTGACGCTAGGGTTATGAAGATATGTATATGCAGAAACCCGAATGTTGTTCGGAGTCCCGGATGAGATCCCGGACGTCACGAGGAGTTCCGGAATGGTCCAGAGGTAAAGAATTATATATAGGAAGTGCTATTTCGGGCGTCGGGACAAGTTTCGGGGTTATCGGTATTGTACCGGGACCACCGGAAGGGTCCCGGGGGTCCACCGGATGGGGCTACCTGTCCCGGGGGCCACATGGGCTGTAGGGGGTGCGCCTTGGCCTAGATGGTCCAAGGGCACCAGCCCCTATAGGCCCATGCGCCTAGGGTTTCCACCATGGAAGAGTCCATGTGGTGGAAGGCACCCCTAGGTGCCTTGGGGGGGAGGGAAACCTCCCCTTGGCCGCCGCCCCCCTAGTAGATCTCATCTACTAGGGCCGGCGCCCCCCCCTGGCACCCCTATATATAGTGGGGGGGAGAGGAGGGATTTCACACCAGCCCCTGGCGCCTCCATCTCCCCCCGTTACGTCTCTCCCTCGTAGTCTCGGCGAAGCCCTGCTGCTGTGACGCCCTGCATCCACCACCACGCCGTCGTGCTGCTGGATCTTCATCAACCTCTCCTTTCCCCTTGCTGGATCAAGAAGGAGGAGACGTCTCCCGTCCCGTACGTGTGTTGAACGCGGAGGTGCCATCCGTTCGGCGCTGGTCATCGGTGATTTGGATCACGTCGAGTACGACTACATCATCACCGTTCTTTTGAATGCTTCCGTGCGCGATCTACAAAGGTATGTAGATGCATCTAATCACTCGTTGCTAGATGAACTCCTAGATGATCTTGGTGAAACGAGTAGGAAAATTTTTGCTTTCTGCAACGTTCCCCAACAATAACAACGACACTGGACGGGGAGTTATTGAGGTGGTATAAGGGATGAGGCTGGAAGCCAGGACGGTGCAAGGAAGGGGTGCAAAGAGGAGGAAGAAGATGGGGTTTTGCAGATAATGTGTTTTATTTTCTTAATGAACACTTTATAGGGCAAACATTAAACCTACCCGGAAATAATCAGCTCCATCAAATTATATTGAAGAAACCAACATAATAAAGTTGTTACAACAATCAAAATGAAATAAAACATGAACGAAAACACATTGTCATGCTACTAGTACTATAGTTATTAGACAGGAGGGTAACAAAGATGCAACATATTATCAACGCCTATAACGCATGGGCGCATAAAACATATTAAGCATCGCATCGGGGTCATATTATTAGCCATCAATACTACACGCCATTGGACGGGCGAGGGAGGAGAAAAATCTTGAAATATATGGTTGTGCTCTTCTAAATTGAGGGTTAGCGGTTCCTCTTGAGAACTCTAAAAAAGGATAAAGGAGAGAGGAAGGAATGTAATAAAGGGGAAGAGAGGGATGGGGAGACTTGCGGCGGGCTCTCGCACATGTCGAACATTGGGCTTAAAGGAGCGCTTGTTCAAAGAGTGGCGGTTTGCCAACTTGACACCATCTATGGCAATGACAATACTAGCAAACATCAGTGGTGGGTCTGAGGAGCGATGGTAGATCTAAGGGGTGATGCCGGATCTCGAGGAGCGATGGTGGATTTCAAGAGGGTGTACAGAGATAGTGGTAGGTGAGTCTAGGGGAGAACTGCGACGCTAGAGGGAGAATGACTAATGGGGTATAAGGGAATAAATTGACAGAAGCGGTGGCGGTGCAAGGAAGGGGCAAAGCGGAGGAAGAATATTGGTGTTTTGCACATAGTGCATTTTATTTTGTTGATGAGCACTTTACATGGAAAACATTAAACATTTCCAAAAATAACGGGATCTCCCGTCGAATTCTCTTGAAGAAACTACCATAATTAAATTTTTACAACAATCAAAACGAATAAAAAATAAAGCAACAATTGAAAAAACATCATCATCCTACATAGAAGTTATTAGAACCCGACGGAAACAAAGCTGCATATTATCAACACCTACAACACATGGGCATAAAAAACATATTAACGATCGCATCGGGGTCGTATCATCAGCCATCAATATGCTACGTCATCGGAGGGGTGAGAGAGGAGAAACCCATTGAAATATATGGTTATGTTCTTCAAAATTGAGGTTTACCGGTTCCGATCGAGATTGCTAAAAGAGATAACGGAGAGGGGAAGGAGATGGAAGGGGGAGAAGGGCGGGGAGTTGGCCTGTGAGTGCTCGCACGGGCCGTACATTGGGCTTAGAGGAGTGCATGTTCAAAGAGTGGCAATGTGCCGTTGATGTCATCTCTGGCGACGAAGGTACTAGGAGACATCGATGGTGGGTGTAAGGAGCGATGGTAGATCTAAGGGGTGGCGGTGGATTTCAAGAGGATCTAAAGAGAGAGTGGAATGTGGGCTTACGGGAAACCTTGGTGATGCGTGTGCCACCCTTTTGATGCAGCACTCCCGGATTTTTATTGTCGGGCCATGTGTTGTATACAAATGGGTGATGAATCCTGGGTTGCGAGAGAAAAAATAATATGATTTTCATTTAAAGTATTCATTTGTGTATGCAATTGCACGTTTGATTACGATGACTTGAGTACACGCCATGTATTTTTGATACACAACACAGATCTAAGGGATGCCAAGCGGAGGAATAAGATTTGGGTTTCACACATAATGCTTTTGATTTTCTTAATGAGCATTTTACAGGGCAAACATTTAATCTTTCTGGAAAGGGATAAGTATATTTTTCGTCCTCGAACTCTTCCGAGAGTTTAGAAATCGTCCCTCAACTCTAAACCGGAGAGTTTTTATCCCTCAACTATCAAAACCGGATAGTTTTTCATCCCTCGTGCCGCTTCAGGCGATTTTAGTCCTGTATGAACAGTAAAATGGTAAACAGTAAAATCAAAAAAATAGCAAAAAAAATCAAAAAAGTCCAAAATTTTACAGCATCGATGATAATCTGGTGCGCAAGACCCGTGCAAAATTTCGTGGTGTTTCGACATTCGAGCAGCTCGTGGCAAACAAAAAATGGAAATATGTACGTTTGTGAACAGTAAATTCAAAAAAATAGCAAAAGAAAAAAACATGAAACATTTTGGCATCAAAGATGCTCAGGTACGCAAGATGCATGCAAAATTTCATGGTCAAATGACATAGCTCTAGCCAAAAAAACAAAATAGCGCACTTTTTCAAAAAAATAAATCTGAGCCAAATTTTGTTTTTTTTGTCATGAGTTCGTACAATACCCAAACATCACGAAAATTTGCACGCACGTTGGGCACCCAAGCCTCTTTTATGCCAAAAAAATTCATATTGCTTTGAAATTTTTTGCTATTTATTTTAAATTTACTGTTCACTGATGTACATACGTACATATTTATAGTTTTTTGTTTGCCACGAGCTGCTCGAATGTCAAAACACCACAAAATTTTGCACGTGTCTTGCGCACGAAAGTATCTTCGATGCTGTAAAATTTCAGATTTTTTTCATTTTTGCTACTATTTTTTTCGATTTTACTGTTCATTGATTTACTGTTCACCCCAGACTAAAACCGCCCGAAGCGGGATGAGGGACGAAAACTATCCGGTTTTGACAGTTGAGGGACGAAAACTCTTCTGTTTAGAGTTGAGGGACGATTTCTAAACTCTTGAAAGAGTTCGAGGACAAAAAATATACTTATCCCTTCTGGAAATGATGGCACTCCCCTTGAACTCTATTGAAGAAACTACCATGATAATATTCTTACAACAATCAACTTTTTGAAAGAATTGCTATTACACTCATAGCTGCATATATACATAACACGCAATCAGCTTTCAGTCAGAAGAATCTTATGAATATGTACTGCACACATGACACTATGGTGTATTTTAGTACGAAGACTTTGATTGCAAGTTGCATGGAAATCCTTTCTTTAGCACAAGCTCATGCAGCTGCAGAAATGATAGCAGTATCTGTGTTAACACTAATATAGTATGTACGCGCAGGATGCACACCATAGCCGGCCCGGCGACCAGAAGATATGGGAATCGCGTATGCATGCATGCATGCAGTTTTGCAGACGTCCAGCACAATGGATGCAGAAGACTATACTTGTACAGGCTCAACAGTCCATTGTGTCTCTTAGGAACTAGGTAAATTTCAGGGTAGAACTGTACAAGTTTGTATGTATGCTTGCAAATTTTACCTAAACACCGAGTGTGGTAGCTGCTTGTCTCCCGCCGGTCTATTGGAGCTTGGTATAATCAAAAAGTGAAATTGTATTTGAAGTGTTAGAAATTTTTGAAAACCAATCTCACATATTCATCAAGATATGATCCACAAAGCTAAAAAAAAGTGATCCACATATTTGTAAATTTTAATTAACAAATACATTTATACATTTGTGCACTAAATAAAAGAATAAATGCAAGGATCTATAGTAGCAAATTATTTTTGATCCATTTTAGAACAAATGGGACATTCTCTTTAATAGCGAATCATCAAGATGTGATCCATTTCAGATCCTGTAGATTAAAATATATCTTCATGAAATTTCACTATATATTTTTTGGCGAGAAAAAATGAATTCTTTGAAATTATGAAATGCATTTATTGTTGTTGTAAAAACCAGGCTGCGGTACACCCAGGATCATTTTGTGTGTCCTGCCTAAGCACCGAGTACTAAACATTTAATTTGTATGTACTACTATTTTGGCTGAACCGAACAGCTATTGCTTTATGCATCACACGCACACGGCAGGGCATATGAACCGCACACAGATGCGTTCAATACTATACATGTATATACTTCCAAAAACAGCGGTACAATATATATATTTTAACAACTTTTTCATGTGTTTGATCAAATAGGACATTCTCTACTGAGTACTACTCTACGGCCGAAAGCAACAGGGGCAGACCAAAACAACAAAAACAGCTTGAATACTCACTTTTTGGACCGTCACTTTTGTCCTCCTCCACACCAAATTTAACAGCATATGTCCCTCTCTCCCAACAGAAATTAACATCTAGCGGTGGAGTTACCCTGCAAGGGTAGAGCCCGTGACGTGCAAGAGATGCTAAGCAACAATGCACTGGCAGTGGCAACAACCACCAGTAGTGCGATCAGCATTGAACGCGCAGGAACCGGCCAAAAATGTCCAAGAAACGCATCTGCATGGGGCTCGAGACCAAAACGTTCGGATGGCATGCACTAACGCACACGCACACGCACGGTAGCCGGTGCAGGGAAAAAGTCCGAGGTATCACACGCAAGCACGGAGATTGTCGCTGCCTGCCGCTGTGCTTTCCTCGGGGGTCTCCGGCTCTTGGCTATAGTGTGTGTCGTCACGGCCTTGAACTCGCGTTGATATGGCGAGCTTCTTTGCTGGCGCAGATAGAGAGATAAGTACTTTTTTTTTAGCGCAGAGATAAGGACCTTGCATGCATGCACGTAGGCGTCGCGGCGTATAGACGACACATGGATGGATATCTATACGTGCAGCAATACTGGCGCCGAAAGGAGAAAATGGGAAGCTTCCTCGCAAAATTGCTCCGGCGCCCGTGGCAATTCTCACGTGTGACCGACGTGTCACGGCTCTCGGTGCCTATCTAGCCTGGAGGTAACAAAGGTGCATGCACCTGCCATCACATGTAGCACACATGTGAACGTGTAATGTTGGTTGCATCGGCACACGGCATTAGAGCAACATCTTCAAGAAAATATTGTGTACACAAAAACATCTTCAAAAATATCTTCCACCCGAACACCCCAAAAATATCTTCTGGAAAAAGGATATTATCTTCATAAAGAAAACGGAATGACCGATTTTTATGGGCTGAAAACTTAGCTTAACTTTAAACTATGAAAAATATACGTAAGAACTGTGAGACCACATGTTGTCTCTTTTTTAGAGAAAAAATATCACATGTTGTCTGCATGGCCAGTGTCAAATAATTCACTGTATATGTTGTGAACAATCAGTGTAGGTGCATCCATGATTGGTTGTGTTCCCATGATCCATTTTCAGATCAACAACATGATGTGGAATTTGAGATGCAACCATATGATGAATTTTCCCTTTTGGATTTGCAATGTATGGATACTCATAAATAAATAAATATATCAGCACACCACACACCCATCCAACTCCCTGTTCCCAGGCGCAAGTTTCGCCAAATTAAATTATGAGAAATCCGTCAAATAAATGTTCTTGTATTGGATTGACATTGCTCGAGACCCATGCAAGGAGGGAGATGTTGGGTCGGCTAGCGGTGGGGATTAGGGAGGAGAAAACTCTTAAAATATGGTTATGTTCTTCTAAATTGATAATGACCGGCTCCTGTCAAGTTTTCTAAAAAAGATAAAGGAGAGGGGAAGGAAGGGAAGCGGGAGGGGGCGAGGAGCTGACCTGCGGCGGTGGGCTCACCTGAGGCTTCCGTGGGCTTAGAGGAGCGCCTAATCCAAGAATGACGGTGTGCCAACCTGCACCGTCTCTGGCAATGGTACTAGCAAACATCGATTGTGGCTCTGAGGAGTGTTCATAGATCTAAGGGGTGACGGCGGATCTTGAGGAGCGGTAGCGCATTTTAGGAGGATCCAATGAGAAAGTGAAAGGCGGGGCAATGGGAGAACGACGAAACTAGAGGTACAGAGATCGAGGGGGTGGAAGGGCTGAAGCAGACGAAAGCAAAGAAGTGGTGCACAGTCTCGACGTAGAATAGGGTTTCGCACATTATGCAGTACGTAATCATCACTTCACGCAAACAATATTTTAGCTTTCTCTGGAACAATTGGATCCCCCGTTGATTTCTATTAAAAAAACTACCATAACAAAGCTCTTACAACAATAAAAACCAAATGAAAATACAATCAAATTGGAAAACACAACGACATTCTACTTAGATCTTTTTACATCACTGTACAAACAAGTTGCAACATATTTTTCAACATCTAAAACGCATAGGCCTAGGGAACATGCTTGATCCCAAACATACGAGTCATCACATCACAATCATGTCATCAACCATTAAGAGGAGGAGGGACGGGCAGGGAGTTGACCTCTGTCAGGATTACACGGGGAGTTCGTTGGGCTTAGAGGATTGCATGATGAAAGTGTGGCGATGTGCCAACTTGACACCACCTATTGCTTTGACTATACTAGCTAACGTCAGTCATGGATCTAAGGAGTGGTGGTAGATCTAAGGGGTGATGTTGGATCTGAAGAGCAGCACTACATGATGGCGGTGGATTTCAGGAGGATCCAACAAGAGAGTGGAATATGTGGTTAAGGGGAGAACAGAGACATTAGGGTGATAGGGATCAAGGATGCGGAAGGGATGAATATGACGAAAGTGGTGGCATTGCAGGAAAGATGTATGGAATGGAGAGAGAAGATGGGAATTTCGCATTTGATTTTCTCAGCTAGTTTATAGAGCAAACATTAAACCTTTTGGAAAATAGCAGCCTCTCTTGTTGAATTCTATTGAAGAAACTGGAGGAATAAAATTCTTACAACAATCAAAACAAAACAAAAAGTAAAACAAATTGAAAACATGTCATCATCCTACTTAGAACTTATTACTACACGAGGAAAACAAAGTTGCAATATATTATCAGCACCTTTTAAGCATCGCATCTGGATCAACCATCAATATGTGCGTCATCAGCGCCCAACCATGACTCCTACATTACCCTTCGGTAGTCACCATCTTGAGTTTCTTCACACATTTTTCAATTAGTATTCACCTATGACTTCTCCACGGGGTATCACATGAAAATAGAATGTAACCAAGATGGAAAGTCAAGCAGCAGGACCATTGGGGAATTACTACTGCAACCACACCACTTTCATGATTTTCTACATTGTCCAGGCAGCAAACAATTGGCCACGTCATCGAGATCCGCTTTCGATGTTCAACCAAAAAGCATGAGATTCACCTCCCAAGCATATCACTAGTGCATCCAGGAGGACTAGATAATCCAAAATCACAAAGGATAACTCTCCCAACTAGTTGACCTAAGGAAGGACTAAAGAAGGAATTAATGGTACAACTCATCGCTTGGAAGAACGGGATTGAACTTCTTTGGCAACATAGCTATAGCAAGGGAAAATGAAGAAAACACATGTAACCTACAGAGAAAGAAGGTAAGGAAAGGATGCGGAAAATGATAGAAGTTATCCATAGTTTCTTTCACATTAAGGAAGTTATATTGATCATTCCATTCCATCCTCTCTTGATAAGATTATCCTTTGTTTTGTATGATATCCTTAGCCAGTAATCACTGGAAAAATTCTTATCTTCAAAGTGACCTTTATTTTCAAGTGAAACCTATATCCTGCCAAAGACCAAGATCTCAAATGCAAACATGTGGCTAAAATAGAAAACTCTCCATTTCCCTCAACTTTCCATATGATTATGTCATCCTTGTGTGTGAGTTGAGTGATCATAACCATCTCTTGCAAATTCTGCCACTTCTCTGTTTCATCTCAACGTAAGATTCTTTTGAACAAAATCATATCTAAGCCATCTCTCTAGTAATCTCTCCACTATGACTTTATCTTGCTAAAGGTGATGTGATGCAACATAGGAAATTGCACTACAAGGGTGAATTATTCACCCAAGTGTATCCCTAAACAATCTCTTCCTTCCATTGACAATCACATTCTCTTTTGATTGCTGAAAATGTGATTAGCTCTCATCAAACTCTCTCATAAGAATGCTCCACCACTGTGTTTATCTATTTGTGAGAGCACCTACATGTTTGGAAATCCTTTTCTATCAAATAACATATGTATTGTCCAACTTCCATAACCATTTGCACAACAAACTCTAGTACTAATTGTTTGGGCAGACATAATTTTTATGTGTTCACCAGGTGATATTTTTCTGTCACCAGTTTCCCCACAGAATATTCTTTCCTGCTATAACCCCACACTTTAAGCAAGTGTATACAAATGAATGCTACTCAAGCATGTCTTGGTCACATTGGTATATCTTATATGAATATAATGCTATGTTTTTATCCTTCAAGTTTGTTCTCCGCTTGTTTGTTTACCTATTCATTCAACGTTACATAAACTTTAAACTCAATTGGAACTTTGGTATCCCCAATTATGTAAAAGAATGAGCGATCTCACAAAGTGAAAATCTTAGTGTATGGCTTTTCTGAACAATATCTCCAAGATAATAAATTTCACTTTTACCAACAAATTGTTGAAATCAACTGTGAATCAAACTTGTATTATGTGCATGTTTAATAAGCATGACTAGCAGTCAACAATGATGTCAAATAGCAAAGAATGATTGTGGATCTATGTGACCGACCTTTTATAAGTGGGAAAATAAGGGCCAATTCTATCCCTAACCTTTTTATTGCCACCATTTTGCCCTAAGTTTTCTACATCGGCTCACTACTTACCACCAAAACATTTCTACTGGATGATTAGAAAATGTCATTTAAGTTGCTCATATGTCTTCTCAAAGTCAATCTCAGCAAGATTCTAAACTCTTTATATGATGCATTTCATGAATAGCTTTATGTGGAATTACTACTACTTCCAATGATATCTTTCTTTTCTCTACACCTATAGAAGACACAACTAGTAGTTGGTGATGATAATCTATCTATCATCCATCATTTATAATCATCCAAACTACATCTAACACATGCGAGGTAAGCTATGGTATTTTAGAAAACTCCTTAGTCTCTCCAAACTAACTCCCCCTCCCCACCTCCTCCAAACAAACAATAGAATACATTTGGGTGAAACCTTTTTTGAATCTAGTTGAAAGCTAACATGTTTTTAGTGATCTATACGAGAAAATATGGTGATTTTTAAGTCTTTTAAACATATATTGTGTATTTTGAATGCATGGCAAACCAGGAGCACTTTGCTAATTAATAAGAAAAAGATTGTTTTAGATTAAAAGGGAGGGTCTCCCCGCTCCATTTGCAAATGAAACCAAAGTATAGTACATGTCTCCCCCCAAGTGTTTGCACCTTGTTCTGGCTTGATAAACCTTGGTTGCCTGCATTTTAAAATCTTTAGTTTGTCAAGTGAGCTTTGTAGGCAGCGACGGGGGTGGTGTTTTCATGCCTTCATGGGTTAGCCATAGAGCATAAATCAACTTGTGGAGGTAGTTTGTCAAATACTAGCAAAGGATTTCAATTTCACTTTTGTCTGATTCTTCAACGACATCCTCCAATTCCTGAGAGTTTTCATTATGTACCACCACACCTATTTGGTACAAGACTACTCGGCATTGTTACAGATCATAAAATTTCTAGTTTTTCATAAGCACCACATAGTGGTTGCATAAACAATGTTAATGACAGAGTTCTTCCTATCAGAAATCCAAATTCTGGTAGTGGACAAAATTTTTCCCTCATGAACCCAAAATTCTCACAAAACAAGCCAAACAACTCTTGCAACTACACAGTCAAACATCAGGTGTTGAATGGATTCATCCTCATTGTAAAAGACACAATGAAGAGGTTTGATAAGATATCATTTCCTCAGGGTTTTCTCTAGCCATAATTTTATTATAGGAGAGTAACCACAAGAAATTTTTGAATCTTAGGGTGGCAATAAGGCTCCACACAACATGTGTATAGATAGATTGCACTCCTCTGAAGTTTCTCACATGGTAGAGAGTGCTACTACAAAAGTTCCCTCTATTTTCTAGTTGCCAAATTAAAGAATCAACATCATCATAAAGGACAAGACTATTAGCATCCTCTACTATTTGAAGTTGATGTCCCATCAACCGGCCATAAAAGTTTCTTCTAAAACAAATTTAAGTTGAAAACCATTCCAAATCTTGGTTTTAGAAACTTCATTACAAGTTACATACAAAGACCAAAATTGCACAACTAAAGGTCATGAGCCAAACCAGGTGTCTTCTCAATTCTTGATTTTGGCTCCATCACCCACATGCCATCTATATAAAAACTAGATGGCATTGACCGACATCACATGTTTCCAGAATCTAGAGGTGTTAGTGCAGGAGCTAGTGAATAATGTTTAGATTGTTGGTTCTGTATTTATGATCAATCACAACCCTCCAAAGTCGGTCACCACCCTGAGCGTACCTTTTGATCAAGAGCCTAGGAGGCAAATGTTAACCGCTTGGAGATTAAAGCCCAGTCCCCGAACCTCCTTTTCATGCACACTAACCTCCAATTAGCTAGATGTAGCTTCATATGACTCTCAAAATCATTCCAACAACAATGAGCCATTTGGATACTAATGAGTTCAATGGCCCATTTGGGTAATTTTAAAGAGGATATTAAGTAGATAAAAATACTAGCTAGGCAAGCCTAGATGAGGATCGGTATCCCACCATATGAGAGAAGTTTGCCTCTCCACTCTGCCAGTCTCTTCATGAATTTTTTTTCTATGCTAAATATCCTATCTCTTTGATCTTATCATAATGGAGAGGAATATCTAGGCATTTAATAGGAAAGGGACCTTTACTACAACATAGGATAATGTAGAAGCTAGGAAGCAATTCATCATCTTCCATGTTGATAGGAATGAGTTATCTCTTATTATAATTGATTTTCATCCCTGAAACCTGTTCAAAACAAGTGATGATCCATTTCAAGTTTTGGGCTTCTTCACATCATTTTCTAAAAAAGGAATTGTGTCATCTGCATATTAGAGGCACATGATCCCTCAAGTAAATACAAATGCACATTAGCGCTGAACTAGGCCTGAGCACTTGCTTTAAACATCATCCTAATTTAGACATCTACCACTAAATTTTGCAAGAGGGGAGAGTGGGTCTCCTTGCCTAAGCCCTTTACCAATGACAAAGAACACTTTCAACTCCATTAATTTTGACCGTACAGAGCCACCATGGGTGATCTAATGAATCCATGAGGACCATTCTGCACCAAACCTTCTAATTCTAAGAAGTTCGTCTAGGAAAAGTAAATATACATCATGGGAAGGTTTATCATAATCTAGTTTCAAGACCAACCCCTTATTGTTAGAGAAGTGCAGGAAGTGTAGAACCTCATTAGCAATCACCACACTCTTGAGAGTAAACTGCCTTTGAGAAAAACAAATTGATTATTGGCTATCAAGCACTGGAGAACAATAGCTAGCCTATTTGTTTGCACTTTAGCAAAGATCATGTAGCTAGAATTAAGCGGGCTATTTGGTCTTGACTCTTTCATGGGTGTAGCTTCACTGTCTTTAGGGATGAGATTGAGTGTAGCAAAGTTTCAACAATAGATATTTTTCTGAAAAGACAACAATAGATATCAAGAGTCCCATTATAGAAATCCTCAAACATGTTCATGAGATCCTTTTTTATCAACTCCTAATAATGTTGGTAGAAGATAAAAGGGATCCATGCTAGGTACCCATCTAAGTATGAGTCAAACATATGTTTGTTTTTTATAACCTCGGCCTGAGAGAAAGGAGCTTGGAGGAGCTATCTAGAAATCTAGCTAAATATGATTTCGGAGATAAATAAGTTAGGGTTGAGCATAAACCCATTTCTCTCTACATTCGGCAAACAGGTGGGCTTGCGCAATAATTAAGCCACCAGCAGCAGGTGTCAATCATCTGATCCGATCATGTCAAGGAATCGAAGAAGCTATCAGCATGCTAGCTAGTCAAACAAGTCAAAGCACGGCCGTCACGGAAACCTATTCAATCCGCGGCGCCCCTGCCCCTGCCTGTCCTCCCGAACAGTAGTCCAAAACCCAACCTCCACGCATCTCATTCTCTAGAGAATCAAAACATAATTAAACCTCCCGAGCTCGTGCCACGGCGAGCTGAGATCGACAGGCCTAGAGCTAGATGTGGCAGATTAGTAAACAATCGGGCCTCAGACTACACCGATTTGTGTACGCATTAGGTGAGGGAATTCCGTGCGAGGTGGCGACTGGCATCTTGCGGTTGTTCCCCGACAATGGTCTCACGACCCACGGCTCACGTACTTACCTTAGAAAAAACATTCACGGCACGTACGATCGCTGCCTGTAGCCCCGATCGAATCAACAACATGCAGTATCAAATCACGCACACGCACCACCCCCCGAGAGCGCGGTGCCTGTGTCCCATTAGTTTAAGCAGCGGGCTGGTTGATTATTAACCGGGACCTGTACGTTCCAAGATGACATAAATTCCAGCACGATACGACGGTTGCCGCACAGTGATCGTACGTGTTTGCTCATGTGCCTCTGGAGTTTTTTTTTTTTGAGAGAGAGAGAGAGAGAGAGCCTCTGGAGTTGTTGTAGGGAGGGAGAGAGGTCACAGGCGGCGATAGCTTGGATAGGAATAGCCGAATAGGGTTTCAGCGTATGTGCTGAAGCCGCGGGGCCCGCCGGCGTCCCCTGAGATTCTGCCCCGGCCGTGTTTGGTTGCTTTCCGTGTGGGGAGACGCGAGACGGAAGTTGCACGTACGTCGCCGCTGCAGCGGTGGAGACTGTGCGCCTCACAGTTTTCCAGCAGTAAAACAAGAAATACCAGGGCATGGAGCAGACGGTACAAGGCACTGCAGCCATCAGGGGTATCCGCATCAATCAAACTATATCAACACGTACTAGTACTTGTCAACAGTTCTGATGTCTGGTGAAAAATAGTTATCAGTTACGGATGGTCATTTTTGGAGTTGATCAGTTGACTGCCACACCTCAGTGATTTTGAGTAACCCAGATTCCACGTCGCGCAAGGCTCCTTTGATTCAAATAACTTTCAGGGATATTTGGAGGATTTGGATCGTTGGAAGAAACTAAATCGTCTGATTCGTAGGATTGAAAATTCAAAGGAGTTCTTTTTAAAAATATCATTGCACCTTATTTGGGAGAAAATTTCCATACACCAATTTATTGCTAGAATTTCACTGTGTTATCATATGGTGTCTAAAACTATTTGATCTAAAATCCAGTACTTTCAAAATCTATAGGATACAAGAGGGCATGTTGGTCCAATCACGTGATGTCTTGATTCATATCCCCTCTTTCCCGCTGTAAATAGCGACCCTCTCCCACCCTTCTTCCTACAGCAACACCCCCCCCCCCCACACACACACACATACACGCCCCGCCTTGGCGATAACA
>NC_041383.1:619636929-619639023 GCF_002162155.2 Triticum dicoccoides
AACACCGGCTGAAATCCCTGCCTCCTCCTCCTCCTCCTTTTCTCCTTCCTCCCCCACCTTCCATTTCTATCTCCTCCCCGATGCCTCCTCTGTCCCTCATCAACACGCACACCAAGACAGAGCATGGTGTTCTTTGTTGTAGTGTACATTTGGGGGGGGGGGGGGGGGGGGGGGGGGGGGCTATAGGAAAAATCATCGTTACCGAGTATTTTCCCCTGTGCCGATTGTAGATCCACGGGCACTGGGCATACATGTTGTTTGCTGAGTGCCCTATTAAAAAACTCGGTAATGTGGAGTCTTTACCGACTGTCCCCAGAAAACACTCAACACAGAGAAAGCACTCGGCAAGGAAGCACGAGACATTTCGCAAACACAGAGAGCTCGGCAATGAATAGGCCGCGCGTTCCTTCCCATCGTGTTTAACGGCAGCAGACATTGTTTACCAAGTGTCTACTAACAGACACTCGGCTCACCCCTTTGCATTTATTTATTTTAGATGCAATAACCCTTTTTTAGAGGAAAGGCTTGGCGAGCCCAAGAAAGGCTCGAACCTAACCCGGCTTTGAATTAACAAAGCCATCAACCGGCCAGGAGATTACAAACGACACCTTACAAGGAGAACAGAAAAAGAAGAACAACGAAAGATACAAAGTGATGTGCCAACAACTAATAGGCTCCATACACACAACAAGCAAAGATATGAAAACTAAGGCCCTAATCCGCTTGAAGACGATGAAGCCCTCCAGCATGAGCAGACCACCACACAAAAGCTTCAGCAGGACCTTGTCGGCATGAAGAACTTAATAGGTGCAGAGGCACTCTCGTCTGCCCCAAGGATTCTGGCCGACACGGTACTAACCTCCTCCATCTTCGAAGGGGGCACCAGCCCCCTCGCCCTGGCATGAAGGGCGCCGACCCGTCAAGAGATGGAGACGCTCCCCCAAGAACTAAGGTGGGAACCGGCGTCATTGCCCACGGAAGCCAAAACAGAGTGCCAACACCATACCAAGTCAAGCAAATTAAAGAGAAGCTCTGCCCTGTCGAGGAATCTGCACACGCGGAGAAGCAATGGCATGGCAGGGCGGCTGAAGGCCAGGCAGCGGTGGAAGGAGGACGCCGCGCCGGAGCTCCGAGGTGCACCTAGTCCGCAGAGATCAGCACCGAGCTCCCGCCATCCACAAATGAACAGGAAAAACCAAAGGAGCGAATAGGCGAAACCCTGCCACACGGAGACAACGGCCGATGAGCTCCGGCCACACCACCAACCACCACCAGACAACCAGAACGGCACCTCCACCACAAGCTCACCAAAGACGGCACCCCCAAGAAGGTGACGACGCCAGCAACGCCGCTGCTGCCCAATCCGAAAAGGATCTGGGTTTTCACCCGGTACGAGCAGGGTGAAGAGGAGGGGAAAGGAACAACCTTGACGACGCCAACGAGAAGGGGAACAGCGTCCAAGGACGTCGCCGCCGTCGTGGCCGGACCAGCCGGCCTCGGATTTCTCCGGTGTCCCTCCCACCTCCAACCTCCAAGCACGAACAGCACCGGCAGTCGAAGACCACCATAGGCTAGATCTGGCAGGAGGGCACCGTTGATGTCGGGGGAGAGGCCAACAGATCGGAAACGGCCGCCACCGAGGGGCAACGCACCACCGCCACCACCTGCCGCCCCCGCGGCCGAGGAGGACGGCCAGCACCGCCGGACACCGCCCGCTGAGGCAGGCACCGGCCCACCAGCCATGGCCGTCGCCATGGATGCAGGGCACCTCGAGGGAGAGCGAGGCTACCAGATCCTCGCCGCCACCATCCTTGGCAGCCGCGCGGCGCACCGGCGACCCCTCTGGTGGCGACGAGGGGGAGAGGCAGTGGTGGGGAAGCCGCCGGCGGCGGCTAGGGTTTGCCGCCCGAGTCGCCCCAGGTGGAGCGACGCGGGGGCGAGCGTGTTCTAAAAAAATAACGCTAATCCAATAACCCTTTTTGAGTGCCCTAGAATGAACACTTGGCTTATATTTTTGCATTTTCATTTTTTTAAATACGGCGAACGTTAGCCAGTAACCGATATTTAACACTCGGCATTCCACATTATTCCTTG
>NC_041383.1:619639260-619859590 GCF_002162155.2 Triticum dicoccoides
TTGACCGAGATACCTACACTGTACACAGACTAGCTTCGAGCCGGTAGTATAAAGGTTAGATACATGAAAATTTTGACCAGAAGATCTAGTAACTACAGAAGCTCCCAAGAAACAAAATATAAAGAATTTGTCAATTAACAAACCTCCTCAGGGTGTCCAGAAAAGAGAAAGATATGTACAACTTGCCTTTCTTTACAGCGTATGAACTAGTCCAACCGGACAGGTTACGTAAGAAATGAGTGATGACAGATCCACATTGAGAGAGACGGAGAGAGAAGCTTATTGTAGACTTGTGACCTATACTGTAGCCGCGTAGTACAGTAGACGCCATGGTCCCGTCCGTGTCTCTCCCCCCCTTTCCCTCCCTGTGCGTGAGATGTCAGTCTCATGGCCTGCTACATATCCCGGAGTTATTCTCGGGCATTCTCCTTAGGGCTCGAATCCATGGCCGGCCTCGCAGCCGGAGAATGGAATAACGAGGGAATAGGAATCTTTGTTTCCTCTTTTAGCTAGAGCGGGAGCTTGCAGGCCAAGACATGCAGGCAGGCGGGCTTCATCAGTGCTTCTCCATGGACGCACGTTACCGGCCTTCTCCGCTGAGCTAGTGAGCTCGCGGCGCGACACGCACACACGCATCATATATCCTGGAATGAGAGTGGAAAACGGTCAAGCCGGCATGATTCCATTCCATTCCTAGCTGGTCCTCTCGCTTGTTTCTTCCTCCACGCCTCCTTACGTATAGCTAGCCGTGTGAATGTACTGAGTACTGCTGCTAGCTATACTCCCTGCTGCTGCTGCTGCTGATGCATTTATTTCGGCGCGTCGCGTCCTAGCTGGAGTAGCTTGCTAGCTGCTGCCGGAGCAGATGACAGTGTCATTGTTAAGGTACAGCCCGCCTGAAAGGCATGTGCTGAGAGGATATATGCAAGGAATCCTAGGGTTTTTGGTAGCATTTTCCCCACGGAACAATCCCTGGATAATTGAGAAATCTGAAATCTTTGACAGCAGCCTTAGCGCGCGGGGCTGTCAGGGGCTCACAACGCAGGATAGGTCTCCGCGGAAGCTATTCTCGACAGAGGTGTGTTCGCGCTTCGTATGGCAACCTCTTTGTCACAGCTCACAAGTACTGTCGTTAGATGAGACACGTACGGGGCACATTTGGACAGCGAGCGGCCTCTCAGCCGACCTCGCGTTTCCGCTCCACTACCGCTAGTACTGCCTTGCCCCGATATCTGTTTATCTTGAGATTCAGCCCCATCTCTACCACCTAACAATATACACTTTATATGTAGCTAATATATAGACGCAGGGGAGAACGTGAAGTCATGTTAGTCAAAAGGAATTCGTGGTTCGTCGCTCTTTGATTTGACAACCTGCAGGAGTGCAAACATATCGTGATCGATTTTGACTTGTAATCAGTCTGCCCCTGTCAAAACTGTACTTGCCGTGGCAACGCGGAAGCTCGGTAAGACCCGTTTCCGAGCCGTCTTCTTCTCTTACCACATGACATGACGATACAGAGCAGCAAATTCTACAGGAAGGGAAGCGTTTCAGTCTTACGATATTATTATTTTTTTGAAACAAGAGTCTTACGATATTATGTGTGTGTAAGACGGAGACGGATCGATCTGCTATATCTGCGCGCGGAATTGGTGTGGAAAATTGTGCCTACGGTCGATCGATCCAACGACCAAACGGGAAATTTGTTAGCGCGGCGAAGATTATCATCATCATCTCACATGAGAAGTTTTCTACTCTAAGCGCATCCCTGAAAACGACTCTGGGGCTGGGAGTCTCCGGCCGTCGCCGACCGATCAAATCATGACGGGTTCTGATCAGATTCCGTCACTGGAACAGCGGATTAAGGGTCCACGCGGGCGTGGATGCTCGACAGGATGGTTAGAACGATGAGTTTGTTTATTCTCTCGGGCCAGCTGGGGCAGGCAGGGTGCTGCCAATCTACGGAATGTAGTGGTTGGCCGGGTCTCTTTTCTATATGAATAGCTTCTACGGGGGGGAAGCACCAGTGCTAATAAGTGAGGATGATCCTTTTTGTATACACATGAGAATGAGATCCCAAAAAGTAACGACTAAAAACTAATGAAGTTTCAATCGATCATTCGTTCACTAGGTAGTTCGGTACACATATAGTACCTATTCACTTGAATTTTAGGTTTTCTGTTTGTAGGTGAAGTTAAAACCCTACCAAGCAAAACCATTTTGAGAAACAACCCCCACTTTTACAACCAGTAAAAAGGCCCCTTGCCAATTTTGTGTCTGGTTTTGGCCTACATCGCCCCGCCTCGGCAATGGAACTCCATGTTGTTCAGGAAAATCTGGAAGCTATTACATAAAATTCAACAAGAATTTAGGAGAAAAATTGCTGAAGCTACAAGAATTTTTTAACCTATATTTTTTGCGAAAACAAGTATATACTTCTCTCACTCTAATGTGGCAAAAATTCAGCTAAATTCAACAAGAATTTAGGAGAAAAATTGTTCTAAAATCTATATCCCGAATTCTGATTCAAAATCAAAACTACGTACAAAAAGTTGCTGAAGCTACAAAAATTCAAGTATAATTCCCATTCTAAGTTCAAGTTCTAGGTTACAAAACATGAATAATTTATAAGTACATTTATATGGATTGTTCGTCCCAATTTTTGTCTGAAAGTTCAAGTTGTTCAAACATATATGTCCAAAAAATATAGGTTAAAAAATAACAGAATTACATGACTATTTTGTTCAGCTTTCAGCCCAAACGCAAAATAAAATGTTTAGGATAAAATTATTATAAAACCATTTCTATAAAAAAATCTGCACTCACATATTTCTTGGATTAATCTGACAGAAACTATAGAAAATCAAGCATAATTCCCCAACTCTACTTCTAAAACTTCATCTTAAATTATGTTAGAAAATAATTAAGGTTGTTGTCTAATATTATTTAAAGAATGTCATATCAATTTTGATTGAACATTCAAATTAGATAGAGAAATCTAACAGTAACTCAAGAACTGATTTTCTCATCAAATATTGATGATTTTGAGGTGACTCTAGATGTTTAGAGATATTCACTTTTCATTAAAAAACTGTAGATGTTTTTAATTCAAATAATTTGAGCAAAAATTGGGCGGCGGGGGGTAAGGGGATTTTTCGAGTTAAGGTCAATTATTAAACGGTTTGTCATAGAAGATTGTATAGGTCCAATGCTCCGGTTGGTACATTTGACTTGTAAAATGGACCGGCAAATAAAAGGAAGTAGACCAAGCCTAGACCATGCATTTTCACGTAATAAAACAATATTTAGGCACAATGACAATTTTGCAACGTCAAGGAGTGTTACGCGATGAACTAACAAGGAATCATTGATGTTCTTCTCTTTCATTTAGTAAATGACACAACGTCTTCTATAAACTAAACAGAGTACTCTAGAATGATGAAAATAAAACGCAGATGAACGACATAGATCCCTTATACCAAAAATAGATCGAGGACCTTCAGACCCATCAACTTTAGTTCCATCTTTTGCATCTGGACTTTCTTCTATTTCTAGGATCCGGTGAAAAGATCACATATGACCAAACTTGCACAAGACAGACTAGCCTCAAGGTTCTGAAGAGCAGATTGAGTCACCTACCCCCAATATGCGGAACCTATGATCGTTGAACGTTTGATGGCTACGGTCACAGCCCTTACAAGCTAGGTTATTGAACCGAGGATGCATCTTATAATATCGCGGAAGAAGCTTGCGAGCTCAAAAGAACGAAACATGAGAAGTACCGAGCACACCAAACTTGACACCAGTAGAAAGTTGAGAATCCACGAGGCCGTAAAATCGCAGGCTCCTTGGTGCCTACCGCCGGGTCAGGATCCTCTGTGGTACTGTACGATGCTGTAGGGTCACTGTCGTATGGACCCGGCCCCACATGTCATCCGCACTACATCACCGTACATTACAGCAGAGGATCTCAACCCGTCGGTGACTATACTAGGATGGGGATAGAGCTGTGAGACTTTTATTCACCCACGTGACAGCATTTCCAGCATCGAAATATTGCCACTAACGATATGAAAAGTTAACATCCAAGGAAACTAAATTGGACTAGACCATATAATCTGATTGTATTTCTCGTCTCACGGCGCCAGATCAGTCGCCGCCGAAGGTAAGGGACCTTGCGAGCGTCCGGCGTGCGTGCCCAACTGAGCCGCATTGATAGTTTTCACGCAATGAATCGCTCGCTGCCGTAACGTGGTACCGTATCACAGGCTCACAGCCGAATGACACACCCGAAGGAACAAAACTAGAGCTGCCTGCGAATTACCGCCAACTGCTAGCTAGCCCAAGTAGTAGAGTAGTATGTATGTACAGCACTCCCAGAGGCACATGCATGAGCCGATGAGCAAACACACAGTACAGCTTTCACAGGCTCGCGCGGATCCTGGCACAGTACGTTAACGAGGGCAGGACAAGTCGACCCCGACCCAAGCCAACCCGAAAGCAGATCCATCATCAGATTGCGCGCAGAGACATAGCATGCTGGCACTGCCACGGCAAGTCACATGTGTGTACACACCCACGCACGAGCCCCGAGCGAGCCACCCCCCGCCTCGCTTAGCCTACCGATCTACTCCTGGTAACCAGCGGAGCATGCAGCATCGGCATCGCTTATCGCCATGCACAGTGCCACCATTCCGGCATCCCCGTGGACCATCTACTATCATTCATGCATGCATCGACCGGTGGGGGGAACCGGGCAGCGTCGTCGCGTTGCCCACCCGCTGCGGCGTATTGGCAATTGATGGCTGTCCCCTAGCGACGCCCCGCCCGCCTTGCCAGGACCATTGCCCACGTACGTGACACACCCGTATGTTACGTACTACCACCAGTGTAAAAACTCGTGGCGACTAGCGCGGCCGCGTACGATAGGGGCCAATCCAAGGACGGCCGAGGGTGCCGCACCTGACGGGTCGAGGAACAGTTCCCTCCTCGGGCGGTACTGCTGCTTACGTGTAGCTCACAGGCCACAGCCTCACACAGCGGAGAGTACAGGTAGTACGTGCTAGGGCGCCACCACGGGCGCGTCGGGCTCGCCCGCCCCGTCGCCCGCGCGCGCTCTCGCCCTGATTGGTTATTGTCCCGTCTGGTCGGCCGGAGGAGCTAGGGCGCCCGCGTACTTGGGCCACTGTGCCGCGGAGGCAGCAGTGCCGGACGGCCGGTTGCGACACGCCCAGATTTGGATCGCTTGCTGTTTGTTTGGCGTTGTACGCGTACGTGCGCTCCTGTAAAATCTTAGAGAGCGGTGTAAGGGCATCTCCAACGCGGACTACGGCAGTCATTCAATGCAGCCTTGTATCAGTTTGCATTGTGATCCGGTCGTACTTTCTCCCGTAAACCGAAGACAAACATTGAAGCTTTCCGGGCGTCTCGACAGCACACACACCTGCTTCTGACCGTTATGGCCCGTCCAAACCCCATCCTCCCTCGCCCGCCCGTGTTTTCGCCCGGCGTCGGCTGCCCGCATTCATGCCGCTGTAGAGCGTGCCGCTCCACATTGAACCCGTACCAGAGAGGACGCGACCTCTCACTGCCTCCGGCATTGAAGCGGCGCGCCGGCTTAGGAAGCCGCCCGGTGCACACCCGGCTGAACACGCCTCCTCGTCACATTCAAACATCTTCATTAAACCCGCTTGAAAGCCGAGAAACCTACTTCGGCCACACATCCGTTCATGAGCGGGCCGACATTAAACACAACATCAAGCAAGCTCCTCTCGCCCATCCGCTATTTAATTAAATGAGACTAGACGCCGTGCAAGAATCGCATCACTCCGTCACTCACCATCTCCTCCTTCCATCATTTTCTCCACCCTTTTTATGGCATCTAACGAGCAAGAAGAGAAGTTCTCCGCCAAAAAAACCGGTTGGGCGGCCCGCTTAGCCTACCGGATACGAGCGAGGCAACTCGCTGCTCCACCTCCCTTGCCTAGCCCGCCAGAACAAGTTGCCGTCCCAAGTCGGCGCGTGGTTCAGCATCTCGCCGCTCCAATCCAGCTTGCGGAGGAGTGGCGAGTTGCTCGTCGTGTCATACCGCCCCTCCCGTGCCTGCTACCGCGCTGCCTGACGTCAACGGTCGCCTAACCAATCCCTTTCGACAGAGAAAGAAGTCGGTTGCGCGGACATCGACGAGGTGGTGGCCAGCACGCCCGCGCCCGCCGCCATCATCGAGGAGAAAGTAGAACATGGAACGCGCGGCCGCCACCGCTTGGGTGCCATGAATGTCACCGCTGAGGCGACGCCGACGTAGACAGCCGGTGTCTTGCCCGGTCGCAGGGCACCATCGTCCCCTTACCCAAAAACCAACTTTCATCCGTGTAACATAGGGACCCTTCCCCTCCAGCTGAAGCATCAACCGGTAGTTTCCACTCGATGAGCGATGGGGAAGCGAGCCACTCATTGCGCTGAAGCATATACCTCCAGGGCTCATGGCTGTCGGACATGAGGGCAACAATGGAGATTCACCGTGGCCGGTTGTAGACTAGTCAAGGGTATCCATGTCGTTGTAATGGATATTGGCCGGAGACGGCAGTAGACTAGTTTTATCTTAGTCCAGCATCCTTTTTAGTTAAGAAATATGTCCAAAACGTCAACGTTTTCATTCGGTTTGTATGAAATATATCATGTTTATATAAAATCCGGCCGTGTTTACGTGAATTTCATCCAGTTAATTCATAAAATGTTTGAAATGTATGCGTGCACCGTTGAAATGGCGCCTCTCGTACCCATGCCCGCGGACTGGTCCCGTTCGCGAACAGATGGCGAAGAAAATTTACGATCGCCGTTGAAGATGCCCTAACTCTGTAATTAAGCCTGTAAGGGCCTGTGAATGAATGTGCACGGACTGTTTACCGTTTGGTCGGGAGGCATGCGAGTTCTGTGGATTTATATGGTCGATGGCCGACTCGCCGTGAGGAGGGATTATATTCGCGCAATCATGCATGCGTGTTCAAGATGAAGACTGTGCTTAAGATTTCGTGATGATTACACCTAGGACTCGCATGCATGCGACGCAATAACTAATCCGGTCGGCGCCCTGGACCAACGTGATCACGTGTGGGATGGATCAGGACAAGTTGCATTAACAAGTTACTAGCAAAAGAGCCCGTTCGTTGCAACGGAAGAAAAAAACACAACACACACTCTTAACCGAACAACCATCACTCAAGACCACAATAGGTCCATTTTCTTTATTTTAGCGACGCATCATATTTGTGTTGCCGCTTATCCTTCTTCCCACCCTCGCCAGCGATGGCCTTAGCGTTCACACAAACCAAAACGTGTTAGAATGTGGTTAATCCTAAGACGTCTCTCTCTTCCTCTGTCCTTCCTCTCCCTCTCTCTCGCTTTCTCTCACACTCGCGATGAGAAATCTGTTGTTTTTCCCTGCGACGTATTCAGAGGTATGCATGTGTAGTTCTTGATGTTTTCTTTTCCCTATATGATTATAGTGGGTGTTTATTTGCAATCCGGATCGCCGCCTGTATTAAAGAAAAATGGATAGTGCGCTATAGTTATAAGTTTCCTTCCAAAACAATATTTAAAAAATATTTAACAGGTAAAATTAACATCATATACAGATTTCACGCATTTTTCTAATCAAATTTCATATATAACATATTAAAATTGGAGTTACAGTTTAAAAGATGCGTATAATTTAGAAAACCATTTGTTTGAATTAAATATCTTTCAAAATAATATTTATAAATACTTAACAGGTTAAAATAATCTTATATTCATATTCTACATATTTTTTTAATCAAAATTCATATATAACATGTTTAAGTCGGAGTTATGGTTTAAAAGATATGGATGATTTAGAAAAGCATTTGTTTGTATTAAATATGATCCGCGAATAGAATACCTAAAAAGTCAAGGCGGTTTTCGAAAAACTGTAAAATAACGGTTCGGAATGACTTAAATCTGGACTGCGGTTTGATTTTATATAAACGCAGGGGCGTTTTTGCAAATTGCTGGTTTAGCATAGCTGCTTGCTCCTAGTCCTAGAGCGCATGCAGGAGGGATCGAGGCGGTACAAGAGCTTAATTGCATATACACGCGCGAGAGAGTCGCATGCATGCATGCAGGGACGCACATGTAGGAAGAGGATGGGACGTCCTTCTCGCCCTCGGGTTGTTGCTGTGGACTCCTCCGACACCCGACGTACTGCAGCCAGGCTGCCCCCACCGCCTCCTTCTGTTGCCTTGTGAGCACTCGCTGTTCGGGGCCAGTCAGTGTCCATGATTCTGCCGGTGGTCTCTACAGCTGCATGCTCTCACGTACGTACGTACGCATTCTGCTCCAAGTTTTGTTTCGACTTGAACCATGCACCAAGCAGTTAAAGGCGCTGATTGATGATGTTGTACCGGTAGTACTTTGCAGAAATGATGAGATGGAAAGAGGTTAAGAAAGGCCGGGCCTCCTTTCTCCTCCCGTGACTGGATGGTCCTTCCAGGGTTTCAGAGCCCTGTCTCTCTCTCCGATTCCACTTTTCTTTTTCTTTTTCTTTCCGGTGACAATGCTTGCATTGCATTGCATGGCGAGCATACCGAGAGAAAGGACTACGTTGCTGCACACTCACTGCCTATGGCTGCAGCCTGCAGCGCGTGCAGGTGCAGTGCCATATGACTTGTGTCAACAAGTCCAAGACACAGTAGAAAGAGGCAACAGGAGCCTCATCGGAGGAGACATTCAAAAGCAACTTCTGCTTCTGCCTCTCCGCGCTTTGCATCCGAAACCGAGCCAACAAGTTAAAAAGCATCAGCCTGGCGTTTTATCGCTATACAGAGCCCGCATGCTGCATGCCTGGGTCCGGCCGCCGCAAGGGGTAGATCCGTCGAGGACTTACGTGCTTGTCCACACCCTCTTGGAGCCATTCTTTTGTCACGTATACATATGCAGCAAAACCATCGATCGATGGGCCTAAAACATGGATAAAATGGGGCACATACACAAGCGTGTGTTGTGGTCGTACTTGTACGTGCGCAGGAGGCAGGGGCGATGCATGATTTTGTCTTTCTGAAGCCTCTGAACCCAAAAAGACCGGCCTTTTGTGTGCATCATCATTCACCGAAAAGAAAGCTGACAGCCTTCATATTTTTGAACTTACTCGCACTACTTGTGGCATGCATATAACAGGAAACCGGCACTATTTAGTAGGGAAATGTGTGCCTGGCTAGTCGTGTAGATCGGAATTGATCTACACACGATGGTGTGTGCACGATGTGCAGCCGATAGATCCTCCCCACCGTAGGATACTCTAGGAACAACGCCGCCGATGGCTAGATAGCAAACGTCGTGCGCGTGTCGTTTAATAAGTGTCGGCTGTATAGCAGTGGCCCGTGTAGATCTAGGGCGGTTTCAAGTCACTCAAGCATGTCATACGCTTTGAGGTTAGGGCTTCAGATTTCCTTTCAGCACTCTTATCTTAAGGAAAAAGATGACGTCTCGCGAGACTACGCTGAAAGGCACATTTGGAGCAGTAGTTTGTGACATGTATGTCCATGTACATATGATCATGTCGGTCGGTGGTACTCTAGGTATATAGACAGTTGTAATATTGAGAGAAATAGTTTAGTGGGAATAGCCTATTTAGTCATATATGATTGAGCATTTCGACTCGATTCAACAAGAATATTAGTTTTGTTCGTTTGTTGCATATTTTTTGATAGTTCGGAGTTCAAATCACAATGGGGATTTAAAATGTACTTTCCAAAGGAACCACTTGTACATAGCTTGTCTTTTAAGACTCTAATCACCGACATACTCAAAACCATGTGTGATGAGGGCAATCACACGTAGTTGGAAAACGTTGTTCACCATAAAGTACTTCTAGAATATGAATCGTGTGTGTCACAGTGGCAGGGCAATAAATTGAATTTTGTTGTGGTAAACATTTAAGGTTTCAATAGTTCAAGGCAAAAATGCAAGTCTACTAGGCTAAACAAATAGTTCACAAAAGATTTAGTTTTTTTAGCTCTACGGAATACAACTAGTAGCAGTGGCACTAAACAAATACTCTTCATAGAATGTGTTGTTCATAGGTTGCCATTTGCCTCTAGGGCGGTTTCAAATCACACAGGCACACCATACGCTTCGAGATTAGGGCTTATAATTTCCTTCAATACTCTTAAGGAAAATATGACGCGCTGCTAATATGAAAAGCACCTTTGGAGCAGTGGTTTTTTGTGTGAAATCCACATTGATAGCAGATACGGGTTCGTAATAAATATCAATAAAAAATTAGTTTTATAAAACACGCATATTTAAATTCACAATATTACAATAGAAATGAAAATACATATGGTTTGATTATTGTATATGTGTAATATTTATTGATTGTAAGTAGCATAATATAATGAGTACCAGGCTAGCCAAGAATGAATGCATCCTGTTTAAACTTGAATTGAGGGAATTCAAAGCCTCATAAGATATTTTTAATAAGATTCAAAGCCCAAATCGTTTCAATGAAACCAAAATGCCTTCATTAATGTAGCTATTTTTTGGCAAGAGACTATGACTCAAACAAAAATCATGAACATTTTTAAGGAATTGTTTGGAACTTTAAACTAAATCAATATGGTATTTTATTTGGAGTTATAATTCTCTACATAAGATTTATAAGTTCAAAAATTCTGAAACTTTTTGTGTGGCTCTAGAATTCTCTTGCCGAGATGCTCTCGAGGCGGAACTATGTGCATGCATGGACAGTGGCGGAGACAGGGGGACCAGCAGGGGCCCTGGTCCCCCCTAGCATGAGTTATTTGTTGATAATTTATTTATGAATAGTGCATACTTAGTGATCATTTGCTGCTAAAAGCTTATTTTCCCATTGTTTGGCCCTCCCCGACATGTTTTTTTACATCACTTAGCGCTCCTGATCATTTTTCTCTCGCTCCGCCACTGTGCATGGAAGGTTTCTCTTTGTCTATCCTGCATTGCGACTCCCTAGTTATCATTGAGATGGACTCCCTTGTTGGTGTGAAGTTGATCGAAGCTTGTGACCTTGATAGATCTATTCACGCTTCTATAGTAAAGGAGATTAAGTACTTGATGTCTCTTCGTAAACGTTGTATTAACCACGTTAGTCGAAACCAGAATAAAGTTAGTAATAGCCTAGCAAACTTTGCAAGAACAGAAGGTAGAACCCTGAATTTAGCTTGGTTCTGGCCCTCATTTTGCGGTGGATCTAGCCATAGTGGGTTGTAATATTGCTGTCGTTGACTAATACAAGTTTTTCACCCACAAAAAACCCTATAAATAGAACACATCACACACGACATAGTTTGTAGAAAAAAACTATGGCCATATGCATGCTCACACCGCACACTACTGATATGTCCATTTTGCATCATGTTTTTCTACTGTTATTTATAATGTTTTATGCATGCTTTACGGAGTAATTATAATGCCTTTTCTATCATAATATGCAAGGTTTACACAAAGAGGGAGAATACCAACAGCTGGAATTCTGGACCTGAAAAAGCTACGTCGGAGATACCTATTCTGCACATCTCCAAATGAGCTAAAATTTTACGGAGAATTATTTTAGAATATATAAAAAATAGTAGAGCAAATAACCACCAGAGAGGGCCACCTGGTGCCCACAAGACACCAGACCCTCAAGCGCGCCCTGGTGGGTTCTGGGCAGCCCAGCCCACCTCTGGTGCCCATCTTCTAGTACATAAGGTATTTTGACCTAGAAAAAAAAATAAGGGGAGGACTTACGGGATGGAGCGCCGCCGTCTCAAGGTGGAACTTGGGCAGGAGCATTTTCACCCTCCGGCGGAGCAATTCCGCTAGGGGAACTTCCCTCCCCGAGGGGGAAATCGAAGCCATCGTCATCACCAACAACCCTCTCATCTTTGGGAGGCCAATCTTCATCAACATCTTCAATAGCACCATCTCATCTCAAACCCTAGTTAATCTCTTGTGTTCAATCTTTGTCCCGGAACCTCAGGTTGGTACATGTGGGTGACCAGTAGTGTTGATTACATCTTGTAGTTGATTACTATATGGTTTATTTGGTGGAAGATTATATGTTCAGATCCATTATGCTATTTAATAACCCTCTAATCTTGAGCATGAATATCATTTGTGAGTAGTTACTTTTGTTCTTGAGGTCACGAGAGAAGTCACGTTGCAAGTAATCATGTGAATTTTATATGTGTTCGATATTTTGATGATATGTATGTTGTGATTCCCTTAGTGGTGTCATGTGAATGTGGACTACATGGCACTTCATCATCTTTGGGCCTAAGGGAATGCATTGTGGAGTAGTTATTAGATGATGGGTTTCTAGAGTGACAGAAGCTTAAACCCTAGTTTATGCGCTACTTTGTAAGGTACTGATTTGGATCCATATGTCTAATGCTATGGTTAGATTTTATCTTAATACTTTTCGTACTTGTGGATGCTTGCGAGGGGGTTAATTATAAGTGGGAGGTTTGTTCAAGTAAGAACAACACCCAAGCACTGGTCCACCCACATATCAAATATCAAAGTAGCAAACGTGAATCAAACCAACATGATGAAAGTGACTAGACGAAATTCCCGTGTGCCCTCAAGAACGCTTTGCTTATTATAAGAGACCGTTTTGGCCCATCCTTTGCTACAAAAAGGATTGTTCTACCTTGATGCACTTCATTTACCATTATCATTACTTGTCCGTTACAAATTATCTTGCTATCAAACTACCTGTTACCGAAAATTTCAGTGATTGCAGAAATTACCTTGCTGAAAACCACTTGTCATCTCCTTCTGCTCCTCGTTTGGATTCGAGACTCTTACTTATCGAAAGGACTACGATTGATCCCCTATACTTCTGGGTCATCGAGACTCTTTTCTGGCGCCATTGCCGGGGAGTGAAGCGCTCCTGGTAAGTGGAAATCAACAAGGAAAAATTTATATTACATGCTGAAATTTATTGTCACTTGCTACTATGGAAAACCATCCTTTGAGGGGGTTGCTCGGCGTATCTTCACCTCGACCAGAAATACAAAGAGTTGCCCTTCAACCTACTGCACCTATTAAAAACATTGGTTATGAAATTCCTTCGGATATGAAAGAACAACTGCTAGCTTATCCTTATGCACGAGACGGAACTAAACATCCTGATATGCATCTGATACATGTGGATGGAATTTCTGGATTATTTAAGTTTGCAGGTTTACTCGAAGATGAAGTTAAGAAGAAGGCTTCCCTTTATCTTTGAAGGGAAAAGCATTGACATGGTATAGGCTATGCGATGATATTGGATCTTGGAACTGGAATCGATTGAAATTGGAATTTCACTAAAAAAATCATCCTATGCTTCATCGTGATCGGAATTTATATATATAATTTTTGGACTCGTGAAGGAGAAAGTATCTCTCTAGCTTGGGGGAGGCTTAGTCAATTTTATATTCATGCCCCAATCATGAGCTCTCAAGAGAAATTATTATTCAGAATTTTTATGCTCGTCTTTCTCATGATGATCAATCCATGCTTGATACTTCTTGTACTGGTTCTTTTATGAAGAAGACTATTGAATTCAGGTGCGATCCTTTATAAAGAATTAAATGCAACTCTGAAGATTGGGAACTCGACGAAGGTAAAGAGTCGGGTTTTAATCTTGAGTTTGATTGTGTTAAATCTTTTATGAATACCGATGCTTTTCACGAGTTTATCACTAAATATGGACTTGACTCTGAGATAGTATCCTCTTTGTGTGAATCATTTGCTACTCATGTTGATCTCCCTAAGGATAAGTGGTTTAAATATCATCCCCCTTTTAAAGAAGAAATTAAAGAACCGGTTATAACTAAAGATGAAACTATCATTTACAATGTGGATCCAGCTGTGCCTACTACTTCTATTGAAAAACCACCTTTCCCTGTTAGGGTAAAGGAACATGCTAAGGTATCAACCATGGTTCACAAAAGTAATATTAAAGCACCTAAACCCTCTAAACAAATCAAAGTAGAACCTAGTGCTGCTATGGTAAAAGATCTCTTGATCCAAAACATAGATGGGCATGCTATTTATTTCTGTGATATCACCCACCTATTAAAGAAGAAATTAAAGAACCGGTAATAGCTAAAGATGAAACTATTATCTATAATGTTGATCCAGTTGTTCCTACTACTTATATTGAAAAACCACATTTCCCTGTTAGGATTAATGAAGATGCTAGAGTTTCAACTGTGGTCAATAAAAGCTATATTAAAACACCCAAACCTGCTGAACAAATCAAGGTAGAACCTAGTTTTGCTATGGTTAAAGATCTCCGGGTAGAAAATATAGATGGGCATGTTTTTTACTTATGTGATGAAGCTGCTAGAATTGCCTAACCCGATGAAAAAGAACATATACATGTTGTTGGCATGTCTGTTGTCTCAGTTAAAATAGGAGATCATTGTTATCATGGCTTATGTGATTTAGGTGCTAGGGTGTGTGTTATTTCTTTTACCTTACACCAAGAAATTATGAATGATATAGAACCCGCTGAAATAGAACACATAGATGTTACTATTAAACTTGCTAATAGAGAAACCATGACACTAGTTGGGATTGTTAGAGATGTTGAAGTCTTGTGTGGGAAAATAAAATATCCTACTGATTTTCTAGTTCTTGGTTCACCACAAGATGACATTTGTCCCATAATATTTGGTAGACCTTTCTTGAACACTGTCAATGCTAAGATAGATTGTGAAAAATAAATTGTTAGTGTTAGCTTTGGTGATATGTATCATGAGTTTAATTTCTCTAAGTTTCGTAGACAGCCTCATGATACAGAATCACCTAGTAAGAATGAAATAATTGGTCTTGCTTCTATTGCTGTACCTCCTACTGCTCTGTTAGAACAATATTTGCTAGACCATGAAAATGATATGCACTTGCGTGAAAGAAATGAGATAGATCAAATATTCTTTGAACAACAACATCTCCTTAAACACAATTTGCCCATTGGAACTCTTGGAGGACCTCCTCCACCTAAAGGTGATCCTGTGTTTGAATTAAAACAATTTCCTGACACTTTGAAATATGCTTATCTTGATGAGAAGAAGATATATCATGTTATTATTTGTGCTAACCTTTCAGAACATGAAGAAGAAAGATTATTAAAAATTATGAAGATGCACCATGCTGCTATTGGATATACTCGTGATGATCTTAAGGGCATTAGTCCCACTCTCTGTCAGCACAAGATTAATATGGAACCTAACGCTAAAACCGTTGTTGATCATCAACGATGACTGAATCCTAAGATGAAAGAAGTGGTAAGAACTAAAATACTAAAACTTCTGGAAGGAGTTATCATCTATCCTATAGCTGATAGTAGATGGGTAAGTCATGTTCATTGTGTCCATAAGAAAGGAGGTATTACTTTTGTTCCTAATGATAAAAATAAACTTATCCCACAAAGAAATGTTACTGGATATAGAATGGTAATTGATTTTGGAAAATTAAATAAAGCTACTAGAAAAGATCATTACCCTTTACCTTTCATTGATCAAATGCTAGAAAGATTATCTAAGCACACACACTTTTGTTTCCTTAATGGATATTCTGGTTTCTCCCAAATACCTGTTTCACAACCTGATCAAGAGAAAACCACTTTTACTTGCCCTTTTGGAACCTATGCTTATAGACGTATGCCTTTTGGTTTATGAAATGTACATGCTACCTTTCAAAGATGTATGACTGCTACATTCTCTGATTTTTGTGGAAAGATTGTTGAGGTTTTCATGGATAATTTCTCCGTTTATGGAACTTCTTTTGATGATTGCTTAAGCAACCTTGATCGAATTTTGTAGAGATGCGGGCAAACTAATCTTGTCTTGAATTGGGAGAAGTGTCACCTGATGGTTAATGAAGGCATTGTCTTGGGGCATAAAATTTCTGAACGAGGTATTGAGGTGGATAAAGCTAAAGTTGATGCAATTGAGAAAATGCCATGTCCCAAGGACATCAAAGGTATTCATAGTTTCCTTGGTCATGCTGGTTTCTATAGGAGGTTTATTAAAGACTTCTCTAAAATTTCTAGGCCTCTTACTAATCTTTTACAAAAGGATGTTCCATTTGTTTTTGATGATGATTGTGTAGAGGCCTTTGAAACACTTAAGAAAGCCTTAATTTCTGCACCTATTGTTCAACCACCTCATTGGAACTTGCCTTTTGAAATTATGTGTGATGCTAGTGATTATGTTGTTGGTGCTATTCTAGGAGAAAGAGTTGATAAGAAATTAAATGTTATCCATTATGCTAGTAAAACTCTAGACAGTGCCCAAAGAAATTATGCTACTACTGAAAACGAATTTTTAGCAGTTGTGTTTGCTTGTGATAAATTCAGATCTTACATCATTGATTCCAAAAGTAGTTGTCCACACTGATCATGCTGCTATTAAATATCGTATGGAAAAAGAAAGATGTTAAACCTAGACTCATTAGGTGGGTTCTCTTGCTACAAGAATTCGACTTACATATCACTGATAGGAAATGAGCTGAGAACCCTGTAGCTGGTAACTTGTCTAGGTTAGAAAATATTGTTGATGGCCCACTATGTATTGATGATAGCTTTCCTGATGAACAACTAGCTGTAATAAATGCTTCTCATAACACTCCTTGGTATGCTGACTATGCTAATTACATTGTTGCTAAATTTATACGACCTAGTTTCACATACCAACAAAAGAAAAAAAATCTTCTATGATTTAAGACATTACTTTTGGGATGACCAACATCTTTATAAAGATGGAGTAGATGGTATTATTAGATGTTGTGTACCTGAGTATGAACAGGAACAAATCCTATGGAAATTTCACTCTGAAGCCTATGGAGGGCATCATGTGGGAGATAGAATTGCTCACAAGGTATTACAATCTGGTTTTTATTGGCCTACTCTTTTCAAGGATGCCCGTAAGTTTGCCTTGTCTTGTGATTAATGTCAAAGAATAAGTAATACCGGTAAGCGTCAGGAAACGCCTATGAATCATTCATTTGTTGTTGAACCATTTGATGTTTGGGGATTTGATTATATAGGACCTTTTCCTTCCTCTAATGGGTATACACATATTTTGGTTGTTGTTGATTATGTCACTAAGTGGGTAGAAGCTATTCCAACTAGTAGTGTGGATAATAAACCTCCATTAAAATGCTTAAAGAAGTTTACATCCCAAGGTTTGGAGTCCCTAGATATTTAATGACTAATGGAAGTTCACATTGTTTTCTTGCTACTTTCCATAAAATGCTTGCTAAATATGATGTTAACCATAGAATTGCATCACCCTATCACCCTCAACCTAGTGGTCAAGTTGAACTTAGCAATAGAGAAATAAAATTAATATTAAAAAAATTGTCAATAGGCCCCGAAAGAGTTGGTCTAAGAAATTAGATGATACACTTTGGGCCTAGAGAACAGCTTATAAAAATCCTATGGGTATTGTCGGTGTCAAAACCGGCGGATCTCGGGTAGGGGGTCCTGAACTGTGCGTCTAAGGCTAATGGTAACAGGAGGCGGGTGACACAGTGTTTTACCTAGGTTCGGGCCCTCTCGATGGAGGTAATACCCTACTTCCTGCTTGATTGATCTTGATGATATGAGTATTACAAGAGTTGATCTACCACGAGATCGAAGAGGCTAAACCCTAGAAGCTAGCCTATGATGATTGTTGTTGTCCTACGAACTAAACCCTCCGGTTTATATAGATATTGGAGGGGGCTAGGGTTACACAAAGTCGGTTACAGAGAAGGAGATCTACATATCCGAATAGTCAAGCTTGCCTTCCATGCAAAGGAGAGTCCCATCCGGACACGGGACGAAGTCTTCAATCTTGTATCTTCACAGTCCAACGGTCCGGCCAAAGTATATAGTCCGGCTGTCTGAGGACCCCTTAATCCAGGACTCCCTCAGTAGCCCCCAAACCAAACTTCAATGACGATGAGTCCGACGCGCAGATTGTCTTCGACATTGCAAGGCGGGTTCTTCTCCAAATTCTCCAAGATACTTGTTGTAACGCGCAGTGTCCGGCTTCCCATTAATGTTGCACTCCTCGGCTTCTGTGCTTTAATAATGGTTGTCTCCACGTGCCGAGCGAATGCGAGAAGTCGGGGCATTTTTACATTTGCCACCCTGACCATGTGAGTAAAGCGTCTATTTAAAGAGACGGGGATCCTTAGATCCAAATCACACCATCTCCTCCCAGCGAGTATCCATTAGAGCATGCTCGGAAAAATCCATACCACCATGGCCGGCCGTCGCGGCTCCTCCTCTCGCACTTGTAGCACTAGGCCAGGCGATTGGGAGAAATGTTCTGTCCCCCACAACCAACTAGTAGAGTTGCAGACTAAGGGGTTTCTCCCGCCTGCGTACATGGTCCCCGTCCGAGCTGGACTAGCCACTTATAATGGTGGGGAGCAAGCGGAGAGTTCTCCAAACCCATCCAAGGGGGAGCGGGTATGCTTTGTCCCCTATTTGGTGAGGGGACTCAGATTTCCAATCAATCCTTTCCTCCGCGAGCTCCTGGAGTTCTACGGCCTCCAGCTGCATAACTTTACCCCAGCCTCCATACTGCATATCGCAGGCTAAGTTGCCTTCTGCGAGCTATTTCTGGGTTGCGAAGCTCATTTCGAGCTGTGAAAGAGGCTATTGTGCCTCTTACCCTGCACTCAGGAGGGGTCGGTATATCAAGTGGGCGGAGCCGAAATATGGCGCATCGCCGGGACCGGAAACCTATCCGGTACCCCGAAGAAGACATCTGAAGACCGGCCTTCGGAGTGGTTCTACATGGAGGAAGTCCCTCTTACGGACCCTATTCGGAAGGGCCTTCTCAAGTTTGTAAATGCCCCGTTGAAGAAACGTCACAGCTGGCGCCCCCGGAGCCCCCAGGAGGAAGATAACAGAGAGATCCTTTTCCTGATGGACATGATAAAGACGCTGGCCAAATCAGGACTAACAATAATTGAGGTTATGTCCATATGTATAATGCGGGGAGTGCAGCCACTTCAATATTGGGGGAAACCCATGTGGTACTTCAATGGAGAAGACGATGCCACCCGCTGCGGCAATAAAGGTCCAGACTCCACCGCCGCTCTAGCAAAGATACTGTCCGATTTGTACAAAGGAGAAGAAGAGGAGTTCATCCGTATCAAACCACGGGATGGATTCTCCATGTACAACCCCCCAAGCTGGGTGAGTTGCTATCTTTTATTCCAGTCTTTCCCGTATTCTTTAGCACAAATATTTACCTTGCCAATTTATAGCAGGAACTGCGGAAAGCCATGAGGGAGGTTCACAGCCCGTCTCCACAGCCAGAGGACCCCGACCGGGCCCTCGACCCCGGACTCGAAGAAGATTCGGACACATTTGTGGAGCTCGTCGACCGAACATTTTATCAGTTAAGTTGCGATGGTGCGTTGGTGGCCATCGTAGTTGATTATCCTGGCCTACTCCCTGTATCACATGTAAGTAAAACCGTAGTCCCAACTTCCAAGAAGGATTCCCTCTTTGGGCCTTACCCACCGCACATGTATTGCGTTTTACAGGGAAGGCCATCGGGACGCCATGCCGAACCCGCGGTGACTCGTTAACAAGGGGTACTGAAGCCGGGTAGGCTTAAAAGGAAGGCGATCAGGACCGAGATGCCGTTGCAAAGGTATGTTTAAAAACCTGCCACATAATTATCATCGTTAAAATATAACAATGTCCATTGTCTTTTGGCAGAAAAAGTGCTCGCCGGACTATATCCGGAGAGCCTGCCGGCCACGCCTCCACCAGGCGGACTCCGAGGCCGGACTCAAGGGCGGAGGTCAACGCGGACGGTCCTCCTACAGAGGATGCAGATAGATTCTCCGCTACAAACTCCGAAGTCGAGAGCGCCATGAATCATAGGCGGCGACGGGCCACGCTACACGCCCCTAATTTCTCTGAAGAGGCGTTCGATGCCTTCAACTCTGGGGACGCGTACATCCGGGCTGCCCAAGGTGGCCTCTCTAGAGCCACGAATCAGTATGCAAATGATATACAGGTAAGAAAATTTGATAAGTATGTATATCAGTAGCCCCTGAGACTTGAAACAGTTGGCACAACTTATTTAAGGCTCCTCGTGTGCATAGGTTCTGACAGAGAAGAATACCCAGCTGTCTAAGGAGCTGGAGGAGTGCAAAGCCCAACTGCGGGCCGCAATTGCCAGAATGGAGGAGTCCACGAAGGCCCCATCTGGTAATACTTGTTTTGATCGAAAATAATGTTAATGGCATGTACCAAATAGTATTCGGCATGAATGCAAATCTAACATAGATTCTGCAGACAATCCCGAAGGCAATCCAGAGATCGTATCAGAGAATGAGCAACATGCTCAGAACAGCTGAAGGCTGGCGAGCGTGTGCTTACAAATATTATACAGGAGAAAAATACTCTCCAGGACGCGAACACCCAACTGGACGTCGAATTAAAGGATGTTCGGGCCCAACTTGCTGACTCCGTGAAGGAGAATAAGAGGCTTCGACGCGGCATGTTTGGTGAGTGCTCTAACGAACCATTATAAAGTTCGGCGAAGAAGTGTGCTAACAGAATTATGTCTGTAGGTATGTTAACAGGTCGTCCCGAAGAGGAGATGCCCGAATCTGCAGGCAATCTTCTGCAGGAGCTCTCACAACTGCACGAACAAGTTCGGCAGGTGATCCAGGGCATTGCCCAGGCCTTGTGGCCATCTACCTCCCTGCCAGGAGGCATGGGGGAGCTTGTGGAGATGCTCAAGGGAGCACGGCGGCGCTTCCAATTATGGAAGATATCGGCCTGCCGACAAGGTGCAAGGGAAGCTTGGGCCATGGTGAAGACGCGATACACCAAGGCTGACCCGAACCACATGGCCGAGGTCGGACCTGTAGGGCCTGATGGGAAAGAGATCCCTGTAAGTCTGGTATATTACCAGGTAGCATTAGCCGCTAAGTATTCCCAACAGGATTGTAGGCTAGACAACCTGTTGGATGGTATAGAAGAATAGTTTAGTCAGTCTAAGTAACTTTGTTCTTCAAAGGACATGTTTTGTCCCTAGCCGGATTGTAAATCATTTGTCTTGGCGGACCTTTTCGCTTTAACCTCCGGACCCGACAGTCCGGAGTGTATCCGAATACCCGCTCAGTTATGTAAAAACTGGGGCACACGTGGAAACCAAGCGTAGGGGTCATAAGTGCTTGAACAGACAAGTATCCAACTAGCTATGTTATATTACATGGATAGTAAGAAACATCTTCCAGGGAGAATAGTTCCGTTAAGGGTTCCTTTCCCGGGGTACGCATGCATTAGTGTGCATGTCCGAACTGCGAAAAGCGACGCAGGATATAAACATCTGGGGGTGTGTATTGCAATAAGTGAAAAACATCTTTTGTTCACCGATCGAATATTCCCTTAAGAACGCTAGCTTTCGGCTTCACCCAGTCTGAGGTACACATCCGGCTAACCCGGCAGTAGCAATCACAGAGGTGCTCCCCTTATGCCCTAGCCGAATTAACGGGAACGTAGGGCATAAACACAAGAGCCAGTCAACCCAGCTTGGCCAAAACTTAAGTCATATCGATGCATATAGTGGTGAAAAAAGGCACATATAGTAAAATGACGCATATGTGGTGGGCATAAAGCCCAGAGGATAGTTATATTAAGCCTCTGTTTAAGAAGCCCCCAGGTATATTGAGCACGCATAGCGTGGCAGGAGTGTGCGGTCAAAGCGTACTTGAAGCTGTTAGGGCTATATATATAAAGGAGAGAGAGAGAGAGAGAGGATATAATTTAAAAAGGGAGACAGAGCTAAGGAGACAAACACAGAGTTCGGCACTAGGCGTAGAATCTTCGGAGTCTGGCCGCGTTCCATGGGTTCGACTCGAGTCGATTATCTGATGCATCACGCAGACGGTACGCTCCTCCGGTGAGAAATTTATCAATGATGAAGGGATCCTCCCATTTGGGCTTGAGCTTGTCCTTTTTCTTCTCTGGTAGGCGTAGAACGAGTTCGCCAATGTTATAAGTTTTGGCCCGTACTTCTCTGCTTTGATACCTTCGAGCCTGTTGTTGATAGAATGCGGAACGGGCCTTTGAGATGTCATGCTCCTCCTCCAGGGCATCTAAGTTGTCCTGCCGATCCAGCTTGGCCTCTCTCTCTTCGTACATGCGCACTTGAGGTGAGTCATGGATCATATCGCAGGGTAGCACTGCCTCTACGCCGTACACCATAAAAAATGGTGTGTATCCGGTTGTGCGATTTGGCGTGGTCCGCAGCCCCCATAGTACGGAGTCGAGCTCCTCGACCCAGTGCGAATCTGATTCCTTCAAGGATCGCACTAGTCTGGGTTTAATGCCGCTCATAATAAGACCATTCACTTGTTCGACTTGACCATTTGTTTGGGGGTGATAGACGGAGGCATAATCAAGTTTTATGCCCATTTTGCCGCACCAGGATTTCACCTTGTTGGCTGTGAACTTTGAGCCGTTATCGGTGATGATGCTGTGGGGGACACCGTAACGGTGTACGACCCTAGATATGAAGTCTATCATTGGTCCGGACTCAGCCGTTTTAACTAGTTTGGCCTCTATCCATTTGGTGAATTTATCGACCATGACCAACAAGTATTTCTTATTATGGCTTCCTCCTTTAAGGGGTCCAACCATATCAAGCCCCCAGACCGCAAAGGGCCAAGTTATGGGGATTGTTTGGAGGGTGGTAGGTGGCATATGGCTTTGATTTGCAAAACACTGGCAACCGACACAATGTTGGACAAGGTCATGTGCGTCTGCCCAGGCTGTCGGCCAGTAGAAACCTGTACGGAAGGCCTTGCTTATGAGCACCCGAGCTGCGGCATGGTGGCCGCCGAGTCCGGCATGAATTTCGGCCAAAAGCTGTCGCCCTTCCTCTTCGGAGATGCACCTTTGGAGCACTCCGGCCGCGCTTTTCTTATAAAGCTCTCCCTCATGGACTTTGTAGGCTTTAGGGCGCCGCACAATGCAACATGCCTCATTTTGGTCCTCCGGGAGTTCCTGCCTATTTAAGTAGGCTAAGAAGGGCTCTGTCCACGGGGCGATGACTGATAACCCACAAGTGTAGGGGATCGCAACAACTTTCGAGGGTAAAGTATTCAACCCAAATTTATTGATTCGACACAAGGGGAGCCAAAGAATATTCTTGAGTATTAGCAGTTGAGTTGTCAATTCAACCACACCTGGATAACTTAGTATCTGCAGCAAAGTATTTAGTAGCAAAGCAGTATGATAATAAAGGTAACGATAGCAAAAGTAATTTTTTTGGGTTTTGTAGTGATTGTAACAATAGCAACGGAAAAGTAAATAAGCGAAACATAAGATCTGAAAAGCTCGTAGGCATTGGATCAGTGATGGATAATTATGTCAGATGCGATTCCTCATGTAATAGCTATAACATAGGGTGACACAGAACTAGCTCCAGTTCATCAATGTAATGTAGGCATGTATTCCGTAAATAGTCACACGTGCTTATGGAAAAGAACTTGCATGACATCTTTTGTCCTACCCTCCCGTGGCAGCGGGGTCCTAGCGGAAACTAAGGGATATTAAGGCCTCCTTTTAATAGAGAGTCGGAACAAAAGCATTAGCACATAGTGAATACATGAACTCCTCAAACTACGGTCATCACCGAGAAGTATCCCGATTATTGTCACTTCGGGGTTGTCGGATCATAACACATAATAGGTGACTATAGACTTGCAAGATAGGATTAAGAACACACATATATTCATGAAAACATAATAGGTTCAGATATGAAATCATGGCACTCGGGCCCTAGTGACAAGTATTAAGCATAGCAAAGTCATAGCAACATCAATCTCAGAACATAGTGGATACTAGGGATCAAACCCTATCAAAACTAACTTGATTACATGGTAAATCTCATCCAACCCATCACCGTCCAGCAAGCCTACGATGGAATTACTCACGCACGGCACTGAGCATCATGAAATTGGTGATGGAGGATGGTTGATGATGACGACGGCGACGAATCCCCCTCTCCGGAGGCCCAAATGGACTCCAGATCAGCCCTCCCGAGAGAGATTAGGGCTTGGCGGCGGCTCCGTATCATAAAACGCGATGAAACTTTCTCTCTGATTTTTTTCTCGGCGAGACGAAATATATGGAGTTGGAGTTGAGCTCGGCGGAGCCTCAAGGGGCCCACGAGACAGGGGGCACGCCCAGGGGGGAGGGCGCCCCCCACCTTCGTGGACAGGGTGTGGGCCCCTGGTCTTGATTCTTTCGCCATTATTTTTTATATTTTCCAAAAAGTGCCTCCGTAGATTTTTAGGACATTCCGAGAACTTTTGCTTTCTACACATAAAAGAACATCATGGCAGTTCTGCTGAAAACAGCGTCAGTCCGGGTTAGTTTCATTCAAATCATGCAAGTTAGAGTCCAAAACAAGGGCAAAAGTGTTTGGAAAAGTAGATACATTGGAGACGTATCAACTCCCCCAAGCTTAAACCTTTGCTTGTCCTCAAGCAATTCAGTTGATAAACTGAAAGTGATAAAGAAAAACTTTTACAAACTCTGTTTGCTCTTGTTGTTGTAAACATGCAAAGCCAACATTCAGGTTTCAGCAAATATTATGAACTAACCATACTCAGAATAACACTTAGGTCTCACAATTACTCATATCAATAGCATAATCAGCTAGCAAGCCATAATAATAAAACTTGGATGACAACACTTTCTCAAAACAATCATAACATGATATAACAAAATGGTATCTCGCTAGCCCTTTCTGAGACCGCAAAACATAAATGCAGAGCACCTTTAAAGATCAAGGACTGACTAAACATTGTAATTCATGGTAAAAGAGATCCAGTCAAGTCATACCCAATATAAACTAATAGTAATGAATGCAAATGATAGTGTGCTCTCCACCGGGTACTTTTTAATAAGAAGGGTGATGACTCAACATAAAAGTAAATAGATAGGCCCTTCGCAGAGGGAAGCAGGGATTTGTAGAGGTGCGAGAGCTCGATTTTAAAGTAGAGATTGAATAACATTTTGAGCGGCATACTTTCACTGTCAACACAACAACTATGAGATGGCTGTATCTTCCATACTACATGCATTATAGGCAGTTCCCAAACAGAATGGTAAAGTTTTATACTCCCCCAACCACCAACAAGCATCAATCCATGGCTTGCTCAAAACAACGAGTGCCTCCAACTAACAACAACCCTGGGGGAGTTTTGTTTAATTATTTTGATTTGCTTTGATCTTTTTGGATCATGGGACTGGGCATCCCGGTTACTGGCCCTTTCTCGTGAATGAGGAGCGGAGTCCACTCCTATTGAGAATAACCCACTTAGCATGGAATATAAAGGCAACCCTAGTTGAAACATGAGCTGCTCAAGCATACAAAACATAATTTCATTTGAAGGTTTGGAGTTTGGCACATACAAATTTACTTGGAACGACAGGTAAATACCGCATATAGGTAGGTATGGTGGACTCATATGGAACAACTTTGGGGTTTAAGGAGTTTGGATGCACAAGCAGTATTCTCGCTTAGTACAGGTGAAGGCTAGCAAAAGACTGGGAAGCGACCAACTGAGAGAGCGACAACAGTCATAAACATGCATTAAAATTAATTTACACCGAATACAAGCATGAGTAGGATATAATCTACCATGAACATAAATATCATGAGGGCTATGTTGATTTGTTTCAACTACATGCGTGAACATGTGCCAAGTCGAGTCACTCAATTCATTCAAAGGAGGATACCATCCCATCATACCACATCATAATCATTCTAATATCATGTTGGCACGCAAGGTAAACCTACTCATAGCTAATCAAGCATGGCACAAGCAACTATAATATCTAAAGGTCATTGCAAATATGTTTACTTCATAATAAGCTGAATCAGAAATGATGAAGTCATCATATTTACAAAAACAACAGAGGTCGAGTTCATACCAGCTTTTCTCATCTCAATAAGTCCATCATATATCGTCATTATTGCCTTTCACTTGCCCGACCGAATGATGTGTATAATAATAATAGTGCACGTGGATTGGACTAAGCTGGAATCTGCAAGCATTCAACTCAAGAGAGAAGACAGGGTAATATGGGCTCTAAATTAAATAAACAATCATGCATATGAGAGCCACTGAACATTCTCAATATGGTCTTCTACTCTCGACCCCCAAAGAAAAGAAAATAAAACTATTTACACGGGAAAGCTCCCAACAAGTAAGAAGAAGAACGAGAAATCTTTTTGGGTTTTCATTTTAATTACTACTACAAACATGGAAATTAAACTAACTATTTTTTTTGGTTTTTCTTAAGGTTTATCAAACACACAAGAAGAAAGCTAGAAAAAGAAAATTAAACTAGCATGGATAATACAGTGAAAGAGTATGAGCACCGACGACTAGTGTGTGAACATGAATGTAAAGTCGGTGAGAAATACGTACTCCCTCAAGCTTAGGCTTTTGGCCTAAGTTGGTCTAATACCAAGGACCGTTGCTACTCTCCCCGGTGTACTGGGAGGTGTAATCAAGATACCACTGGCTGGCCATCTCCGGATCCCACTAGAAAGATGATGCACGATAAGGGTCCAGTGCAGGTTCCGGCTCAGGTTCAGGTTCTGGAGTGGATGCTTGGCCTCGATGAGCGTACACCGTCTCCGGTGTAACAAGAAAATTATCTGCAATCAAATCAAACAACAAAGGCACAGGCAAAATAATAGTCTCATTGTGTTTCTTATTAAATCTAAGGTTATACAAGAGCATCTTCTCTTTGTTGTCAACAATAAACGTGTGTGCTACCATGCTCTTGTATCTAAAATGTAAAGAGGCAATTTTGTCTCCTCTTTCTCATGGTGTCTAATAGGTATCTGAAAATGTCTAGCAAGACGTGAAGCATAGATACCTCCAAATATGGGGCCTTTTGTACAATTCAGGGCTAGCCGTTTAGCAATGACGGGACCCATACTAAAACTATTATCCCCAAGCAAGGCATGTTGAAGAATGATAATATCAGGAACACTAAAGTTTCCACTATTTCCACGACCAATCAAGCATCTACTAGCAAATATGGCAAAGTAGCATAAAACATGAAAGTGTATGCTAGTGATTTTCGCCTCAGAACCCTTCTTTGGCTCCTCTACAATGATAGTGTTAACAAAGCCATCCACATCTTTACGATGGGGTTCCTCTAATTCTCCCTTATAGGGTATCCTACATACCGTGCAAAAATTACGTAAAGACATTTCTCTGAATTCATCATATAAATGAAATGATACTGAAGGCGGTGACTTCTTAGGATAATAATTAAATTTTTGCACGAAAGTATTGGTGAGTAAGAGATACTGATTGATCCGATCGTGGAGGAAACCGGTGAGGCCTGCATTCTCGATCAAAGAATAAAAATCTTCATGAATTCCAGCTTCTTTCAAGAAAGCATCGCATGGCCATTCACACGGTCGTACTTCCGCTAAGAGAGGAAGATTATACTTGGCTTTTGCCTTCTCTTTAGCTTGCTTTTCCTGAGAGCCTTGGCTAGAAGAGCCCCTCAAAAGTTTCCTTAACATTTTCTGAAAATTTCTGAAATTTTAGTAACTTCAAAATAAAAGTGAATAAAACTAAACAAGATTGGTAGCAACTACTCCTACAAGTGCCTAGAGCCTATATCATGCATTAGAATTGCTTGGGACCTCATAAATTCAACATACAATCTCAAGAACATGGTCACCTATGCAGCAAATATTTGCAATGAATAAAACACTAGGACAAAAACTAATTGGACCAATGGAGGAGTCACATACCATGCAACAATCTCCCAAAGCAGTTTTGTGAATGGAGCTTTGAGCAAGGAGATCGAAAATCGCAGCAAAATGAGCTAGAACTCGTGCTTGAGCTGGATGGGGATTTTTTGGGTAGAAGATGGAGTGTGTGGGTGCTGGCATAAGTGGAGGGGGGCCACCAGGGGCCCACGAGATAAGGGGGCGCGCCCAGGTGGGCTGGGCGCGCCCGCCACTCTCGTGCCTGGTGCTTGCCCCTCCTGCAGTAATTTCAGTGCCTAAAATCCTCAAATATTCCATAAAAGTCATACTAAATTTGCAGGGCATTTGGAGCACTTTTATTTTCAGGATATTTTTTTATTGCACGGATAGTTCAGAAAACAGACAGATAATACTATTTTTGCTTTATTTATTCTAAATAACAGAAAGTAAAAAGAGGGTACAGAAGGTTGTGCCTTCTAGTTTCATCCATCTCATGATCATCAAAATGAATCCACTAACAAGGTTGATCAAGTCTTGTTAACAAACTCATTCCGAATAACACGGAAACAGAGAAATTTGGAATAACACTAAGTTACCTCAACGGGGATATGAAAATCCCCAATAATAAGAATATCATATTTTTTCTTGACAGTAGGGAGAGGAAATTCAAGACCTCCAATAATGATAGTTGGAACTTTTCCAATGGAATTGATGCTATGAACTTGAGATTGTATCCTCGGAAAGTGTACCGTATGCTCATTACCATTAACATGAAAAGTGACATTGCCTTTGTTGCAATCAATAACAGCCCCTGCAGTATTCAAAAAAGGTCTACCAAGGATAATCGACATACTATCGTCCTCGGGAATATCAAGAATAACAAAGTCCGTTAAGATAGTGACATTTGCAACCACAACAGGCACATCCTCACAAATACCGACAGGTATGGCAGTTGATTTATCAGCCATTTGCAAAGATATTTCAGTAGGTGTCAACTTACTCAATTCAAGTCTACGATATAAAGAGAGAGGCATAACACTAACACCAGCTCCAAGATCACATAAAGCAGTTCTAACATAATTTCTTTTAATGGAGCATGGTATAGTTGGTACCCCTGGATCTCCAAGTTTCTTTGGTATTCCACCTTTAAAAGTGTAATTAGCAAGCATGGTGGAAATTTCAGCTTCCGGTATCTTTCTTTTGTTTGTAATGATATCCTTCATATACTTAGCATAAGGATATACTTTAAGTATATCAGTCAAGCGCATACGTAAGAAAATAGGTCTAATCATTTGAGCAACGCGCTCAAAATCCTCATCATCCTTTGACTTGGATGGTTTAGGAGGAAAGGGCATGGGTTTTTGAACCCATGGTTCTCTTTCTCTACCGTGCTTTCTAGCAACAAAATCTCTCTTATCATAATGTTGATTCTTTGATTGTGGGTTACCAAGATCAACTGCAGGTTCAATCTCTACTTCATTGTTTTTGCTAGGTTGAGCATCAACATGAACATTATCATTAACATTATAACTAGGTTCATGTTCATCACCTGATTGTGTTTCAGTATCAGAAATAGAAATATCATTAGGATTCTCAGGTGTGTTTACAACAGGTTCACTAGAAGCATTCAAAGTCCTATCGTTTTTCTTTTTCTTCTTTTTAGAAGAACTAGGTGCCTCTAAATTATTTCTCTGAGAACCTTGCTCGATTCTCTTAGGGTGGCCTTCAGGATACAAAGGTTCCTGAGTCATTCTACCAGTTCTAGTAGCCACTCTAACTGCAAAGTCATTTTTATTATTTAATTCATCAAGCAAATCATTTTGAGCTTTAAGTACTTGCTCAGCTTGAGTAGAAACCATAGAAGCATATTTGCTAACGAGTTTGAGTTCACCTTTAACTCTAGCCATATTATCGCTCACACGTCCTATCTCGAAAGCATTATTCTTTAACTCTCTACCAACATAAGCATTAAAACTTTCTTGTCTAGTCATAAAGTCATCAAATTCATCTAAGCATGGGCTATGAAATTTAGTAGAGGGGATTTCAACTTTATCATATCTATAGAGAGAATTTACCTACACTACCTGTGTCGGGTTATCAAGACAATGTGGTTCTTCAACAGGCGGTATATTAAGATCATGTATTTCTTCAATAGGTGGTAAATTCTTAACATCTTTAGCTTTAATACCTTTTTCTTTCATTGATTTCTTTGCCTCTTGCATATCTTCATGACTGAGAAATAAAACACCTCTCTTATTTGGAGTTGGTTTAGGAATAGGTTCAGGAGTTGGCTCAATTGGTTCAGGAATTGCCTCAGGAATTGGCTTAGGAAGAGTCCAATTATTTTCATTAGTCAACATATTATTTAATAGTAATTCAGCTTCGTCGACTGTTCTTTCCCTGAAAACACAACCAGCACAACTATCCAAGTAGTCCTTGGAAGCATCGGTTAGTCCATTATAAAAGATATCAAGTATTTCATTTTTTCTTAAGAGGATGATCAGGCAAAGCATTAAGTAATCGGAGAAGCCTCCCCCAAGCTTGTGGGAGACTCTCTTCTTTGATTTGCACAAAATTATATATTTCCTGCAAGGCAGCTTGTTTCTTATGAGCAGGGAAATATTTAGTAGAGAAGTAATAAATCATATCCTGGGGACTACACACACAACCAGGAGCAAGAGAATTATACCAAGTCTTAGCATCACCGTTTAGTGAGAACGGAAATATCTTAAGGATATAATAATAGCGAGATTTATCATCATGAGTAAAGAGGGTGGCTATATCATTAACTTGGTAAGATGTGCCACAACAGTTTCAGATTCAAGGCCATAAAAAGGATCAGATTCAACCAAAGTAATAATTTCAGGATCAATAGAGAATTCATAATCCTTATTAGTAACATAGATAGGTGAAGTAGCAAAAGCAGGGCCAGGTTTCATTCTAGCATTAAGAGACTGCTGCTTCCATTTACCTAATAATTTCTTAAGATCATATCTATCATTGCAAGCAAAGATAGCTCTAGCAGCTTCTTCATTCATAACATAACCCTCAGGAACAACAGGCAATTCATAATCATTGGGAGAACTTTCATCATCACTATCATCAATAATAGCATCTTCAATAATTTCATTCCCTCTAACCCTAGCAAGTTGTTCATCAAGAAATTCACCTAATGGCAAAGTAGTATCACACACAGAAGTAGTTTCATCATAAGTATCATGCATAGCAGAAGTGACATCATCAATAACATGCGACATATCAGAATTCATACTAGTAGCAGGTTTAGGTGTCGCAAGCTTACTCAAAACAGAAGGAGAATCTAGTGCAGAGCTAGATGGCAGTTCCTTACCTTCCCTCGTAGTTGAGGGAAAAATCGTACTTCTGTCGTCTTTCAAGTTCTTCATAGTGATCAACAGATATAAATCCCAAGTGACTCACAGAATAGAGCTATGCTCCCTGGCAACGGCGCCATAAATTAGTCTTGATAACCCACAAGTGTAGGGGATCGCAACAGCTTTTGAGGGTAAAGTGTTCAACCCAAATTTATCGATTCGACACAAGGGGAGTCAAAGAATATTCTTGAGTATTAGCAGTTGAGTTGTCAATTCAACCACACCTGGATAACTTAGTATCTACAGCAAAGTATTTAGTAGCAAAGAAGTATGATAATAAAGGTAACGATAGCAAAAATAATGTTTTTGGGTTTTGTAGTGATTGTAACAATAGCAACGGAAAAGCAAATAAGCGAAACACAAGATCTGAAAAGCTCATAGGCATTGGATCAGTGATGGATAATTATGTCGGATGCGATTCCTCATGTAATAGCTATAACATAGGGTGACACAGAACTAGCTCCAGTTCATCAATGTAATGTAGGCATGTATTCCGTAAATAGTCACACGTGCTTATGGAAAAGAACTTGCATGACATCTTTTGTCCTACCCTCCCGTGGCAGCGGGGTCCTAGCGGAAACTAAGGGATATTGAGGCCTCCTTTTAATAGAGAGCCGGAACAAAGCATTAGCACATAGTGAATACATGAACTCCTCAAACTACGGTCATCACCGAGAAGTATCCCGATTATTGTCACTTCGGGGTTGTCGGATCATAACACATAATAGGTGACTATAGACTTGCAAGATAGGATCAAGAACACACATATATTCATGAAAACTTAATAGGTTCAGATATGAAATCATGGCACACGGGCCCTAGTGACAAGCATTAAGCATAGCAAAGTCATAGCAACATCAATCTCAGAACATAGTGGATACTAGGGATCAAACCCTATCAAAACTAACTTGATTACATGGTAAATCTCATCCAACCCATCACCGTCCAGCAAGCCTACGATGGAATTACTCACGCACGGCGCTGAGCATCATGAAATTGGTGATGGAGGATGGTTAATGATGACGACAACGACGAATCCCCGTCTCCGGAGCCCCGAACGAACTCCAGATCAGCCCTCCCGAGAGAGATTAGGGCTTGGCGGCGGCTCCGTATCGTAAAATGCAATGAAACTTTCTCTTTGATTTTTTTCTCTGCGAGACGGAATATATGGAGTTGGAGTTGAGGTCGGCGGAGCCTCAGGGGGCCCACGAGACAGGGGGCATGCCCAGGGGGGAGGGCGCGCCCCCGCCCTCGTGGATAGGGTGTGGGCCCGCTGGTCTTGGTTCTTTCCCCAGTATTTTTTATATTTTCCAAAAAGTGCCTCCGTGGATTTTCAGGACATTCCGAGAACTTTTGCTTTCTACACATAAAACAACATCATGGCAGTTCTGCTGAAAACAACATCAGTCCGGGTTAGTTTCATTCAAATCATGCAAGTTAGAGTCCAAAACAAGGGCAAAAGTGTTTGGAAAAGTAGATACGTTGGAGACGTATCAATGACCGCCATAATTGTGTGGGCCGAAGGTGTTATTTCTGTGGTGGAGCCTCCGATTACGTTAGATTGTTCGGGATCTGGGGTTGTATGCGGATCCGGACTGGTATTGTCGGTCTCCCCATCCCATACCACGGATGGCTTGAACAGCCTTTCCAGAAAGATATTAGGTGGGATGGGTTCGCGTTTAGCGCCGATGCGGGCAAGAATATCCGCCGCTTGATTGTTTTCTCGAACCACATGGTGGAATTCAAGCCCCTCGAACCGAGCTGACATTTTGAGGACGTCATTGCGGTAGGCCGCCATTTTCGGCTCCTTGGCGTCCAAGTCTCCATTTATTTGAGATATTGCGAGATTTGAATCCCCACACATTTCTAGGCGTTGAATGCCCATGGAGACTGCCATCCGAAGACCGTGCAACAATGCCTCATATTCGGCTGCATTGTTGGAATCTGTGTAAAGTATTTGGAGTACGTATTGGACTGTATCTCTGGTGGGGGATGTCAGGATGACGCCTGCCCCTAGACCAGCTAGCATCTTAGAGCCGTCAAAGTGCATGATCCAATTGGAGTACGCGCCGTACTCTTTAGGGAGTTCAGCTTCTGTCCATTCGACAACGAAGTTAGCTAGTACTTGCGACTTAATGGCTCGCCGTGGTTTGTATGTTATGTCGAACATAAGCCTCAAGTCATTTATTAAAGATTCGATGTGTCTGGTTTTGATGACCACATCGTCTACGTATGCCTCCACTGTTTTGCCAATTTGGGTTTCCAGGCATGTCTGAATCATGCGTTGATAGGTTGCACTGGCGTTTTTGAGCCCGAAAGGCATGGTGTTAAAGTAGAAGGGGCCGTATGGAGTGATAAATGCCGTTGCGGCTTGATCGGACTCCGCCATCGTGATTTGATGGTATCCGGAGTATGCGTCGAGGAAACACAATGAGTCGTGTCCTGCGGTAGCGTCGATGATTTGATCGATGCGGGGGAGGGGGAAGGGATCCTTGGGGCAAGCCTTATTGAGGTCCTTGAAATTGACGCATAGGCGCCAGGATTTGTCCTTCTTTGGTATCATCACCAGGTTTGCTAACCAGTCCGGATGTGAAATTTCTCTGATGAATCCGGCCTCGAGTAGCTTGGCTAGCTCTTCTCCCATGGCTTGTCGCTTGGGTTCTGAAAAGCACCGAAGAGTTTGCTTGACCGTCTTGTATCCCTTTAGTATGTTTAGGCTATGCTCAGCCAGCCTGCATGGGATACCTGGAATGTCCGAAGGATGCCAGTCGAAGATGTCCCAATTCTCGCGCAAGAACTCTCGTACTGTGGCATCTATTGTGGGGTTCAGCTTTGCCCCAATAGATGCTGTTTTTCTGGGGTCCGTTGGGTGGACCTGGAATTTCACTATTTCGTCTGCTGGTTTAAAAGAGATGGACTTGGGTCGTTTGTCGAGTATCATGTCGTCCCTGTCCATTATGGAGTGCAACGCAGTTAACTCTTCGGCCGCGAGGGCTTCGGATAATGCCTCCAGGGCTAGTGCGGCGGTTTTATTTTCGGCACGGAGTGCTATGTCCGGATCACTGGCTAGAGTGATGATTCCATTGGGCCCCGGCATCTTAAGATGCATGTACCCGTAATGGGGTATAGCTTGGAAGCTTGTGAATGCATCCCGCCCTAAAAGGGTGTGGTATCCACTGTTAAACGGGGCCACTTGGAATGTGATTTCTTCAAACCTATAATTCTCTGGCGTGCCAAATACCACATCCAGTGTTTATTTTCCCGCGCATCATGCCTCCCAACTAGGGATGATTCCTCTGAAGGTCGTGCTGCTTTGCTCAATGCGGCTCTTATCTATTTCCATTTTGTTAAGAGTTCCCTCATAGATGAGGTTTAATCCGCTGCCGCCATCCATGAGCACTTTAGTAAGCTGGAAGCCGTCCACAATTGGACTAAGGACCAAAGTGGCTAGTGCCCGGACTGTTCAAAATTGAGGTTCGTCGCTGGCATTGAAGGTTATGGCCATGTCGTTCGACAGGTTTATTGCTGCGACGTGGCAGACTTCGGCGAGGTTGCGGAGCGCTCGCTAGTGCCTATTATTTGAGGCGAAAGTCTCGAAGACTGTCAGTACTGTATTGTTATTCTCTACAGTATGGTGCTCTGCGGTATTGTTGATGAGAAGATCCTCGCCGCTCTTGGCCACCTGCCGGAGTATCCAACATGCTCTAAGGCTGTGTGTTGGTGTGATGCCCGGTGTGCTGCGAATTTTGCATGGCCTGTTGAGCCATCCCTCCAGTACGGTTCCACGCCCTGTAGAGGGCTTTGGCTTCTTTGTAATTGGATTGGGTGACTTGAGAGAGCGCACCCTTTTAGTTCGGACGAGGGGTTTAGTTAGAGCCAGAGGATCCTAGAATTTTGTTTGGGTTTTCCACGCGCTTTCCATTGCACAGTACTTCTGTACTATGGCCGCCAAGTCAGCGAAGTGTGCTATGTCACGGCGACTTATGACGTTGAGAATTCCCTTGTCCATGCAATTTTTACAAAAGAATGAGATTGCGTCTTCCTCGTGACAGTCCATAACCTTGCTCATTACAAGGAGGAATCTGGCCAAAAGTTGTGTACTGTCTCTTGGGCTCTTGTCTAATGTGGGAAAGATCACTTGTGTCTGGATGGGTGGGTAGACTTAAGTCCACACCCTGATCCGATCTGAGACCCAGGGGAAAAGGAGTTCCCGAGCTTGGTAGCTCGGGCTCCAGGATGTTGCCCAATATCTGTGGCCCGTTGTCCGATTCTAAGTTCGGGGCCTGGGCCATGTCCTCCCGTAGACGGGCATCCGACTCGGAGAGCTCGGGAATCCGGACGTAGTTCGTCCTCAAAATAGAGGAAGAATCGTTGTTTTGTTCCTCCACCACCGCTATCTGATGGGTGACCGGCGGAGAATTAATCTCCCTTTGGTCGGGTTTAAGCCCAATCCGATCATAGTCCGTAGCGACTCCAGGGCGGCAATGCAATCCAAGAACTCGTCCAAGGAGGAGAGCTCCATTGGATCCATCTGCTCGGTGAATTCCGAGCTGACGTGGAGGCTGTTCTTGATGTCCTGAGAAGCCATCGTCGGCGTGGCAGCTGAGCGGGCGGCCATGATGAAACCATCCAGCCGGAGAGTCTGTCCTACAACTAGGGTTCCTCCAGCGGTGATGTTGTCCTTGACAACAAGGCGAGCCATCAAGCCCTATCGCGACGGCACAGTGGAACTCTCAATGAAAGCACTAATGTCGGTGTCAAAACTGGCGGATCTTGGGTAGGGGGTCCCGAACTGTGCGTCTAAGGCTAATGGTAACAGGAGGCGGGGGACACAATGTTTTACCCAGGTTCGGGCCCTCTCAATGGAGGTAATACCCTACTTCCTGCTTGATTGATCTTGATGATATGAGTATTACAAGAGTTGGTCTACCAAGAGATCGAAGAGGCTAAACCCTAGAAGCTAGCCTATGATGATGATTGTTGTTGTCCTATGGACTAAACCCTCCAGTTTATATAGACACTTGAGGGGGCTAGGGTTACACAGAGTTGGTTACAGAGAAGGAGATCTATATATCCGAATTGTCAATCTTGCCTACCACGCAAAGGAGAGTCCCATCCGGACACGGGACGAAGTCTTCAATCTTGTATCTTCACAGTCCAACAGTCCGGCCAAAGTATATAGTCCGGCTTTCCGAGGACCCCTTAATCCAGGACTCCCTCAGGCATGTCTCCATATAAAATGTCTTATGGAAAAACTTGTCATTTGCCTCTTGAATTAGAACATAAAGCATATTGGTTAATCAAAGAACTCAATTATGACTTCAATTTGCCAGTGAAAAGAGGTTATTTGATATTAGATCACTAGATGAATGGAGAACCCAAGCTTATGAAAATGCCAAACTATTCAAAGAAAAAGTTAAAAGATGGCATCACAAAAGAATACAAAAGTGGGAATGCAAAGTTCGAGAATATGTTCTTTTTTACAACTCCCATTTTAGATATTTTACAGGAAAACTTCTTTCCACACAGGAAGGACCATATATCATCAAAGAAGTTTATCGGTCTAGAGCTATTAAGATCAATAATGCCGAAGGTACTAACCCGAAGGTGGTCAATGGACAAAGAAGTAAACACTATATCAGGTGCCTATTAATGCTGAAAGCAATATTATCCAAAACATGACACCGGAGGAACACATAAAAGAAACCTTCCAGAACACTCCAGAACCCTGAAAAAGAGGAGGTACGTGATACGGCAAGTAAACAGACTTCAAAAAATGGGCAAAAATATTTTTTGTCAGTTTTGGAATATTAGAAAAAATAGGAAAATAAGAAACAACCAGGAAGGCAACGGAGGTGACCACGATACACTAGGGCATGCCTGCCCCTCCTAGCACGCCCTGGTGGGTGGTGGGCACCTCGGTCACCTTCCCGACTTTGTTTTCCTTCTTTATTCTTGTCTCCAAGATAAAAAAATATCTTATTTATACTTCTAGACGATTTGACCACCGCATCACGGAGAAACCTTCTATTCTTGTTTCGTGTTGTTTTCCTAATAGATCCAGATCTCCATGGCCGCACCAAGCTCCTCCAAGGACAAGTTCCTCAAGAGGGTAATCAATCCCTACTTGTGAGAGGTGATGGAAGCACCCTCGAGCCATTCAGATGCATGAGGGCGTGCTCCACATCCGGGATGGTCAAGGCCCCAAGAAGACGGGAACCATGGAGGGTAGGCTCGAGATGGTGGAGCAGGAGATCTTCGAGTGCCAAGGGATGGTGGAGCGTGGAATCAGTGCCAATCATATCATGATTATGAAATTTACCCGTGATCACAAGGTGGATGGTTGGTCTATGAAGGACATCGTCTTTGCCTTCAACGAGCAAATCAATTTTCTGCAAAGCCAAATCTACGATCTTCAAAATCAATTCTTTTAGTATGAGGCAAGATTTAAATGTATGAGTTTGGCTGCCTGTTGCAGGACTCGGGAGACTCATGCATCCTCTTATGATAGAGAACCGCTGCCATGGAAGCCGGAGGATAAGTTACCAACCTCATCATCACCACCACCACCATCATCTTCACCACCAAAGGAGACTTGAGCACACGGGTATGGGAACTTCCATTGGCTTTTGCCAAGCTTGGGGGAGATGCCCCGATATCGTATCACCACCACTTTTATTACCTTTACCTATATTAGTTCGATCTTTAGTTATTCTGTGACTTAGTTTAATATAGAAGCTTAGTATGATCTATTCTTCAGTGTTATTTTCGTGATCTATCTATCTATGTAATCGAGTGAAAGTCATATAATAAATTTTAGTTTGAGTTTTTGCTTCTTTACTTTATGTTTCATCAAAATAAAGGGAAATAATAAAAAAATATCATATGCTAATCTTATGGTAAGTAATGACATCACATAAGGGAAAGTATAAGTGGTAAAATTTGTTGAAAGTTGACAAACATAGCATTGGTCAATAATGCAATTCATGAAAGAACTAATAAGGGAAGAGAAGATTCACATGCAAATAAACTATCTTGCACTTCTTTTATGATTGTGAGTCCCCACTAAATATCTTATGCCAAACGGTTGACGTTGGACAAGGAAGACACCGTAATGATTTATGCTTGTTCATATTCTCATAGAAGTTATATTGTCATAGATCCTTCAACATGTGGTGCTTGCTCAATATCTTTGCTATCCAAGATTCCCTACTAAGTAGAGACACTACTTGTGCAACCAAAAACCCAACCCAAACTCTTATTTTGAGAGTCCACCATACCTACATATGGAATGAGTAAGATCCTTCAAGTAAGTTGTCATCGGTGCAATAAGGCAATAAAAATTGTTGATAAATGTGTTTGATCAATTAGTGTAAGAGAAATTAAGTGTTGTACGAACTTGTGATGGTAAAGTAATAAAAGCAATGGACTGCATAATAAAGGTTGCTATCATAAGGGGCAATATAACGTGACATTCTTTTGCATTAAGAGATTGTGCATACAACCAAAAAGTGCATGACAACCTCTGCTTCCCTCTGCGAAAGGCATATCTTTTACTTATGTATTTACTTTTTATGCAAAGAGTCAAAGTATTCCTCTCTATTCCTTTTATTTTTTTGCTTTGGCAAGCATCATGTGGTGGGGAAATATCTAGGCACATATATCCACTTGGATGTGAGTGATCATGAGTTATTATTGTTGACATCACCCTTGAGGTGAATAAGTTGGGAGGCGAAACTATAAGCCCCTATCTTTCTATGTGTCCGGTTGAATCTTTTTGCTCATATATATGTTGTGAGTGTTAGCAATCATAGAAGATTAAATGATGTATGAGTATGTGGACTTGCCAAAAGGCTCCGATACGAGACCCTTCCTGAAAATATGATGAGTTGTAGTTGCAAAGTTGACTGAGAACATAGTTTGTTGGTTTTCAATAAAGTTTATGCTTTTTACTTCGATGTTGTGATGAATTGTTACCTGTTCATGAGAAGTTATATATAGAGCTTTATGATAAAGTTTGTTGTTGTTATAATAATAAGCATGATGCTACTATGTCCGTATTTTTCTTTTATCAACACCTCACTCTCTAAACATGTGGACATGATTTTCGATATCGGCTTTCGCTTGAGGGCAAGCGGGGTCTAAGCTTGTGGGAGTTGATATGTCCATTTTGCATCATGTTTTCCTACTGGTATTTATAAGGTTTTTATGCATAATAATGCTTTATGGAGTAATTCTAATGTCTTCTCTCTCATAATATGTAAGGTTTAAACAAAGAGGGAGAAAACCACTAGCTGGAATTCCGGACCTGAAAAAGCTATGTCAGAGATACCTATTTTGTACATCTCCAAATGAGGTGAAATTTTACAAAGAATTATTTTGGAATATATAAAAAATACCAAAGCAAATAACCACCAGAGGGGGGCCACCTAGTGCACACAGGACACCAGGCCCTCCAGGCACGCCCTGGTGGGTAGGAGGGTGAGGCAGGTTTGTTTCCCCAACTCTGCTGCCTTCGGCCTGCTCTGGGGGAGCAGGGTTGGTGCGGGTGTTAACCATCCTAGGAAAACAAGACAATGGTTTAGTCCAGGATGGTAGGATTCTAACATAGAAATGTAGAATGTAATGGATAACTTGGAATGTAAGATGATCATCCGTATGACATGGTAGATACAGAAACTACTTCTTTTATTCCATCGTCATACACACCATACAAGGTTTAGTACAAAACCAAACAAAGTACTACTATGGTGAAAAGAGGATTACATCTCATCGGAGGCATTCCAAGCTCCTATACATTATTTTCCTACACCTCCGGAAGGCGGTACAAGCTAAGTCATATCCCACGAGTCACGCAGGACAGTGGATGATACAACTATTACGATACTAGCGATACTACTACTAACTCAGACATCTCCGTAGTAGTCTTCATAGAAGTCACCTCCATAGCCTGGCAGCTCAACGTGATCATCCGAAAACAGTCGGTCCCGTGGAGCTTGTGGACCATAGGGGCTAGGATGAGGTCTTGGACCAACAAACGGTGGCCTGCGGGGACCACGAGGTGGGGTGATGCCTCCTACATCATGCCAATCCATCATGTCTGGCAGAGCAGATCTCACAGGATAGAGATCTCGCATATCCATATATCCAGCTTGCACAGCCGGTGCAAACCGAGTCAAAGTGGCCCAATGATCAACACGGGTATTGAAAAGCTCCAGTCTCAAGGCCCGATTTTCACGGTCCTTGTCTTCAAGCAACTGTGCAGTGGTGCGGGTTAGTGAGTCCTCCTGAGTGGAGTCAACATAGATAGCCTGGAGATACCCTTGTGCTCCCGGGAGTGAAGCTGGCATATACCAGAAGTCGGAGTCCCAAAATAGGCCAGTCCTGACTCGCATGATGGTCATCATAGAGTAGGCAGCATCCTGCACAACCATCTCAATAGTAACCCCGAGTCCATAGGAGCAGTGGAGGGGCTCGGTAGATCCAGGATAAGATGGAAATATCCTGACAGTGCAAAAATATTGACTTTGATTAAAGTCTCGGAATTGCTCTTCGACCGTGTACTCAGGATACCAATGGTACCCTACCTCAGTCATTACCTTGACCAACATGGCAGTATGGCTGGGTACATCTAGACATCGAGTAAAACGAACCACTTGATTCTGAGGACGGGAAGCCATCTGGAACATGATAAACACAAGACATTAAGATTCCTGGCAGAAATTGGATAGCATAACGGCTGTAAATGCTCAAAAGGATTTTGAGGCATTTTGCAAAGAATTGCATAGACACTCAACAACATCATATCAAAGTTCTGGGTCCATCTTAGCAACATAATGGGGTAGTAGAACTGAACTAGGCTTGTATCCATCAACCTATAAGGTACTACTGATTAGTAACACGTGAACCTGATAGAGAAGGGAGATCCTAATTCCTTAACCCCCGGTGGAAGAATAGACTGACTCAGATCAGAATGTCATGAGATAGAGAAGTAAAAAGAGCCTTACGTTCCATCCCACAATCAATTCCCCTACATATAACTAAAGCATTTCTAGACTCAACATCGACCAGTTTGGCTTGGAGAACCTACAGGCAGTCCGGCTCTGATGCCAATGCTGTCAGGACCCCGACTCAATGCCACATCGATCTAGCATGTAACACCTCATATCACTTTGCGGCCTCACGCACGGTATTCCCACGGGTGTCGTCTTACCTTTGCACGGGACCGTTTGCGCCTTTTGGCACACGTATAAGATAGTGTCGCTAGCATCCATATGGTAAGGAGCCCAGGCTGACATGACTAGTCGTAAACCCAAAGTGGCACAGAATTACAGGGACAGGCATCCATGACCCAGCATCGAACGTGTCGGTCATCAGCAAGTGAATCCGGGCTGTAGCACTGGGCTAGCAGGACTCCGGTAAACCGGGCTGTAGCGGGCTAACAGGACTCCGGTATCCATCGCGTGACATTTCCCCGAAGGGACAGACACAGGAACGAAGAAGGACACATGCAGGCCAGCCTAAGTGTTCCGGAGCAGTAGCAAGCTACCAAGGCTCAGTGGAGACACTAGGAGACATTTCCCGGTAAGAGAGGCTACTAAGAATAAACAACTAGATAGTCAGATCCCACACATACCAAGCATTTCAATCATACACACAATATGCTCGATATGTGCAAATACAACAAGGCATCACAACATGACTCTACAACACAAGTACTTTATTTAAAGGCTCAGGGAGCCATACATATCATACACACAAGTACGGGTCACACGACCCAGCATTCAAGTCATACAGCTATACAAGCCAACAGCGGAAGTAACTTGTCTGAGTACAGACAACTAGTAAAATAAAAGAGGCTTGGGAAAGCCTGGCTATACTACGTGGTCCTTCACAAGCTCAGGATCACCACCTGGGCCTCAGTCTACTCATCAATGTCAACGTCTACGAAGAACCCATCAAAAGGGGTTGCAGCGTCTTCTGAAAAATGTAAATTAAAGCAACATGAGTACAAAGGTACTCAGATCCTACATACATGCACATTATCAAGAAGGGTTGGTGGGGTTATTGCAGCAAGCCAGCTTTGACTCTTGGCTAAGCTATCCTATGAGACACCAACTTGAAATGGTTTTGCGCACACGAGTCCACTACACACCACTTCAATACACCACCGAGGATCCACCTCCGTCATCCTATGGAAGAGCCATCCTCGGCACTCACGCTTATCTTGAGATTTTTAGTAGTATCCATTTACTTGTCTATGAACTGTATAGGCAACCAAGTAGTCCTTTACCGCGGATGCGGCTATTCGAATAGATCATGTTAACCCTGTAGGGGTGTACTTCTTCATACATGTTTCCACCACTTAGCGTCTGCACACGACATGTGCTCGGCAGACTTCAAGCGAAAGCCGACGTGGGTGTAGACCACGACCTACCTAAACACCTAAGTCTCTAGTCCATGTTTATCGTCTATTTAGGTTCCATCCGCAGGGAGTCCGGCCGGGGTTCCACATACAGCCCCGAACGATGTGTACAGGGTTCCGAGACACCTAACGGGTGCCCGGTATTCCCGGCCACGTACCTACCGCATCACAGCCCACCCCGTGGGTCAGCGCTGCCCACGGCCTCCAGTAAGCTACAAACACCAGAAACTACTTGCAACTCCTGGACAGAGGACTAGGGTGAATAAGAAGTCGAGCGGGGTCATATTTCAGGGCCCAATGCATGGTAGTAGCTGAATCTTAAATCACACATACAGATCTCAGTGCTTAAGGTCGATTTCAATGAAACAACCCACCATGTACTCCTACATGGCCTTTGATCGATACCTTTACCAAATCATGTTCATCACATCACTCTCATTACCGACATGATCATTTCACTCTAGTCCATCACCCAGATGAACCAGACCTGACACGACTCTAAGCATAGCAGGCATAGCAAGGTAGGAACAACACATACATATGTCTCAATCAACTCCTACACATGCTAGTGGGTTTCATCTAGTTACTGTGGCAATGACAGGTCATGCAGAGGAAATGGGTTCAACTACCGTAGCACACAGCGATTTGAAACGCGTTGTCTTAATGCAGTAAAAGAGAGCAGAAGCGAGAACATGGGATTGTATCGATGTGATCAAATGGTTGGTTGCTTGCCTGAAGGGTCGATGCACTGATATTATTCTTCGTTAGGGTAATCGTGGTACTCCTCGGAGGCAGAACCTGCCGCAAAGAGCACCGATACACAAACATCACCAAACAATATGCAACAATATGATGCATGCATGAGACATGGCAAAATGAGTGTATTGGTCTAATGCAACTAAGACCAGATGGGTTTGAACCATTTTGAATCAAAGATTCAAGTTTCAAACTCATAAATGACCCTTTTAAGTGCTTTATCTTGTTCTGCACTAAACCTCATGTCAGCTTGCTTAAACATGCATGAAACCACTACAGATGGATAGATTGGATTTTTCTGATCATTTTTCATATATAAAACTTTGCATTTGGAGTTACAGATTAATTTCTATGATTTTTAAAGTTTGTGGTATTTACTGGAATTTCCTGTGTAATAATAATTCCAGTAAATAAATTACTGCATCAGCATTACATCAGGATGACGTCAACGGTCAACGGAACAGTCCAGGTCAACCCTGACTAGTGGGTCCCGTGTGTCAGTGTAATTAGTTTAACTAAATATTAATTAAAACTTATCCTGATTAGTTAACAGGGCTGGGCTCCACCTGTCATTGACCCAGGGGGGTCAAACTGGGCCCACCCATGGTCAAACGAGGGGTCAGTGGGGTCAACTCACCGGCGTTTAGCCGCCGGCGAGGCCGAACGCGGCGGCGAGAGTGGTTTTGTGCATTCCGGCGACCAAAGGAGCCGCGGAGGGCATCTACGTGTAGCTGGGAGCAAACCGCAGCTCTTGGTGGTGTTGGTCGAGCTTGGGGTGGCCGGAAACAGCGCCGGCGACGGCTTTGGCAGTCGCCGGAGTTCGGGTGATGATGAACCCGAAGCTACGGGGCACGGCGAGGCTCGTGGTGAGGTGCTACGGGTTCCTGCGTGTGCGGTGAGTGCGTTGGACATGGTGGTGTGGCCAGTGGGTGGCCGAAGTCATGTCGGCGACGAGCTCGGCGGCGGTGCTTGCGGTGAAGCTTCGTGCGCTCGCTGTGGTGCACGAGAGCGAGAGAGGAAAGGGGGAGGAGGTAGGTGGGCTCGCGGAGGTCTCGAAGAAGCAGACGGCGCGGTCGGGGAAGAGCTGGTGCGGCGGCGACGGCAAAGGGGATCTCCGGCGATGGCGGATCGGACGAGGTCGGTGCGGTGACTTCGGGGCACACGAGCGCTCGGGGCTCGGCTAGCTCGAAGGAGAGGAGGGCGGCAGAGCTCCTGGACACGGTGGCGCGGCGCGGGGACGACGGAGAGCGCGACTACGGCGATGGTGCGGCTGCGGTGGCGTCGGCCATGGTGCGGGAGAGCGAGGGAGAGGAGCTGGGGGCGAATGGGTGTGTCCACGGGGTTCGGGGCACGACGTGGAGCTCATCCAGGCCAGCAGAGAGGCGAGGGGAGGAAGCAGAGCGGCGGGCAGCTGCGTGGCGCACGCTGGTGCTGCCGTCGAGCACCTGCCTGCCTGCCTGGCGAAGGCAAGCAGCTCGCTGGAGCGGCTGCTGGGCTGGGCCGGCTAGGTGGGCTGGCTGGTGGGCTGCCGGGTTAGTTCCCTCTCTCTCTTTTTATTTATCTTTTTTTATTTATTCTGTAGCTTTGTGGACTTTCTAAAAATACCCAGACAACTCCAAAAATCACCAAATTGCTCATGGCCACTAACTGGAATATATCCAGCATGGAACATTCTAGTTTGGGATTATTTGAGCATTTAAAATAATTTATATAATTTAAATCCCAAACTCAAATACTTATGATTTAATTCAAAAACCTTAAGATGACCTAGAAAATTGAGCACCACTTTTGGCAGAGGTTCTGAACCAAGACAAAAATGATGGACATTTCAGAAGGGCATTTTAGGTTCATTGAAAATATTTTTAGTAAACCCTAGTTGGTTTCAGAGGGGGCTGGGGGTTCTGTCATCCCCATTTCAAGTTTCTGTTGAGAAAAATAGACATGATGCAACACTCTAATGCATGAACTAGCTAGGGTGTGACAACAGCACCATCTCATCTCAAACCCTAGTTCATCTCTTGTGTTCAATCTTTGTAATGGAACCTCAGATTGGTACTTGTGGGTGACTAGTAGTGTTGATTACATCTTATAGGTGATTACTATATGGTTTATTTGGTGGAAGTTTATATGTTCAGATCCATTATGCTATTTAATACCCCTCTGATCTTGAGCATGAATATCATTTGTGATTAGTTACTTTTGTTCTGGAGGTCACTGATACGTCCCCAACGTATCTATAATTTTTATTGTTCCATGCTATGATATTATCTGCTTTGGATGTTTTATATGCATGAATATGTTATTTTATATTATTTTTGGGACTAACTTATTAACCTAGCGCCCAGTGCCAGTTGTTTTTTTTTCTTGTTTTTGGCTTTTACAGAAAATTAATATCGAACGGAGTCCAAACTGAATAAAACTTTACGATGATTTTTCTTGGACCAGAAGAAACCTAGGAAGCTTCGAGAGGAGGCCAGATGACCTACGAGGAGGCCACAAGCCCTAGAGGAGTGCCCCAGGGGCGCCCCTAGGCTTGTGGGCCCCTTGGAGATCTTCCAACCCTAACTACACCACTATAAATTCTCAAATATTCCCCCTACTTCAGAGGGCACACCAAAAATACTTTTCCGCCGCCGCAAGCTTCTGTTCTCATGAGATCCCATCTTGGGGCCTTTTCCGACACTCCACCGAAGCATGATTCAATCACGGAGGGCCTCTATACCAACCTTGCTGCCCTTCCAATGATGCGTGAGTAGTTTACTACGGACCTAAGGGTCCATAGCTAGTAGCTACATGGCTTCTTATCTCTCTTTGACCTTCAATACAATGTTCTCCTCGATGTTCTTGAACATCTATTCGATGTAATCTTCTTTTGTGGTGCATTTCTGGAGATCTAATGCATTGTGGGTTTATTATCAGATTATCCATGAATATTATTTGAGTCTTTTCTGAAATCTTTTATGCATCATTGAGATAGCTTAGTATTTATCTCTGATCTATCGATTTGGTTTGGCCTACTAAATTGGTTTTTCTTGCAATGGGAGAGGTGCTTTGTGATGGGTTCAATCTTGCGGTGTCGTCACCCAGTTACAGTAGGGTTTATATCATATCGCTTGAGTTTATCCCTATACATCATGTCATCATGCTTAAGATGTTACTCTTCTTATGAACTTAATACTCTAGATGCAAGCAGGAGTCGGTCGATGTGTGGAGTAATAGTAGTACCTGCAGGCAGGAGTCGGTCTACTTGTCACGGACGTGATTCCTATATTCATGATCATTGCCTCATATATCATCATAACTTTGCGCTTTTCTATCAATTGATCAACAGTAATTTGTTTATTCACCATATGTTTTCTTCAAGAGAGAAGCCTCTAGTGAAACCTATGGCCCCCGAGTCTATTTTTCGTCATATATTTTTGGATCTATAAAACTAAATCCAGAAATACCTTGCTGCAATTTATTTGTATTTACTGTATTAGCCTTTTACTTATCTTTTAAATCTATCTCTATTAGATCTCACTCTTGCAAGTGACCGTGAGGGGATTAACAACCCCTTTTTTGTGGTTAGTGCAATTTTTTGTTAGGTTGTGTAGGTGCATATATTGGGGACTTGCTTGTGCCTCCTACTGGATTGATACCTTGGTTCTTAACTGAGGGAAATACTTATCTCTACTTTGCTACATCACCCTTTCCTCTTCAAGGGAAAAATCAATATAAGCTCAAGAAGTAGCAGGAAGAATTTCTAGCGCCGTTGCCGGGGAGGTTCTACATCAAGCCTACCAAGTACCTATCATAATCCCACTATTTTGGAAGATTGTTAACTTTGCATGCATGTGGATCATGTAGAAAATATGTTATGTGATATCTATATTGTTGAATTTGACTATGAACCTACATGTAATTATTATGAGAGAGGAAAATATGGTTGTGGAAATTTTCATGCTACTAAATTACCACTCGTTATGTTGAGATTGCTATTGTTTCTTTCTTCTTCCTTCCATATGCTAGTTTTTGCTTGTCTTGCTAAATCTTTTCCCTATAAAATGACTATGCATAGGAAGTATGTTAGACTTAAACTTGTTTTTCACGTGCTATATGATTCTCTCTTTGTGCTTCAATTATTATCTTTCATGTGAGCATCATTAAAATTATCGATGCCTAACTAAAAGGCTTTAAAGAAAAGCGCTTGTTGGGAGACAACCCAATATTTTTATTTTATGCTTTTATAAAAATACGCAATATTACTTCTGTAGTAATTGTGTTTTGGTGTTCCAATTAGTGTTTGAGCCAAGTAAGACCTTTGGGATGGTGTATGGTGATTGTTGATTTTATTTTGCTGAAAATAGAATCTTTTTATGCCCAGTAGCAGAATTGTTAAAATTTACTGGAGCATGATAAAATTCTGAATGTTTTACACAAGATTGATAGAAATATGGCCTAGATTCTCCTATTTTTTTTAGAATTTTTGGAGTTACATAAGTATACGACATTTCCATATTACTTCAGATTGTTCTGTTTTTGATAGATTCTGTTTTCTATGTGTTGTTCGCTTATTTTGATGAATCTATGGGTAGTATCGGGGGTATGAACCATGGAGAACTTGGAATAAAGTAGATATTACACCAATATAAATTTAGAATGAGTTCACAATAGTACCTAAAGTGGTGATTTGTTTAATTATACTAATGGAGCTTACGAGTTTTCTGTTGAGCTTTGTGTTGTGAAGTTTTTAAGTTTTGGGTAAGGATTTGATGGACTATGGAATAAGGAGTGGCAAGAGCCTAAGCTTGCGGAAGACCAAGGCACCCCAAGGTATTATTCAAGGATAACCAAGCATCTAAGCTTGGGATGCCCTGGATGGCATCCGCTCTTTCGTCTTCAATTAATCGGTAAATTTACTTGAGGCTATATTTTTATTCACCACATGATATGTGCTTTTCATGGAGTGTCTTGCATTATATGTGTCTTTTCTTTTTAGTTTTCCACAATCATCCTTGCTGTACACACCTTTTGAGAGGGACATACATTAATCATGAATTTATTAGAGTAGTCCATGTGCTTCACTTATATCTTTTGAGCTAGGAAGTTGCTCTAGTGCTTCACTTATATCTTTTTAGAGCACGGCGGTGGTTTTATTTTGTAGAAATTGATGAACTCCCATGCTTCATGATACGTCTCCAACATATCTATAATTTTTTATTGTTCCATGCTATTATATTATCTATTTTGGATGTTTAATGGGCTTTAATATGCTCTTTTATATTATTTTTGGGACTAACCTATTAACCGGAGGCCCAGTGCCAGTTTCTGTTTTTTTGCCTATTTTAGTGTTTTTTACAGAAAAGGAATATCAAACGGAGTCCAAACGGAACCGAACATTCGCGAGGATCTTTCTTGGACCAAAAGAAATCCAGAAGACTTGGAGTTGAAGTCAGGGACTCTACGAGGCGGCCACGAGGCAGGAGGGCACGCCCAGGGGAGTAGGCGCACCCCCACCCTCGTGGGCCCCTCGTAGCTCCACCAACGTAGTTCTTTCTCCTATATATACTCTTATACCCTAGAAACATCAGGGGGAGCCACGAAACCACTTTTCCACCGTCGCAACCTTCTATACCCGTGTGATCCCATCTTGGGTCCTTTTTCGGCGATCTGCCGGAGGGGGAATCGATCACGGAGGGCTTCTACATCAACAACATTGCCTCTCTGATGAAGCGTGAGTAGTTTACCATAGACCTTCGGGTCCATAGTTATTAGCTAGATGGCTTCTTATCTCTCTTTGATTCTCAATACAAAGTTCTTGGAGATCTATTCGATGTAATACTCTTTTGCAGTGTGTTTGCCGAGATCTGATGAATTGTGGATTTATGAACTTGATTATCTATGAATATTATTTGGTTCTTCTCTGAATTCCTATGTGCATGATTTGATATCTTTGCCAGTCTCTTCGAATTATCGGTTTAGTTTGGCCTACTAGATCGATCTTTCTTGCAATGGGAGAAGTGCTTAGATTTGGGTTCAATCTTGTGGTTTCCTTTCCCAGTGACAGTAGGGGCAGCAAGGCACATATATTATTGTTGCCATCGAGGATAAAAAGATGGGGTTTATATCATATTGCTTGAGTTTATCCCTCTAGATCATGTCATCTTGCTTAATGCGTTACTCCGTTCTTATGAGCTTAATACTCTAGATGCATGCTGGATAGTGGTCGATGTGTGGAGTAATAGTAGTAGATGCAGAATCGTTTTGGTCTACTTGACACAGACGTGATGCCTATCTTCATGATCATTGCCTTAGATGTCATCATAATTATGCGCTCTTCTATCAATTGCTCGGCAGTAATTTGTTCACCCACCGTAATATATGCTATCTTGAGAGAAGCCACTAGTGAAACCTATGACCCTCGGGTCTCTTTTCTATCATATTACATCTCTTTTATTTACATCGCATCTCGTTTACAATTTTGCAATCTTTACTTTCCAATCTATACAACAAAAATACCAAAAATATTTACTTTACTATCTTTATTAAATCTCACTTTTGCGAGTGGCCGTGAAGGGATTGACAACCCCTTTATCGCGTTGGTTGCAAGGTTCTTGATTGTTTGTGCAGGTACTAGGTGACTTGTGTGTCGTATCCTACTAGATTGATACCTTGGTTCTCAAACTGAGGGAAATACTTACGCTACTTTGCTGCATCACCCTTTCCTCTTCAAGGGAAAACCAACACATGCTCAAGAGGTAGCACTTGACTTATATTATTTTGAGAGTATTAAAACAGTATGGCAATTTGCTTAGGTTATGAATTTGGTCCTAATATTCAAGAGGGATATAATAAAAGCTTTCATAAAGAGCATTGAATATATGAGAAGTTTGATTCTTTGCATTTGTTTTGAGATTTAAAGATAGTGATATTAGAGCCATGCTAGAGAGTAATTGTGGATTGGTAGAAATACTTGTGTTAAAGTTTGTGATTCCCGAGGCATGCATGTATGGTCTATCGTTATGCGATGAAGATAGAGCATGGTTTACTTTTTATTGTCTTCCTTATGAGTGGCGGTCGGGGACGAGCGATGGTCTTTTCATACCAATCTATCCCCCTAGGAGCATGCGAATTGGTCCTTTGCTTTGATGGCTAATAAATTTTTGCAATAAGTATCTGAGTTATTTATGACTAATGTTGAGTCCATGGATTATACGCACTCTCACCCTTCCACCATTACTAGCCTCTCTAGTACGGCGCGACTTTCACTGGTGCATTAAACCCACCATATACCCTTCCTCAAAATATCCACCATACCTACCTATTATGGCATTTCCATAGCCATTCTGAGGTACATTGCCATGCAACTTCCACCATTTCGTTTATTATGACACGCACCATTATTGTCATATTGCTTTGCATGATCGTAAGATAGCTAGCATGATGTTTTCATGGCCTGTCCATTTTTGACATCTTTGCTATGCTAGATCATTGCACATCTCGGTACACAGTCGGAGGCATTCATATAGAGTCATATCTTTGTTCTAGTATCGAGTTGTAATTCTTGAGTTGTAAGTAAATAAAATGTGATGGTTATCATTATTAGAGCATTGTCCCATGGGAGGAAAGGATGATGGAGGATATGATTCTCTCACAAGTCGAGATGAGACTCCAGACTTAAATAAAAGAAAGAGGCCAAAGAGCCCAACAAAAAAGAGGCCAAAGAGCCCCAAAAAAAGAGAGATAAAGAGAGAAGGGACAATGTAACTATCCTTTTCCACACTTGTGCTTCAAAAATAGCACCATGTTTCCCATGATAGAGAGTCTCCTATTTTATCACTTTCATATACTAGTGGGAAATTTTCATTATATAACTTGGCTTGTATATTCCATTGATGTGCTTCCTCAAAATTTCCTTAGGTCTTCATGAGCAAGCAAGTTGGATGCACACCCACTTAGTTTTCTTTTGAGCTTTCATACACCTATAGCTCTAGTGCATCCGTTGCATGGCAATCCCTACTCAGTTGCATCGATATCAATTGATGGGCATCCTTATAGCCCATTAATTTGCCTAGTTGATGTGAGACTTTCTCCTTTTTTTGTCTTCTCCGCACAACCACCTTCTATTCCACCTATAGTGTTATATCCATGGATCACGCTCATGTATTTGCGTGAAAGTTGAAAAAGCTTGAGAACATTAAAAGTAATAAACAATTGCTTGGCTTCTCATCGGGGTTGTGCATGATAAATACTTTGCGTGATGAAGATAGAGCATGACAATACTTTATGCTCTTGTAGGGATAACTTTCTTTAGCCATGATATTTTGAGAAGACATGATTGCTTTATTAGTATGCTTGAAGTATTATTATTTTTATGTCAATATTAAAATTTTGTTTTGAATCTTATGGATCTAAATATTCATGCCATAATAAGAAGAATTACATTGATAAATATGTTAGGTAGCATTCCACATCAAAAATTATGTTTTTATCATTTCCCTACTCGAGGACGAGCAAGAATTCAACTTTGGGATGCTTGATACGTCTCCAACGTATCTATAATTTTTGATTGTTCCATGCTATTATATTATCTATTTTGGATGTTTTATATGCATTAATCTGCTATTTTATACTCCCTCCGTAAACTAATATAAGAGAATTTAGATGACTAATTTAGTTATGTAAACACTCATATATTAGTTTACAGAGGGTGTATTATTTTTGGGACTAACTTATTAACCTAGTGCCCAGTGCCAGTTGCTATTTTTTCCTTGTTTTTGACTTTTATAGAAATCAATATCAAATGGACTCCAAACGGAATAAAACTTTATGATGATTTTTCTTGGACCAAAAGAAACCTAGGAAGCTTTGGGAGGAGGGCAGAAGACCTAGGAGGAGGCCACACGCCCTAGAGAAGCGCCCCATGGGAGGCGCGCCCCTAGGCTTGTGGGCCCATCAGATATCTTCCAACCCTAACTCCACCACTATAAATTCTCAAATATCCTCTACGTCAGAGGGCACACCAAAAATACTTTTTCGCCACCGCAAGCTTCTGTTCTCATGAGATCCCTGTAGGGGAACGTAGTAATTTCAAAAAAATTCATACGCACATGCAAGATCATGGTGATGCATAGCAACAAGAGGGGAGAGTGTTGTCCACGTACCCTCGTAGACCGTAAGAGGAAGCGTTATGACAACACGGTTGATGTAGTCCTACGTCTTCACGATCCGACCGATCCGAGTACCGAACGTACGGCACCTCCGAGTTCAGCACACGTTCAGCTCGATGACGATCCCCGAACTCCGATCCAGCAGGGTGTCGGGGATGAGTTCCGTCAGCACGATGGCGTGGTGACAATGATGATGTTCTACCGACGCAGGGCTTCGCCTAAGCACCGCCAACGATATGATCGAGGTGGAATATGGTGGAGGGGGGCACCACACACGGATAAGGAACGATCACGAAGATCAACTTGTGTGTCTAGAGGTGCCCCCCTGCCCCCGTATATAAAGGAGCAAGGGGGGAGGCCGGCCGGCCCTAGGGGGCGCGCCAAGGAGGGGGGAGTCCTCCTAGTGGGAGTAGGACTCCCCTTTCCTAGTCCAACTAGGAAGGAGGAAGGGGGAAGGAAAGAGAGGGAGAGGGAGAGGGAAAGAGGGGTCGCGCCCCCCTCCCCTAGTCCAATTCAGACTCCCCATGGGGGGGGCACCTCCTGGGCTGCTTCCCTCTCTCTCCCCTCAGGCCCACTAAGGCCCAATACTACCCCGGGGGTTCCGGTAACCCCTCCAGCACTCCAGTTTTCTCCGAAATCACCCGGAACACTTCCGGTGTCCGAATATAGTCGTCCAATATATAAATCTTTATGTCTCGACCATTTCGAGACTCCTCGTCATGTCCGTGATCACATCCGGGACTCCGAACAACCTTCGGTACATCAAAACTTCTAAACTCATAATAAAACTGTCATCGTAACGTTAAGCGTGCGGACCCTACGGGTTCGAGAACTATGTAGACATGACCTAAAACTGTTTCCGGTCAATAACCAATAGAGGAACCTGGATGCTCATATTGGCTCCTACATATTCTATGAAGATCTTTATCGGTCAAACTGCATAACAACATACGTTGTTCCCTTTGTCATCGGTTTGTTACTTGCCTGAGATTCGATCGTCGGTATCCAATACCTAGTTCAATCTCGTTACCGGCAAGTCTCTTTACTCGTTACGTAATGCATCATTCCGTAACTAACTCATTAGCTACATTGCTTGCAAGGCTTATAGTGATGTGCATTACCGAGAGGGCCCAGAGATACCTCTCCGACAATCGGAGTGACAAAACCTAATCTCGAAATACGCCAACTCGACATGTAACTTCGGAGACACCTGTAGAGATCCTTTATCATCACCCAGTTACGTTGTGACGTTTGGTAGCACACAAAGTGTTCCTCCGGTAAACGGGAGTTGCATAATCTCATAGTTGTAGGAACTTTGTATAAGTCATGAAGAAAGCAATATCAACATACTAAACGATCAAGTGCTAGGCTAACGGAATGGGTCATGTCAATCACATCATTCTCCTAATGATGTGATCCCATTAATCAAATGACAACACATGTCTATGGTTAGGAAACATAACCATCTTTGATTAATGAGCTAGTCAAATAGAGGCACACTAGTGACATTATGTTTGTTTATGTATTCACACATGTATTATGTTTCCGAGTAATACAATTCTAGCATGAATAATAAACATTTATCATGATATGAGGAAATAAATAATAACTTTATTATTGCCCCTAGGGCATATTTCCTTCAGTCTCCCACTTGCACTAGAGACAACAATCTAGATTACACAGTAATGATTCTAACACCCATGGAGTCTTGGTGCTGATCATGTTTTGCTCGTGGAAGAGGCTTAGTCAACGGGTCTGCAACATTAAGATCTGTATGTATCTTGCAAATCTCTATGTCTCCCACCTGGACTTGGTCCCGGATGGAATTGAAGCGTCTCTTGATGTGCTTGGTCCTCTTGTGAAATATGGATTCCTTTGCCAAGGCAATTACACCAGTATTGTCACAGAAGATCTTCATTGGTCCCGATGCACTAGGTATGACACCTAGATCGGAAATGAACTCCTTCATCCAGACTCCTTCATTTGCTGCTTCCGAAGCAGCTATGTACTCCTCCTCGCATGTAGATCCCACCACGACGTTTTGTTTAGAACTGCACCAACTTACAGCTCCACCGTTTAATAAAAACACGTATCAGGTTTGCGATTTAGAATCGTCCGGATCAGTGTCAAAGCTTGCATCGACGTAACCATTTACGACTAGCTCTTTGTCACCTCCATAAACGAGAAACATATCCTTAGTCCTTTTCAGGTATTTCAGGATGTTCTTGACCGCTGTCCAGTGATCCACTCCTGGATTACTTTGGTACCTACCTGCCAAGCTTATTGCTAAGCATATGTCAGGTCTGGTACACATCATTGCATACATGATAGAGCCTATGGCTAAAGCATAGGGAACATCTTTCATTTTCTCTCTATCTTCTGGTGTGGTCGGGCATTGAGTCTGACTCAACTTCACACCTTGTGATACAGGCAAGAACCCTTTCTTTGCCTGATCCATTTTGAACTTTTTCAAAACTTACAGCTCCACCATTTAATAAAAACACGTATCCAGTTTGCGATTTAGAATTGTCAGGATCAGTGTCAAAGCTTGCATCGACGTAACCATTTACGACTAGCTCTTTGTCACCTCCATAAACGAGAAACATGTCCTTAGTCCTTTTCAGGTATTTCAGGATGTTCTTGACCTCTGTCTAGTGATCCACTCCTAGATTACTTTGGTACCTACCTGCCAAGCTTATTGCTAAGCATACGTCAGGTCTGGTACACAGCATTGCATACATGATAGAGCCTATGGCTGAAGCATAGGGAACATCTTTCATTTTCTCTCTATCTTCTGGAGTGGTCGGGCATTGAGTCTGACTCAACTTCACACCTTGTAATACATGCAAGAACCCTTTCTTTGCCTGATCCATTTTGAACTTTTTCAAAACTTTATCAAGGTAGGTGCTTTGTGAAAGTCCAATTAAGCGTCTTGATCTATCTCTATAGATCTTGATGCCCAATATGTAAGCAGCTTCACCGAGGTCTTTCATTGAAAAACTTTTATTCAAGTATCCCTTTATGCTATCCAGAAATTCTATATCATTTCCAATTAACAATATGGCATCTACATATAATATCGGAAATGCTACAGAGCTCCCACTCACTTTCTTGTAAATACAGGCTTCTTCAAAAGTCTGTATGAAACCATATGCTTTGATCACACTACCAAAGCATTTATTCCAACTCCGAGATGCTTTCAACAGTCCATAAATGGATCGCTGGAGCTTGCACACTTTGTTAGTACCTTTTGGATCGACAAAACCTTCCGGTTGCATCGTATACAACTCTTCTTCTAGAAATCCATTCAGGAATGCAGTTTTGACATCCATTTGCCAAATTTCATAATCATAAAATGCGGCAATTGCTAACATGATTCGGACAGACTTAAGCATCGCTACGGGTGAGAAAGTCTCATCGTAGTCAACTCCTTAAACTTGTCGAAAACCTTTCGCAACAAGTCGAGCTTTGTAGACAGTTACATTACCATCAATGTCAGTCTTCTTCTTGAAGATCCATTTATTCTCAATGGCTTGCCGATCATTGGGCAAGTCAACCAAAGTCCATACTTTGTTCTCATACATGGATCCCATCTCAGATTTCATGGCTTCATGCCATTTTGCGAAATCTGGGCTCATCATCGCTTCCTCATAGTTTGTAGGTTCGTCATGGTCAAGTAACATGACTTCCAGAATAGGATTACCGAACCACTCTGGTGCGGATCTTACTATGGTAGACCTACGAGGTTTACTAGAAACTTGATCTGAAGTTTCATGATCAATATCATTAGCTTCCTCACTAATCGGTGCAGTTGTCACAGGAACCGGTTCTTGTGATGAACTACTTTCCAATAAGGGAGCAGGTACAGTTACCTCATCAAGTTCTACTTTCCTCCCACTCACTTCTTTCGAGAGAAACTCCTTCTCTAGAAAGGATCCGAATTTAGCAACGAAAATCTTGCCCTCAGATCTGTGATAGAAGGTGTATCCAATAGTCTCTTTTGGGTATCCTATGAAGACACATTTCTCCAATTTGGGTTCGAGCTTATCTGGTTGAAGTTCCTTCACATAAGCATCGCAACCCCAAACTTTAAGAAACGACAACTTTGGTTTCTTGCCAAACCACAGTTCATAAGGCGTCGCCTCAACGGATTTTGATGGTGCCCTATTTAACGTGAATGCAGCCGTCTCTAAAGCATAACCCCAAAACGATAGCGGTAAATCAGTAAGAGACATCATAGATCGCACCATATCTAGTAAAGTACGATTACGACGTTCGAACACACCATTTCGTTGTGGTGTTCCGGGCGGCGTGAGGTGTGAAACTATTCCGCATTGTTTCAAATGTAAACCAAACTCGTAACTCAAATATTCTCCTCCACGATCAGATCGTAGAAATTTTATTTTCTTGTTATGATGATTTTCCACTTCACTCTGAAATTCTTTGAACTTTTCAAATGTTTCAGACTTGTGTTTCATCAAGTAGATATACCCATATCTTCTCAAATCATCTGTGAAGGTGAGAAAATAACGATACCCGCTGCGAGCCTCAATATTCATTGGACCATATACATCAGTATGTATGATTTCCAATAAATCAGTTGCTCACTCCATAGTTCCGGAGAACGGCGTTTTAGTCATCTTGCCCATGAGGCATGGTTCGCAAGTACCAAGAGATTCATAATCAAGTGATTCCAAAAGTCCATCAGTATGGAGTTTCTTCATGCGCTTTACACCGATATGACCTAAACGGCAGTGCCACAAATAAATTGCACTATCATTATCAACTCTGCATCTTTTGGCTTCAACATTATGAATATGTGTATCACTACTATCGAGATTCAATAAAAATAGACCACTCTTCAAGAGTGCATGACCATAAAAGATATTACTCATATAAATAGAACAACCATTATTCCCTGATTTAAATGAATAACCGTCTCGCATCAAACAAGATCCAGATATAATGTTCATGCTCAACGCTGGCACCAAATAACAATTATTTAGGTCTAAAACTAATCCCAATGGTAGATGTAGAGGTAGCGTGCCGACCGCGATCACATCGACTTTGGAACCATTTCCCACGCGCATCGTCACCTCGTCCTTAGCCAATCTTCGCTTAATCCGTAGTCCCTGTTTTGAGTTGCAAATATTAGCAACAAAACCAGTATCAAATGCCCAGGTACTACTGCGAGCATTAGTAAGGTACACATCAATAACATGTATATCACATATACCTTTGTTCACTTTGCCATCCTTCTTATCCACCAAATACTTGGGGCAGTTCCACTTCCAGTGTCCAGTCTACTTGCAGTAGAAGCACTCAGTCTCAGGCTTAGGTCCAGACTTGGGTTTCTTCTCTTGAGCAGCAACTTGTTTGCTGTTCTTCTTGAAGTTCCCCTTCTTCTTCCCTTTGCCCTTTTTCTTGAAACTGGTGGTCTTGTTGACCATCAACACTTGATTCTCCTTCTTGATTTCTACCTCCACGGCTTTTAGCACTGCGAAGAGCTCGAGAATAGTCTTGTCCATCCCTTGCATATTATAGTTCATCACGAAGCTCTTGTAGCTTGGTGGCAGTGATTGAAGAATTCTATCAATGACATTATCATTAGGAAGATTAACTCCCAGTTGAATCAAGTGATTATTATACCCAGACATTTTGAGTATGTGTTCACTGACAGAACTATTCTCCTCCATCTTACAGCTATAGAACTTATTGGAGACTTCATATCTCTCAATCCGGGCATTTTCTTGAAATATTAACTTCAACTCCTGGAACATCTCATATGCTCCATGACGTTCAAAACGTCGTTGAAGACCCGGTTCCAAGCCGTAAAGCATGGCACACTGAACTATCGAGTAGTCATCAGCTTTGCTCTGCCAGACGTTCTTAACGTCGTCGGTTGCATCTGCAGCAGGCCTGGCACCCAGCGGTGCTTCCAGGACGTAATTCTTCTGTGCAGCAATGAGGATAATCCTCAGGTTACGGACCCATCCCGTGTAATTGCTACCATCATCTTTCAACTTAGCTTTCTCAAGGAACGCATTAAAATTCAACGGAACAACAACACGAGCCATCTATCTACAACAAACATAGACAAGCAAAATACTATCAGGTACTAAGTTCATGATAAATTTAAGTTCAATTAATCATATACTTAAGAACTCCCACTTAGACAGACATCTCTCTAGTCATCTAAGTGATCACGTGATCCCAATCAACTAAACCATGTCCGATCATCACGTGAGATGGAGTAGTTTCAATGGTGAACATCTCTATGTTGATCATATCTACTATATGATTCACGTTTGACCTTTCGGTCTCCATGTTCCGAGGCCATATCTGTATATGCTAGGCTCGTCAAGTTTAACCTGAGTATTCTGCGTGTGCAACTGTTTTGCACCCATTGTATTTGAACGTAGATCCTATCACTCCCGATCATCACGTGGTGTCTCAGCACGAAGAACTTTCGCAATGGTGCATACTCAGGGAGAACACTTCTTGATAATTTAGTGAGAGATCATCTTAAAATGCTACCGTCAATCAAAGCAAGATAAGATGCATAAAGGATAAACATCACATGCAATCAATATAAGTGATATGATATGTCCATCATCATCTTGTGCTTGTGATCTCCATCTTCGAAGCACCATCGTGCATCATCACCGGCACGACACCTTGATCTCCATCGTAGCATCGTTGTCGTTATGCCATCTATTGCTTCTACGACTATCGCTACCGCTTAGTGATAAAGTAAAGCAATTACAGGGCGTTTGCATTTCATACAATAAAGCAACAACCATATGGCTCCTGCCAGTTGCCGATAACTTCGGTTACAAAACATGATCATCTCATACAATAAAATATAGCATCACATCTTGACCATATCACATCACAACATGCCATGCAAAACCAAGTTAGACGTCCTCTACTTTGTTGTTGCAAATTTTACGTGGCTGCTACGGGCTGAGCAAGAACCGTTCTTACCTACGCATCAAAACCACAATGATAGTTCATCAAGTTAGTGCTGTTTTAACCTTCGCAAGGACCGGGCGTAGCCACACTCGGTTCAACTAAAGTGAGAGAGACAGACACCCGCCAGTCACCTTTAAGCGCGAGAGCTCGTAACGGTGAAACCAGTCTCGCGTAAGCATACGCGTAATGTCGGTCCGGGCCGCTTCATCTCACAATACCGCTGAACCAAAGTATGACATGCTGGTTCGCAGTATGACTTGTATCACCCACAACTCACTTGTGTTCTACTCGTGCATATGACATCTACGCATAAAACCAGGCTCGAATGCCACTGTAGGGGAACGTAGTAATTTCAAAAAAATTCCTACGCACACGCAAGATCATGGTGATGCATAGCAACAAGAGGGGAGAGTGTTGTCTATGTACCCTCGTAGACCGTAAGCGGAAGCATTATGACAACGCGGTTGATGTAGTCGTACGTCTTCACGATCCGACCGATCTGAGTACCGAACGTACGGCACCTCCGAGTTCAGCACATGTTCAGCTTGATGACGATCCCCGGACTCCGATCCAGCAGGGTGTCGGGGATGAGTTCCGTTAGCACGACGGTGTGGTGACGATGATAATGTTCTACCGACGCAGGGCTTCGTCTAAGCACTGCAACGATATGATCGAGGTGGAATATGGTGGAGGGGGGCACCGCACACAGCTAAGGAACGATCACGAAGATCAACTTGTGTGTCTAGAGGTGCCCCCCTGCCCTCGTATATAAAGGAGCAAGGGGGGAGGCCGGCCGGCCCTAGGGGGCGCGCCAAGGAGGGGGGAGTCCTCCTCCTAGTGGGAGTAGGACTCCCCTTTCCTAGTCCAACTAGGAAGGAGGAATGGGGAAGGAAAGAGAGGGAGAGGGAGAGGGAGAGGGAAAGAGGGGCCGCGCCCCCCTCCCCTAGTCCAATTCGGACTCCCCATGGGGGGGGGGGCGCCACCTCCTGGGCTGCTGCCCTCTCTCTCCCCTCAGGCCCACTAAGGCCCAATACTTCCCTGGGGGGTTCCGGTAACCCCTCCGGCACTCCGGTTTTCTCTGAAATCACCCGGAACACTTCCGGTGTCCGAATATTGTCGTCCAATATATCAGTCTTTATGTCTGGACCATTTAGAGACTTCTCGTCATCTCCGTGATCACATCCAGGACTCCGAACAACCTTCGGTACATCAAAACTTATAAACTCATAATAAAACTGTCATCGTAACGTTAAGCGTGTGGACCCTACGGGTTCGAGAACTATGTAGACATGACCAAGAACAGTTTCCGGTCAATAACCAATAGCGAAACCTGGATGCTCATATTGGCTCCTACATATTCTATGAAGATCTTTATCGATCAAACCGCATAACAACATACGTTGTTCCCTTTGTCATCGGTATGTTACTTGCCCGAGATTCGATCGTCGGTATCCAATACCTAGTTCAATCTCGTTACCGGCAAGTCTCTTTACTTGTTACGTAATGCATCATTCCGTAACTAATTCGTTAGCTACATTGCTTGCAAGGCTTATAGTGATGTGCATTACCGAGAGGGCCCAGAGATACCTCTCCGACAATCGGAATGACAAAACATAATCTCGAAATACGCCAACTCAACATGTACCTTCGGAGACACCTATAGAGCTCCTTTATAATCACCCAGTTACGTTGTGACGTTTGGTAGCACACAAAGTGTTCCTCCGGTAAACGGGAGTTGCATAATCTCATAGTTGTAGGAACTTTGTATAAGTCATGAAGAAAGCAATAGCAACATACTAAACGATCAAGTGCTAGGCTAACGGAATGGGTCAAGTCAATCACATCATTCTCCTAATGATGTGATCCCATTAATCAAATGACAACACATGTCTATGGTTAGGAAACATAACCATCTTTGATTAATGAGCTAGTCAAATAGAGGCACACTAGTGACATTATGTTTGTTTATGTATTCACACATGTATTATGTTTCTGGGTAATACAATTCTAGCATGAATAATAAACATTTATTATGATATGAGGAAATAAATAATAACTTTATTATTGCCTCTAGGGCATATTTCCTTTAATCCCATCTTGGGGGCTTTTCCGGCACTCTGACGGAGGGGGATTCGATCGCGAAGGGCCTCTCAACCAACCTTGTTGCCCTTCTGATGATGCGTGAGTACTTTACCATAGACCTAAGGGTCCATCGCTAGTGGCTACATGGGTTTTCTCTCTCTCTTTGATCTTCAATACAATGTTCTCCTCGATGTTCTTGGAGATCTATTCAATGTAATCCTCTTTTGCGGTGCGTTTATTGAGATTCCATGAATTGTGGATTTATGATCATATTATCTATGAATATTATTTCAGTCTTTTCTGAACTCTTTTATGCATGATTGAGATAGCCTAGTATTTCTCTCCGATATATCGATATGGTTTGGCCTACTAGATTGGTTTCTCTTGCATGGGAGAGGTGCTTTGTGATGGGTTCAATCTTGCGGCGTCCTCACCTAGTGATAGTAGGGGTAGCGAGGCACGTATTGTTTTGTTGCCATTAAGGATAAAATGATTGGGGTCTATATCATATTGCTTGAGTTTAAGGCATTACTCTGTTCTTATGAACTTAATACTCTAGATGCAGGCAGGAGTCAGTCGATGTGTGGAGTAATAGTAGTAGATGGAGGCAAGAGTCGGTCTACTTTTCACGGATGTGATGCCTATACTCATGATCATTGCCTTAGATATCGTCATACTTTGCACTTTTCTATCAGTTGCTCAACAGTAATTTGTTTACCCACCGTATGTTTTGTTCAAGAGAGCAGCCTCTAGTAAAACCTATGGCCCCGGGTCTATTTTCCATCATATATTTTCAGATTTATGAAACTAAAAATCCAAGAATACCTTGCTGCAATTTATTTGTTTTTACTTTATGCCACCTTTTACTTATCTTTGAAATCTATCTCTATGAGATCTCACTCTTGCAAGTGACCATGAAGGGATTGACAAACCCTTTTCACCTTTAGTGCAAGTGATTGTTAGTTTGTGTAGGTGCATATATTGGGGAGTTGCTTGTGCCTCCTACTGGATTGATATACCTTGGTTCTTATCTGAAGGAAATAGTTATCTTTATTTTGCTGCATCACCCTTTCCCCTTCAAGGGAAAAATCAACGCAAGCTCAAGAAGTAGCAGTCACGGGAGAAGTCATGTTGCAAGTAATCATGTGAATTTGATATTGTCGGCGTTCTGGGAACGGGGGTACCCAGACTTGCCTGCCTGCGGCCTGCGGCGTGGCTCAAGGAGTGGCCCACTACGGCCCATCTTCATCAACACATGCTCAAGACCCTCGCGAGGGGCCAAGCCTCGCGGGGCGGACGAGAGGAGGCTTCCTCGGGCACGGCCTCATCAGGCTGGGTCGCGAGGAGGCGGAGAGATCAAGGCGGGGTACCTCGCGAGGTGCTCATGACGCAAGCCATGACGACCAAGGCCAGGCGGGCGCCGGCCTGCGCAGAGTCCTTGTTTCCTCTTTGGTGCAAAGGGGGCAAGCGCAGGCAAGAGTATCAAGCAAAGGCAACCATTTCGGTGCAACAAGACCAAGACCAACAGGACTGCAGAACGGAGATCATCGTGGAGCCCAAGCCGGCGTCATCGTTAGGGCCTTTGGCAGGCGAGGACCAACTTTAGTCAAGATAAGTGTACTAGATGTTCCCCTTCAAAATGGCCAATTGTTGGCACCCTTCCTGCTCAATATTTGGGGAGAGGCCCAGGGCTTCCGCCTATAAATAGGACTAGGCACCCACAGGGTAGAGAGGCATCTGGAGATAGAGAGATAGAGGTGACTGAACTCCCCTAGTAGTTCATCGCCCCAGCCAAGAATAGACCCTCGCGAGGCTGTTCTTCCTTGTACTGTTCATCATCAGCCCCTGAGGCAATCCACACACCACAAACTGGAGTAGGGTATTACACCACAATGGTGGCCTGAACCAGTATAAATCTCGTGTCCCTTGTGTTGTTCTTACCGACGAGACATGGGTAGGCTGGGGGTGTGATCTTCGAGCGCACCCCAGAGTTCGAACCTTGAGGGTCTGCCGGAACCCGAAATTCGACATTTGGCGCGCCAGGTAGGGGTGCGCCGGAATCCGCCTTCCGTCGCCTCGTGTTTCGCCGCCCGTCGCATCATCATCATCATGTCCGGCAACCTAACGGGCAATCCCTATCCCTGGGTGGCCTGCCCTGCCCGCGCAGAGCTGCTTGCCCAGGGCAACCTCAACCCTGTGCCCCAGGTAGCCCGCGGTCCGCAGGGCGCTGCGGGCTGCGAGCGACGCGGCCAGGCGGCACCAGCTCTCACGTCGCGGCAGGTGCGGTCGGCAGCAAGGGCCTCAAGCTACGCCACGACCACGGTGCCGTACACCCGGCGGGAGCAGGCAAACTCAAGGGCCGCACTCACTGTGGCCCGAGAGCTGCTGCGATGCAGGCTACTGGAGGGCGGCCGCGACGTGCTTCTGGAGCGGGTGGTGGAGCTCCTGGGCTTCGCCACCTCGAGGGCTCACCCCTTCGGCGCCCAGCCACCGCCTCAGGCCCAAGGTGGACCGCCCGGAGGCCCTGCGCATGCCCGCACAGCTCCGAGCGGATTCCAGGGCCACTCCAACACCAACCCGGCCGTCGGCGCCAGGCTGCCCATACTGCCGCCTCCGCCTCCGACCAATGAAGGGGGTCCACTACAATCCACAGACCCGGTGGGCCGCCGCGCTACCACTCCCAGGTGGGCACCTCGAGCGGGGCTGCGTGGCACATGGGGCACTATAGCGAGGCATTCGGGGCGGCGGCCCCGGAAGCGTATGTGCCCCACATGGTGGATCAAGGACACGCGCAAGAGGAAGACCATGGCTCGTTCCTTTGCCCAGGTTGGGGGAAAGAGACGCACGAAGCCAAACTCTTTCAGGAGCCCAGGGAAAGCCTCGCTGACCGCGCTGGAGGCAGCGACTATCGGGTACCGTTAATCTCTCAGGAACAAGCATACGCTAACCATGGATCGCAGGAGGTACATGTCATCGCGCCGGATGGCCGCCCCAATCCAGCAGCTTCCTACCCCTGAGGAGGAGGGCACCGGGGGATGCAGGAGGGGGCCGAGATCTGGCCTCGCCCCCGCGGCGCTCAGAGCAGGGCGTCCTCAGGAGGTAGGCCCTCTATCGGGGAGGTGCCTCGGAACCTACCCCCGGCAGAGGACCCGTGGTCGTCGGGGGACAACTGGCGACCACTCTATCCCATCGGTGGCGTCCTCGGTCTCCGGCCGTCATCGTTGGCGATAGAGTGTGGTGCAAGGCGGGGCCCTCATCTGGCGATATGAAGCAAGGTCGGTACGTGTGAAGAAGGCCTAGTGCGTGTGAAGCTCACCGGCCGTGACACTCTCACGTAATAATGAGTGGGGCTGTACACGCCCCGGAGTCTCCGGAGAGCTGCCCTCGGGCCTCGGGGGCTCTTGCCCACGCCCAGTGGCAGCACTTAGCTCCGCGCTGGTGAGAAGACGTCAAAGACTAGACTAGGTGTCGGACGCGGCCTTTCTGCTTTTTTGCCTTTCCTTTGGTTGTCGTTTTTCTCCCGTTCGGATTTAAGTTGGATTTGAGCTTGAGACTTGCATGTGTTCGGGGAAAGGGTGTTTAGTCTCGTTCGAGCAATCTCTCGCATTCTGGTTACCGCTTTGCGTCCATCCAGCCTCAGCCGCCTCCCCTCGTGAGCCCCTCGCGAGACGGGCCAGGCCCAGCATGCGTGCAGCCCAGACTGCCATCGCCACGCCCTCTCAGGAGGTTCTCCTTGCAGGTTCAATAGGCTCGTTCAGGAGGCACTCAGGGCCCACGCGGGTCGAAGGTAAACAAGCCAGTCGGCCCACTGTGAAGCCAGCCGCCTGGCGCAGGCACTCGGGTGATATCATGTCTACAAATACGCTAACTGCAAGTTTTTACACGAGGGGCTCCCCCTCCCAAAATTCTCTTACAACCTTTTGGGCCAAGCCCGAACTCTCTCTGCGTAGGGTAAAAGCAGGAACATCACGTGGTCAATCAGATAAATTCCCCAATGCATCCTCAGAGGCACCTCCGGAGTCGTCACTAGCATCGTTGGCCACGCCATCAGCTTCTACGTCGCCGTCACTAGCACCTAGGCCGTTCACCACGTCGCCCTCATCAGCCACCACGACCACACCGTCGTCATCAGCGGTGAAGGCCCTAACAAGGGCGTCCACGTTGTCTTCCACCCAATGCACCAGGTTACCCCGGATGGCCGGGGGGACCGGTGCGATGGCGGCATCAAAGTCAAAGTGGGGGTCCATGTTCTGAAGATGACTGAAGACGCGAGAAAAAGAACGCCCAAGCAGGGCATGACTCCTCTCCTCCACCAACCTGTCGGCTCTGCCCGACCGAGTCTCTCACTGCGTCACCACGTCAGTGAAGAACTGAAGGTTACCGGCATAGTTAACCTCATGAGTCTCCCCAACGGCCGCCTCGCAAATGTTGCCCAAGGCTGTGTTAGCTCTTTTCCGGAGCGCGCAGAGCATAGGGCCATGCATGTGCTCCAGGGTCTGCCGATGGCGTATCTCGTCCTCGCTCCGCTGCGCGATGGCCTCAGCCGCGTCCACCCTTTGATGAAGAAGAAGCACCTCGGCGTGGGAGGAAGCCAGTTCCGCCTGTACCGCGCCAAGGGCGGCCCCGGTAGCGTCCGCATGCCGCGTCACCTCATCCTGCTTGGCCTTCAGGGTGGCGGTCCTGCCCTCTGCCTTGACCTTGATTAACTCCAGCCTCTCCTCGAGCTCGCGCTCGAGGTCCAAGCAGGCCGCCGCCACCCGGCGATCAACCTCTTCTGAGGCTCGGGCTTCCCTCGTGGCAACGTCATCCTTCGCCTGCGCCACTAGGCGCTCCCTTGTCTCCAATCGCTCGAAGTCCAGGGTGCGCTCGGTGGCGTCCAGTGTCAGTGCCTCCTCACGTCTCTGAAGCTCGGCCCGGTCGACCGAGACCCCCTTCATCGACGCAAGGGCCGCCTTGCGCAACTCTAGCTGTTTCTCCAGGGAGCTACTCCAGGACCGGAGCTCCCACGCCCGCTCTTCTACGGCCTTGCGCCGCTGGCTAGCCTCTTGAGCCTCCTCGACGACCCGGGAGCAGGCCTCCCGAGAAGCCGCCAGCGACACCTCGGCTTCCTCATTATCGAGGTCACGCTGGTGGCGCGCAAGGGCAACAGCCACCTTAAGCTTGCACCTCTCCTCAGCTAGGCGCAGGCCCTCAGCCTCAAGGCGCGCGTCCTCGTCAGCATGCTCTACACCGAGCTGGCTCACTGCGTCAGCCGCCCTCCGGAGGAACCCTTGGCGCAGGGTGTGGTGCTCCCGAGCTCGCTCGAGCATGTCTTCCGCGTCATCCTCTACCCCAGGCGCGCGCGGAGAGCCACGGACCAGCGCTCCCCATCTGGTTAGGGGGCTGGGGGCTGGCGCCCTCGCGATGGCCAGACGCGCCTAGCCAGACGCCTGGCCCAGAGCCGGTTCATCCCCCGAGGAAGAACGCAAGACCGACCTCACCCAGTCATCGCCCACGACCAATCGAAGAGCCCAGGGCAGGCTGGCTATGCCCCAAGAGGGCTCGCGAAGGATGGTCGTGAGGTACGCAAAATCATGACGCATGAAAGGATGGCTCACCTCTCCAACCGACCTCACCACAAGGGCAGTGCTTGAGCCCGGGGCGCCCGAGGACGATGGAGAGGGTGAGGCCTGGAGGAATGGCTCCTCAGCCATCTCCGTGAGCTCGGTAGTAAGGGCCCTGCAAGGCAATGATTAGCTGAAGCAGCAGGAAAGTAAGGGACTGAGAAAGGGGAAGGCTTACTCGTCGGTGGCGAAGTACTTCCTGCGCTTCAATAGGCGGCAAGGGTAATCATCACCCAAGGCCTCCCTTCTCTTTCGGAGAGCCTCGAAGTCCACGCGGAAGCGACCCAGGAGCTCGGCGCAAGGGTCAGCCTGTGACGAGGAAGAAGCGCCAATGTGACCGGCGTCGGGGGCATCGCCCTGGCACACGCCGCCGGACACCGCACCATGAAGGCTGGCCGGGGCCTCAGGGGCCTCTGCCACGGGAGCTGCGGGCCGCGGCTCAATACCTTCAGCCTCCCTAGGGCGGGCCTCAGGGGCTGCCACCTCAGGAGTTCCGCATAGCGTCATCGTCCCGACGGTGGCCCCCTCAGCCCCCGGCGGCCCTTGCCTCCCAGCTCCACCACTCGAGGAAGGGCCATCGTGGGCAACCAGAAGGGCAACCACCACAACTGGGTTCTCGCGAGGTCCCTTGAGGCCTGCGGGGTGCAGCCCCCTTTCATCGAAGCTGGGCATCTGCTTCACAAAATCAGCCCTGTTTGAGCAAAGGTACAGCAGGGCGCCCCCTTGCCGGATGCTGCTAGGGGAAGGGTCCCCCGTCAGGATCATGAGAACCTTCTTCAGCACTTCAGGCGACAGATCTTCCTCTTGGAGCCTCATCCGGTCTTCACGCCCCCTGAAGGCCCACATCCGGCAGGAATGACGCTGGAGAGGGGCAATGCGGCATAGGAGGAACTCCTTCACCACCTTGGGCGCCGTCACACCGAGCGCCCTCAGGTTTGCAAAGCGATGCCAGAAGAAGACGTGCCGGGAGCTCGTGAGCGTCTCCTGGCCCCAGCCCGAATTGGGGATAGCGGGCAAGGTGGGCTCCGAGAGTAGGGGGCTGGGTACTCCGACATCCACGTACAGCCACCACTCTCGAAACCCAGTCGCAGGCAGAGGAAGGCTAAAATCAATTCCCGAAGCCGCTGTTTCTGGTGCGACAAAGAAGCTCACGCACCCCAAGCATTGGGTGGGGTCGCTGAGGCGCAAAGAGAAGAAGTGGCGCAGCAAGGCAACCAAAGGAGGAATGCCCATCATCGCCTCGCAAACAAAAGCGAAAACGGCAAGAAGAGTAATGGATTCGTGACCCAAATGCATCATGTGGATCTGGTAATGGGAAAGTACGGCATTGAAGAAATCAGAAAAGGGGGGAACCAGTCAATAGAGAAGTACCGGACTTCGGTGACTATTCTGTCAATAGAGAAGTGAGACACGAGCCAGACCGTCGTCCTCCCGCACTCATTGAAGATGGTGGCAAGGGCAGAACTGACCTTGTCCAAGCCTTCCCGGTTGAGTATGATCGACCGGTCGACAGCAGGAGCCGTCGATGGCGATGGGTGGGGCGAGGGCACAGACTTTTGCCCTTTCCCCTTCTTTGTCGGAACCATGGCGACAGGAAGGGGGAGGATTCGAGATTGGATTGGAAGTGGAGGCTGGAGCTCGAGCGAAGGAAGAGCAGGAGGCGCGCGAGCGGCGAAAAGAGGGGTGACTGTGTGCAACCGCGGGTCCACATAGCTGGGCACAAAATAAGGAGGCGTGGGGGAACAGGGACGCCCATGTCCAATCAACCGCCACGCGGCACCCAAGGCCACAGGCTATTGGGGCCCACGGCGCTTCGCACTTGCCCCTTCGCTTCTCTGCTAAGCTAAGTCCAAGCGCGCCTTGGACCCGGGGGCTACTGTCGGCGTTCTGGGAACGGGGGTACCCAGACTTGCCTGCCTGCGGCCTGCGGCGTGGCTCAAGGAGTGGCCCAGTACAGCCCATCTTCATCAACACATGCTCAAGACCCTCGCGAGGGGCCAAGCCTTGCGGGGAGGACGACAGGAGACTTCCTCGGGCACAGCCTCATCAGGCTGGCTCGTGAGGAGGCGAAGAGATCAAGGTGGGGTACCTCGCGAGGTGCTCATGACGCAAGCCATGACGACCAAGGCCAGGCGGGCGCCAGGTGGGCGCCTTCCTGCGCAGAGTCCTTGTTTCCTCTTTGGTGCAAAGGGGGCAAGCGCAGGCGAGAGTATCAAGCAAAGGCAACCATTTCGGTGCAACAAGACTAAGACCAGCAGGACATCAGAACGGAGGTCATCGTGGAGCCCAAGCCGACGTCATCGTCAGGGCCTTTGGCAGGAGAGGACCAACTTTAGTCAGGATAAGTTTACTAGATGTTCCCCTTCAAAGTGGCCAATTGTTGGCGCCCTTCGCGCTCAATATTTGGGGAGAGGCCCAGGGCTTCCGCCTATAAATAGGACTAGGCACCCACAGGGTAGAGAGGCATCTGGAGATAGAGAGAGAGAGGCGACTGAACTCCCCTAGCAGTTCATCGCCCCAGCCAAGAACAGACCCTCGTGAGGCTGTTCTTCCTTGTACTGTTCATCATCAGCCCCTGAGGCAATCCACACACCACAAACTGGAGTAGGGTATTACACCACAATGGTGGCCTGAACCAGTATAAATCTCGTGTCCCTTGTGTTGTTCTTGGCGTAGTTTTAGATCCTTGCGAGGCGATGAGACATGGGTTGGCTGGGGGTGTGATCTTCGTGTGCACCCCAGAGTTCGAACCTTGAGGGTCTGCCGGAACCCGAAATCCGACAGATATGTGTTCGATATTTTGATGATGATATGTATGTTCTGATTCCCTTAGTGGTGTCATGTGAACGTCGTCTACATGGCACTTCACCATCTTTGGGCCTAAGTGAATGCATTGTGGAGTAGTTATTAGATGATGGGTCGCTAGAGTGACAGAAGCTTAAACCCTAGTTTATGCGCTACATTGATTTAAACTATTTAATTTGGGCCTAAAGGAATGCATTGTGGGAAACTTTGACATAACCCAAGTATATGGGGGGTTTGGGTTCAAGGATTTTGAACTATTTAATTTGTCTTTATTAGCGAAGTGGGCATGGAGCATACTTCAAAACACTAGAATCGCTTAGCGCAAGAATCTTAAAGGTTGTCTACTTTCCCGCTGGTTCCATAGTAGATGTAGAACTGGGGAACCACCCTAGACAGATATGGAGAGCTATTGTGGAGGGACGTGATGTCCTAAAACAAGGATTTATTAGGAGAATTGGTAATGGAGCTTGAACTAATATATGGATAGACTGGATATCAAGGAATGTGATGATGATCCCACTTGGATGTCGGTCGGACAATCCGCATGTATATGTCTCTGAACTCATTGATTACACTTCAGCTAGATGTGACAACGAGAAAATCACCAAGGTTTCTATACCAATTGACATGCCAGCCATAATTAGTATACCAATATGTACAAGGGGCATTGCTAATAGTTGGGTTTGGAATTTTGAAAAAGTGGTAACTTTTTAGCAAGATAAGCTTATAAGATGATGGTTGCAACTAAGATGAGAAGGGAAGTGTAACACCCCATGTAATCAGCTATAGTAACCCTCTCTGATTATGCAAAGACAATTTGCTAAACAACGCCTGATCACTTTGATTCAAAAATGTTCATAATATTGCAAATAATCACAGAGTAATTGTCGTGGACAAGCCAACATTATACAAAGTATTTAAATTCCCTAAAACAATTAAAACAGGGCCAAAACAATATTTTAAATGTTTTTCCAATTAATGAAAAATGCAAACTAATTTAAATAGCTCTCAAATTTTTGTGGCAGTGTCCAATATTGCAGTATAATTATTGGCCCAAGTTTCATATTTTATGAAACGAAAATGCTATTAAAATTTAAGGCAAAAAATAAATGAAAACTGGAAAACTAAAAAAAGAAATAAGAAAAGAAAAAGAAAAGATCTAGGTAGACTGGGCTCTAGTCCACAGTGGACGGCCCAGCCCACCTCACCTCAGTCGCCTCCTACCTTTCTATAGGGGCAGCCGACCGAGCACGCGCCCCCGCCCGTTCGTTCCCGCCGGACCGCCTCGTCGGCCCCGCTGTGGAGGGGATAAGGGTGCCACCCTGCGGCCCCTCGGACTCGTCCCCTCCAACTCACGCCCGTCCTCATCTCCTCCTCCCACATTCTCTCTCTCTCTCTCTCTCTCTCTCTCTCTCTCCCGCTCGCTCTCCACCTCGCCCGAGCGTCATCGTAACCATGGCCATGTCCTAGCGCGGCCACCGAGCTCCTTCCACCGTCTTTTCAAGTCCAAACGCACCGCCGACAACCGCTGCGTCCTCCCCTGCCTCTCTTTCGAGCCGGACATCACTATATCAAGCCCCAGGACGCCATCTTCCTCCATGAGCCCATTCTGCACCCTATCGGCTCACGGTGAGCATATCAATCTTTTGCCTTGCTTCCCACCGTACGATGCGCTCAGTATATAGCTCTCCTGCCATGGCCTGCTACTTCTTGAGCTTGCATTGGTTTTTCCCTTGAAGAGGAAAGGGTGATGCAGCAAAGTAGAGATAAGTATTTCCCTCTGTTAAGAACCAAGGTATCAATCCAGTAGAAGGAACACACAAGTCTCCAATGATAGCACCTACGCAAACAAACAAATACTTGCACCCAACATGAGAAAGGGGTTGTCAATCCCTTCTGAGTTACTTGCAAGGATGAGATATGATAGAGATAGGTATAAAAGATAAATAAAGTGCAAAATTAAGTAAAGAAAATTAATTACAGCAAGGTATTATTTGGTTTTTGGTTTTATAGATCTGAAAATAATATGATAAAAATAGACCCGGGGCCATAGTTTTCACTAGAGGCTTCTCTCTTGAAAGAACGCATACAGTGGGAAAACAGATTACTGCCGAGCAATTGATAGAAAAGCGCATGTTATGATGATATATAAGGCAATGATCATGAATATAGGCATCACATCCGTGACAAGTAGACCGAAACGATTCTACATCTACTACTATTACTGCAGACATCGACGGCTATCCATCATGCATCTAGTGTATTAAGTTAACAAGAACAGAGTAACACCTTAAGCAAGATGACATGATGTAGAGGGATAGATCCAATCAATATGAAATAAACCCCATGTTTTTATCCTTGATGGCAACAATACAATATGTGCCTCGCTACCCCTTCTATCACTGGGTGAGGACATCGCAAGATTGAACCCAAAAGAAAGCACCTCTCCCATTGCAAGAAAAATCAATCTAGTTGGCTAAACCAAATCAATAGATCTGAGAGAAATACAAAGCAATCTTAATCATGCATAAAAGCTTTTAGAGAAGACTCAAATATTATTCATACGTAATCTGATCATGAATCCACAATTCATCGGATCTCAACAAATGCACCGCAAAAGAAGACTACATCGAATAGATCTCCTAGAACATCAAGGAGAACGTTGTATTGAAGATTAAAGAGAGAAGAAGCCAACTAGCTACTAGCTATGGACCCATAGGTCTGTGCTAAACTACTCACACATCATCCGAAGGGCGGCAAGGTTCATGTAGAAGCCCTCCGTGATCGAATCCCCCTCTGGCAGAGTACCGGACAAGGCCCCAAGATGGGATCTCATGAGGATAGAAGCTTGCGGTGGGAGAAAAGTATTTTTTGTGTGCCCTCTAGTATACGGGGAATAGTTGGGTATTTACGGAGCTGAGATTAGGGTTAGAGGAGCCACAGGGGCCCACAAGCTCATAGGGCGAACCCCCCTAGGGCGTGCCTGGTGAGCTTATGGCTCACCTGTGGACCTTCTGGTCTTCTCCCGAGGCTTCATAGGTGTATTCTTGTCCATGAAAAATCATCAATAAGTTTCGTTTCGTTTGGTATCGATTTTCTACAAAAGGCAAAAACATGGGGAAAATAGCAACTGGCACCAGGCACTAGGTTAATAGGTTAGGCCCAAAAAATGATATAAAATAGCATAATAATGCATATAAAACATCCAAGATGGATAATATAATAGCATGGAACAATCATAATTATAGATACGTTGGAGACGTATCATGGCCGTACCCGTCGCCGTAGTTGGACTCAGTGTCACGGCCACAACACGCCCGTGTCTGAGTACGGCGTCGTGCTCAGCACCTCCCCAGCAATCCAACACCAACATCCGCTACCCTTTCCGTGCCCTGCTTCACCGTAGCCGAGCTCGCCCGATTCCAATCGCCGCCCCTGAGCTCGTGGCCGTTGTTGTAGTGCCTCTCTGATGACGCCACCACCACAGAGCGATGTGGCATCAAGCACACGTTTGAACGCGCCCAACCCCGTGCGAAATGGATGCCCATAGCTGATTTTTGCCGAGTTCCCATGCGCGCGGTATTTGGTCAGCTCCAGTCACTGATATGCGGGCCCCACTCACTAATTAAAGTATTCTCTAATTAAACTTAATTTGATAATTAAGTTTAGTCATTGATAGATGGAGTCCACTAGCTAATTAACCCCATTTTAGTTAATTTAATCTTTGTTTAGCCTTTTGTGTATGACATGTGGGTCCCGATGGTCAGTTTGATCTGGACCGGTTGTGTTGACTCATGAGGTCACCCTGACGTACTGCCGATGCAATAAAATAACTTATTTTTGTATTAAAATTAACCAAGAGAATTTCATAATATTGTTGTAAAATTTGAAAAATCATATAAAATAATCTATAAATCAGATGAAAATAATGTATAAATATGAAAGTTGCTTAGAAAAATAAGAAGAATCCGAATATATGATATCTACATACCTGTCACTTGTCTCTAACATGATGAACATGGATCCTTCCCCTTTGTGTCATCTGTCCGATAACCGCCGAAAGCAGGGAAACCATTCCCAGATGTTTTTCCGATTCGTATGTAACGTGTAGCACTGTGTTAGCTCACCCTAGCACAACTTATTGCCATGTCATGGATTGTGATGCATTTGTTTGCTTTATATTTGTTGTTTCTTCCCCCTTTTCTCTCTGGTAGACCCAAAGACCGACGCTGCACCCAAGTATGACTACACCCCTGAAGTCCATCCTCTTTCAGCACAGCTTCCAGGCAAGCAAAACCCCCTTGATCATTCCTATACCGCCCACTCTTTCTCGCTCATGCTTGCATTAGATTTTGCTACTATTGTTCAATAGCTCCTATTCTGATGTATAGCCTGTTTTTGTAACTTGTTGTTGTTACTTTACCTGATATCCTATATGCTTAATATAGGTTGATTAGTGATCCATTAGTGACCTCTCACCCTTGTCCTTGTTGCCCCGCTACATCACTGATGACTTGATCAATGTGATCAATGTGCAGAGACCACCACATCACCGCACACCCCCTCTTAGTTGTTTGACTCTGCAGAGCTATTATCGAGTGTCGAGGGTGATACCTCATCTCGCAGTTCTGATGATATACTTGTAGTGTAGCTAATCAGTTGTGGATTACGGAGGGTGGTTCCTCCTTCACCACTCCCGATGACGACTCTATCATGCAACGCCTCAAGTGTGAACCCATAGAGGGTAATTCCTCCAAGGTCACCTTGACGGTTACATCGAGTGGGAATCCATTGAGAGTGATACCTCGGATTTCCCCCTTGATGTTATGGACACATGGTTACCTTGACTTTACCTCAGAACCTTGTTGAAGTCGAGTCGGCCTCGAGGGGTACCCGCGTGAGTTACTGAAGTCGGGTAGACCTAGAGTGTACCCATGAGATAATTACGAGGCACGGCCGAGTAGACAGACTGCCCTAGAGAGGGGTTGGCCTGACCCTTGCCGTAAGACCTCAAGACGGGGCGACGGGATCACTGATCGTCTCTGCGCACTCCCAAGACACTAACGGGTTTGGATATGTGATTTGAGTAGGCCTCTGGCCTTTTCGCACTAACCATCACGCGAGAATAAGTATGGTCACTTGATGCCATATGGTTCGCCAAAAGCACTTCAAACATCAGAGATTGAGCAGCGCGCACCCGGTTGGACGGTATCCACCTGCGCTTGTATAAGGGGGTGGGTCTACTCCAGGTCATGTATGCAACATGAAGGAGTGCAAAGGGAGATGGGGACAAGACCCCTGAGTGCTTAGAATGTAGACCGATGATACGTCTCCATCGTATCTATAATTTTTGGTTGTTCCATGCCAATATTCTACAACTTTCATATACTTTTGGCAACTTTTTATACTCTTTTTTGGGACTAACATATTAAGCGAGTGCCCAGTGCTAGTTCCTGTCTATTGCATGTTTTATGTTTCGCAGAAACCCCATATCAAACGGAGTCCAAACGGGATAAAAACGAACAGAAAATTATTTTGGAATATTTGCAATTTTTGGGAAGAAAAATCAACGCAAGACGGTGCCCGAGGTGGCCAGGAGATAGGGGCCCACACCCACTTAAGGTGGGCGTGCCCCCCACCCTCCTTGGCCACTCGTAAGGCGGTTGATGCCCTTCTTTGGCCGCAAGAAAGCTAATTTTTGAAAAACGATCTGGGCAAAGGTTTCAATCCAATTGGAGTTATGGATCTCCAGATATAAAAGAAACGGTGCCAGGGCAGAATTCCAGAACACAGAAACAGAGAGATAGATCCAATCTCGGAGGGGCTCTCGCCCCTCCCAAGCCTTGGGAGCCAAGGACCAGAGGGGAAGCCCTTCTCCCATCTAGGGAAGAGGTCAGGGAAGAAGAAGAAGAAGGGGGCCCTTCTCCCCCTTGCTTTCGGTGGCACCGGAGCGCTGCCGGGGGCCATCATCATCACCGCGATCTTCACCAACACCTCCGCCATCTTTACCAACATCTCCATCACCTTCCCCCCTCTATCTACAACGGTCCACCCTCCCGCAACCCGTTGTACCCTCTACTTGAACATGGTGCTTTATGCTTCATATTATTATCCAATGATGTGTTGCCATCGTATGATGTCTGAGTAGATTTTCATTGTCCTATTGGTGGTTGATGAATTGCTATGATTAATTTAATTTGCTAGTGGTTATGTTGTTGTCCTATTGTGCCCTCCGGGTCGTGCAAGCGTGAGGGATTCCCGCTGTAGGGTGTTGCAATACGTTCATGATTCTTTTATGGTGGGTTGCTTGAGTGACAGAAGCATAAACCCGAGTAAGGGGATTGTTGCGTACGGGATAAAGGGGACTTGATGCTTTAATGCTATGGTTGGGTTTTACCTTAATGAATCTTTAGTAGTTGCGGACGCTTGCTAGAGTTCCAATCATAAGTGCATATGATCCAAGAAGAGAAAGTATGTTAGCTTATGCCTCTCCCACATAAAACTTGCTATCGGTCTAGTAACATAGTCAATTGCTTAGGGACAATTCCACAACTCCTACCACCACTTTTCCACACTCGCTATATTTACTTTATTGCATCTTTATCTAAACAGCCCCTACTTTTTATTTACGCATTCTTTATTATCTTGCAAACCTATCCTATTACACCTACAAAGTACTTCTAGTTTCATACTTGTTCTAGGTAAAGCGAACGTCAAGCGTGCGTAGAGTCGTATCAGTGGCTGATAGGACTTCAGAGAGTATTTATTCTACCTTTAGATCCTCGTTGGGTTCGACAATCTTACTTATCGAAAGAGGCTACAACTATTCCGTATACTTGTAGGTTATCAACCAACATGATGGCCTCTCCGTTGATCCTAGGTAGGACTACGATTTGTTGATCAGCCGAGGCCAGGCATGACCCAGAAAAGTGTGCCCGACCAAAGTTAATCGAGTGTGCTTGGTAAGTTTGTGCACCACTGCAGGGAAGTATATCTATTGAAATAGCTGTGTCTACGATAACGGATGCTCGGAGTTGTATCCCAATCTAGTACAACTAGAACTGGATACTTGAGACACTAAATGGATATGATGGCTCCGAGATTAATTTCTCGCAGAGAGTCGATGAAGGATCTCTGGGCATTACTACAATATACTTGTTACTTTATAATATCTAATCTGCACTCTTCTAATGCTGTAAGATGCTAGTCTTTGATAGGCTAGGCCTTCCCTTCTATTCTAGCATTTCTACAGTATAGTCCAAAGATATATCCCCATTCCTATGATACTAATGCATACTTAGTATAGATCTGATGTAAGTCTTGCGAGTACTTTGGATGAGTACTCACAATTGTTTTGCTACCTATTTTCCCCTATACCCGATTGTCACGATTAGAAGACAGAGCCCAGGAGCCAACTGATCCCGCGGACGACTAGTACTACCCCGAAGGATGCTACTGCTACATGGAGACCGCCGATGACCAGGAGTAGTTAGGAGACTCCTAGGCAGGAGGCATGCACCTTTTCGATCCAGTTATCTTTTTTTTGCTAGCCTTCTTAAGGCAGACTTGTTTAATTTGTGCATATACTCAGATATTGTTGCTTCCGCTGACTCTTGTGTATTTGAGCTTATGTATTCGGGCCCTCAAGGCCCCTGGCTTGTAATATAAAGCTTGTATTATTTTAATTTGTGTTTATAGTTCTATTGTGTGTCGGAATCGGGCCTCCATGGACCCAACAATGTTCGAACTCTAGGGCGTGTGTGAAGATCTACCCAAGCTTCAACCTCACGCTCATCCCCTCATGGATTGGCCTCGTCAAGTTCGTCCGAGCAGAGAAGAAGATGAACATGGAGATTTACCCAGGTATGGGCCACCTTGAGGTGTAAAACCCTACTCCTGCTTTGTGGTGGATTAGCCTCGCGAGGAGGTTTGAGGATGAACTAGTATAGTGGACGAGCTTCCTCGCGAGGGCTCGGGGAGTGAGCATGGATCGACCCCTCTCTACGGTGGAGACTAAGCTATATTTATACTAGGACCGGTCCTCTTCCCTCATAGCTTAGGCGGGAAGGGATTCCACAACGGCCAATTTCAAAGGGGACAAGAAGTACATCTTATCCTGACAAAAGGTTGTCATCACCTGCAAAGCTTCTGTTCGTGACGTAGAGGTGGGCTCAGCGATGACATCCGTCCTGCTGAGCTTGTGGTCTTGGTATCGTTGCACCGGAATGGAAACCTTTGGGAGGATCCCTCGAGAACCCGCGTTGGTCCTTGCCTCCTTAGCACCAAAGAGGAAACCGTCCTCTCCTACGCCTGCTGGCGCCGGCCTGGCCTTGATCGTCATGTCTCACGTCATCGAGGGCCTCGTAAGGTTGGGTACCTGCATAGAAGTCTCCGCTCCTTAGGAGGCAGGCACGGGGCACCGCTCCTTAGGAGGTCTTGGCGTCGTCTGCCTCACGAGGCTGGGGACTCTCGCGAGGGTCTTGTCATGGAGGTCTTGTAGTTGGGTCATACCGGGCCATTGAGGGGGCCATGCATTGGACCACAAGCTAGCGAATCTGGGTACCCCTGGTCCCAGAACACCAATGGGATAGCTGATGACTAGTACTATCCCGCTGATCTTGGGCTCGCTTTGAGGCGAAGCCAAGGAGTGAAGGGCGAAGCGACGCGGGCCCTCGTCACCTTCAGGCCAGGATTGACACATGGCGCACAATGGTACATGGACGCCTCCACTTCCCCATGTCGCCTCGGCAACCGCCCAGGCTGACAAAAGACTGGCGCGTGCCGCAGGGCCATCATTGCTCCGAATGCGATGGGATGCCGGTTGGCCCCCGATCGCCTTTAAGAAGGCGAGGGGGCGGAGCCCCCAGCCCATCTTCATCTTAGTGCTTCTCCATTTGCCCCGGATCCTTGCCACAACAACCATGGCACCAGTGAGGAGGTTCTCCGCCGAGGAGAAAGGCAAGGCCCCCAGGGAAGGGCCGGGGTCACCGCCGCCCAAGTGGGGGTGCGGCCGCCCTCGCAAGTTTACGGCCATGCCTGGAGTGTCATCCCGGAGGCATGGGCGTCCCCCTTTGGCGGTTCAGTGTTTACCCAAGCTGTGCGTTTGAGGATCAATGGTAACTATGGAGAAGGGACACAGGGTTTACCCAGGTTCGGGCCCTCTTGGTGGAGGTAAAACCCTACTCATGCTTGATTATATTCGAGGGTATAGGGGTTGCAAGAGTTGATCTACCTCGAGATCGATTTGGCTATCCCTAGATATCTAGCCTAGCAATGTTCTGATCCTACCTCAATCTAACCCTCCGGTTTATATAGACACCGGAGGGGCTTAGGGTTGTACAAAATCAGTTTTACAGAAAGGAATAACATATTTGGACACCTATACTTTCCATCCACGCATGTGAGAGTCCCCACCGGATACAAGAGATAATCTTCTAACTTATATCTTGGCGGCCCATCACTCTGGCCCACATCAATAGACCAGACGCCCGAGGACCCCTAGTTCAGGACTCCCACAGTAGCCCCTGAACCAGTCTGCAATGATGATATATTCGGCGCGTAGATTGTCTTCGGCATTGCAAGGCAGGTTCCTAAAAGAATACACATCGGCTTTCCTCTGTAAAAGAATTGTATCTGGCTTTTCGCAATAAACACAAGCCTTAGCCGCGAAGGCATTCAAATGGGTTTTGATCTAGACACTTTAATTACTAGGATTGATGGTCTGGAGGAGTTGTCTTTACCGTTCACGGACTCTGAGGTGGAGTAATTAAGAATATGCCTTCTGACCGCGCTCCGGGACCTGACGGGTTTTCTGGGCTTGTCTTGTAGAAATGTTGGCCTATTTTGAATGAGGATTTTATGAAACTTGTTCAAGAATTTTATGAGGGGAATTGTAATTTGGAGTGTCTCAATACATCTCTTATCACTCTCATTCCGAAGAAGCTGAGCCCTGAATATGTCGGTGATTTCCGGCCCATATATTTGACTAATACATGTTTAAAGTTCTTAACCAAGCTTTTGGCAAACCGTCTTCAGGGTGTGATCTTGAAATGTATCCACCGCAACCAATATGGTTTCCTCCGGTGTCGATCCATTCAAGACTGTCTGGCGTGGTGTTTTGAGTATATCCACCAATGCAAAGCTTCCAAGAGGCCTATCATTCTTCTTAAACTTGACTTCGCAAAGGCGTTCGACACCATTGAGCATGAGCCGATTCTTTGGATTTTGAAATGCAAGGGATTTGATGATCATTGGACAAGTTGGATTGATAGCATTCTGTCCACGGGCTCCTCTTTGGTTCTTTTGAATGGAGTGCCTGGGAACCATTTCGTCTGTCGTTCGGGTGTCCGCCAAGGAGATCCACTGTCTCCTTTACTCTTTGTGATCGCGGTGGACTTGCTCCAATCAGTTGTAAATGAGATGTGCTCAAGGAATATCCTCACCTTACCAATCCCAACGACTTCGAAGGACTATCCGATTGTTCAATATGCTGATGATACACTCATCGTTCTTCCTGCTATTGACAGCCAGTTAATTGCTTTCAAAGAAATGCTTGAAGTTTTTGTCAGATCAACAGGTCTAAAAGTGAATTTTAGTAAGTCTTCTTTGATACCTATCAATATGAGTGATGATGAGGGCAAGCGTGTGGCTGCTTTACTTGGTTGTGATGTTGGTTCCATGCCATTCACTTACCTGGGTTTGCCAATGGGCACATCTAGGCCAACAATTTATGATCTGTTGCCTTTGGTGGATCGTATTGAGAGGCGATTATCTGCGTCTTCCTGCCTCTTGAATCAAGGATGCCGGCTACAGCTATTGCAATCAGTCCTTAGTTCTATACCAATATATTTCTTCTGCACCCTATCGCTGCCACAGGGTATCTTGAAGCAGATTGAACGGATTATGAGGCAATGCTTGTGGATAGGGAATACGGATACACCCCGGCAATCCTTGGCGGCTTGGGATTTGGTATGTCGTCCTAAATCTTTGGGTGGTCTGGGTGTTCTGGATTTGAGCTCTCAAAATGATGCTTTGCTCATCAAGCATCTTTTTAAGTTCTTTAATAAGTTGGACGTGCCATGGGTATCTCTTGTTTGGGACACTTATTATGCCTCTACGCCCCCCAAGCCACTCAAACCTGCGGCTCTTTCTGGTGGAGGGACGTGTTCAAATTATATGATAAGTTTTGCAAGTTGGCAGTTCCTCTTGTTCGAACTGGAGATACGGTGATCTTCTGGCTTGATCGTTGGCAACTTGGCAGCAATATGGTTAGCATGCAACATCAGTTTCCGTGGCTCCACTCTTTTGTGATCGATGACACTCTCACAGTTAATGATATTATGGAGCTGTCTGATTTCACTGATAATCTCCATCTACCTCTCTCCGCTCAGGCCTTTGAGGAGTTTAATCAACTTCAGGAGATGCTTCAGTTGCTTAACCTTCAAGATGGGAATAATGATGTCTGGAAATGGCCTTCCAAATCAGGTGATTACCAGTCCAGAATCTATTACTTGTCCTGCTTTTCAGACACTGTGGTTGACCCCATATTCAGGTGGATATGGAATTGCTCTTTTACTCTCAAGTTTAAGGTATTTGGGTGGCTCTTATTGATGGATCACCTAAATACTAGGGACATGATGCAGCGGCGGCATTGGATTATCCAAGATGACACATGTGTCCTATGCCTCTTGGCATCACATGAGGACAGAGCGCATCTCTTCTTTCCTTGTAATTTTAGCCAACGCATCTGGAACTATCTGGGTATTTCATGGAGTCCTCATCCTAACCAGACCACTTATGAGATGGCTTCTGATGCTAGGAGGGATTTTGGCCTTCCTTTTTTCTCTGAGGTAGTCTTTACTGCCACTTGGAATATTTGGACACAAAGAAATGGGAAGATCTTCAGGAATGAGACACCTTCTTTTAGGGCTTGGAGGAGGAATTTTTTGCATGAGATCTCTCTTTTAGCTCATAGAATCAAATGTAAATATTGGAATAGACTAATATCTTGGATAGATGCCTTACACTAATCAGTTTCCTTGTAAGTATTATCCTCCCCCCCTCTGTCTTACCTTTGTAACATTGTACTACTTTGACTCTGTGGTTTAATAAAAGGCTGTGAGGCTGTTGCCTTGCAGTATATAGTCAAAAAAAACTTTTTCGGTGAAGCGTCAGACTTGAGCCTTCACCATTTCGAACCGTTTTCTAACACCGTGTTCCATGTTTTGAGGCCAGGCCTCATTGGCACGTCATGTCAAAACAGAGATCGTGCCCACTTAATATGGGATTGCGCATCAATGGTACTTGGGTAATCTAACCGACTGCGGCGTATACTCTCATTGGGAACAAACGAGGTTTTAAGGCTAGGGAGGCGGGCGCTCGGTATTCACGGCCTACATAAGCGGATAAAGATCCATCTTTTCTACCCCACGCCTTCTTCCTTCCTCAGCCTTCCCATCTTCGAGCTCCAGCGCCCAAGCTTCGTTCCTCCCCACCGCCACCAACATCTCCAACCATGTCCGGATCCGGCTCTCAAGGCAAGTGGGTGGCCTCCTCCGTGAAGGAGAAGGACATCAAAGAGCTCCAGGAGGCGGGGTACCTCTGTACGGACATTGCGTACAGGATCTCTGCCAAGAAGCAGGTCATTCCCACTCTAGAGCCCGGTGAAAGTGTGGTATTTATCTGCCACTTCCTTCGCGGACTAGGGTTTCCACTTCACCATTTTGTGTGCGGCCTCATGTTCTATTATGGGCTAGACTTCCATGATCTAGCCCCAAACTCCTTCCTCCACATCTCAGCATTTATCATCGTGTGCGAGGCGCTCCTCCGCATTCCCCCCCACTTCAGCTTTTGGCACAAAGTCTTCAACGAGAAGCCGAAGGTGGTGGACGGGCAGCACGCAGACTGCGAAGGTGCTATGGTGAGCAAACTCCCCAACGTTACCTGGCCTAAAGGGGCTTTCATCGTGCGTGTGCGAGGCGCTCCTCCGCATTCCCTCTCCCCACTTCGGCTTTTGGCACAAAGTCTTCAACGAGAAGCCGAAGGTGGTGGACGGTCAGCACGTAGACTGCGAAGGTGCTATGGTGAGCAAACTCCCCAACGTTACCTGGCCTAAAGGGGCTTTCATGGAAACTATCAAGTTATGGTAGCAGGAGTGGTTCTACATCACCGAACCTCGTGGCGCCAACTGGGTGGCCACTCCTGAGTTTAGATCTGGGCCCCCAATGCGGCTCGCATCGTGGATCAACAAGGGTCTAGACTGGTGGTCGACCGACAAGGTGTTGATGCTGCAAAAGCGCATCAAAAATATTATAGAAAAGAACACCAGCCTCACTAACATGATTAAGGTGATGCTATTCCGTCGGACCCTTCCCTGCCAGCGCCGGCCTCCCCATATGTGGGAGTTCAATCCGGAAGGGCCATGGACCTTGTAGCGACTCTTCGGCACGATGCATGAAGATATCTGGAGGCTGCTTTTCAAGGCCCAGAAGTCATGGCCGGAGACGACCGACGGCATCGGCCTCGACTGTGCACACCCAGCCTCCACAGTAATTTTTTTATTCTCCGAACATAACTTAGTCCAGAAATCACAGGGCATATTGAGACTTTCATCCTTTAATCAGGGCTGGGCAAAGAAGGCGGAGCAGATCAAGTGTCTGACTCCGCTGCCTGAAAACCCAGCTGATCCTCTGTTGACGAGGATGCTGGTCTCGGCGCTGTACCAGGCGCTGGAGAAGAAGGCCAAGAAGAAGGGCAAGAAGGCCAAAAGCGGCCCCCGCCTTAAAGGTGCCTCAGACGCTATGTCCGAGGATTCCGAAGCCCTCTCCTCCCACAAGGGAGATGAAGACGAGAAGGAGGATGAGGGAGAAAGCGATTCTCCCCTTAAGGGGAGGAAGAAGAAGTCAGCGGCCTCCGGAGACCTAGAGGCGGAGGCGCCCAAGAGGGGGAAGATATCCGTCTCGGACGCCTCAGATTCAGATGCCGAAGTCATCCCCGAGCGGTGCCTCAGGTCGAAGCCCCTGGCTGAGTCGTAAGTATCCAAGGATGCCTTACATATATCGGCTTTTATGATTGTAGTTTTTAATGCATTATATTGTATAATATAGTCCGGCTCGCGATCTCCCCCAACTATCGTCTCCGGGGAACTCACTGGAACTGGGGAAGGTGGAGAGCGAGACGCCTCCGCGGGCCTCTCCGCCAACCACTACAGACGACACCGAAGTCCTATCCCGAAGAGCCTCTACAGTCCATGGAGAGGTGCGAGAGGCTGCCAAGACGACACCAGAGGCTAACACCTCGACTGCCGAAGACATGGGGGGACCAACCTCCATGGAGACTGTGACGGGGGCCACGACCAATCTGGCCCCCAGCCAAACACTATTCTGGAGACTCATACGGCTCCGGAATCGAGCAAGTGACCCTCTTTGAAGGAGGGGGGGTGTCGACTCCATCGGCGACCTCCATCAATCTGCAAGCGCTAGATACTTTCACGTAAGCGCTTCGTCGTGCTTCCGTCGTGGAGGAGCACCGTGCCCTGACGGATAAGGTGGTTGAGAAGATTTAGTCCGCCAAAAGCAGGCTGAATGAAGCCTTTACCAGCCTACTAATCGTCTTTGTGGTATGCAATGTAATTTTCTAACCAATTTTATTAAAGAAATATGCGGGTGTATAGATAGTAGCCCCTAAGACTCTGTCCGGATTTGGCAAAGCCGGACAGAGGATCACATATTGTTCGTATGAGGTGACATTTTACTCTTTTGTTCAACACGCTTCCTTGTTGGCGGCGAGCGCCCGGGCCGCCGAAGGTTTCGAACTCACTCAGAAGCTGCGACTGGCCAATGAAGAAGTAATCTTCATCAACAAGCGGTTTGAGGAGACGCAAGGTATGCGTGCATTGAGGAGTCTGATCATATATCTCCAATGGCATATCCGAAAAATGTACATGTGTTAGTCGTTTTAAACTGACTAAAAATGTTATAAATATACTCGCAGTTGGCGCTGATGAGGTCGAGTCCCTCAAGAGTGCCCTTGCCGAAGCCCAGAAGGAGGCGGAGGCGAGCAAGGTGGCCGTGGACAAAGCGGCCGAAAATTTAGAGGAGGAGAAAACCACCCGCCGACGACATGAGGCGCGGGTGGGGGAGGTCAAAAAGGAGCTTAAGGACGCCATCGCTAGATGTGAGTTCCTGGAGCAGAAGAGTTCGGAGTAGGCCTCCGAGCTCACCAAAGCCCGTGAGAGCCTGAAGGAAGCCGGGGTTGATGCCCAGGGCGCTCGCCAGCAGATCCAAGAGGCGAGGCGGATTGCGGCAGGTAAGGCCTTTATCATGTAGAGTAGGTATGCTAGCAGAAGATATATTTTACTAACCCGAGTTTGGAGTTCTCGCGACGCCTTTGCGGATTTGCCAAGGAGTATTGCGGACATCGCCGTATTCTTCTGAGCCTGAGAGGGGAGCTCAACGAAGAAGTTGTTCTGGTCGCAGTACCTTGTGCCAGGGCTTCTAGTGCCCCTATGCGACCAGCTGAAGCAGCTGTCCGAGCTGCATAGAGTGGCCGGCTTGGCCATGAAGGACGTAATAGTCCGTCTGTGGCCGGCCGGAGCCGTACCTAGCAGCCATTTCGGACTCATGAAGAGGCTGGTGGAGGCGCTTCCTCGGATCGACACCCTTAAGCGTTCGTCCTGTATTGAAGGTGCTCGGATGGCCTTCGCCCGCGTCAAGGTGCAGTGGGCGAAGATGAAGGCCACCGAGATTGCCACGCCTGGGCCAACTAAGGGCAAGGAGCACCGGCGGCTAGAGAGCTACTGCGACAAGGTCCTTGAGGGAGCTGGTATTGTAGAAGGCCAGTTCTCCAAGGACATCATATTTGAGTAGTTGTGTCCGGTTTGTATGAGTCATGTAATGAACTCATGATGTAAAAAATGTTTATGATTTTTATGATTAGTTTATCCTCCTATTTTGGCCGTTTATATGTTTGAAAGTTTACCAGTCGTCGGCTTCAGCCCCCACGTAAATATTACAGGGTGTTCGGGAATGCATGATAGCACTTAATCCAACGTCTTGGTCCGATTTAGGAGGCGTCTTGCGGAATGAACTAGGCAATCAGACTATGCGGCTTTAGTAGTTTCACTTAGCCATAAGAGTCCATTAGTGGCGCTAAGTACTAGCCCCTTGTTGCATGATCGGCAATCCGAAGTGCGACGCCTTTGCAACCCGGCTGGTCAAAAAACCCAGCCCCTCGTATAACACGGCATAAATCGCAAACGATTTGTAGTATAACACTAAGTCACCGGATTGCTGACCTGCTATCACCTATCATGACCGTCAGTTTTTGGCTTTCTCTACCGGTGTACTTAACCGGACGAACCAGAAATACAATCGCAGTAGTTGTCCCTTTACTACCTTAGCCGAACTTGTTGAACGTAAGGTGGCAAACACAGGAGCCGGGCAACCCAACTATAGACCAAAGACATGATTCTGAGCTGATGCATATAGTGCCATATCCGGGACGCCGAATAGTTCCCTATAGGTGTTCAGACTTAAGAATTTTGCGGGGCCAAATACAACCCCTGGTATGAAGATCGTGTCAAGCCACGTATGCCGGCCGAACATAAGGGGAGCGCAGATGACAATGAAAAAAAATCCAAAACCCAACCAAGAAGGTGATAATCATCTGTGCTCTTTATATCTTTATTGATATGTCGATGACAGGAAATGTCGTTCGATATTAGGGTCATATTACATGCCCAAAGAAAAAAGGAAAGATTTTACATAAGGGAAAGTCTAACACAGGGCCTAAAAATCATGGTTCGGAAAAGAAACTCAATGATGCCCTGCCGCACGTCTACGCCTTTTCTCCTTAGTAGTGAGTCCTTTGAGAGGAGTATTTGACGGTTCAAAACGCGCCAGCCTTAAAAGGATCTCCTGCGACAATCATCCTGCAAGTAGGGCTCTTGATGAACCTGCATTAAAAGGAAAAGGATATGTGCGATCCAATTATGGTCAAGCCGCGTAGTGGATCTATTTCGCAGCGTGCCTCTGGCGCCGCCCAAGGTATTTTTAGTGCGTAATTATGTACACGCGGTACATAATTAAGCCGTAACCTGGTAGGGTGGTCAGTGGAGGCGGAACTGCTAATCAATGTCCGGATCCGTTGGTTATCACGATTATGCACGGACCGGACTTGTTTGGATACGTCGTTGGCTTTATTGGCCGGTAAACTGTTCGGCTTGAGAAGGCCTCTATACACTTCGGCTGCAAGGGCTGCGGTGTGCTCTTCTGTATGGAGTGAGCGCTCCATATTACCATTGACTGTAATAACGCCACGAGGTCCAAGAATTTTGAGCTTCAAGTAAGCATAGTGTGGGACAGCGTTAAACCGAGCAAAGGCAGTACATCCGAGCAGTGGATGGTAGCCGCTGTGGAAAGGGACGATGTCGAAGATTAACTCTTCGCTGCCAAAGTTATCTGGGGAGCCGAATACTACCTCCAGTGTAATTGAGCCCGTGCATCGGGCTTCCACTCCTGGTATCACACCTTCAAAGGTAGTGTTACTAGGCTTGATTCGTGATGGCTCGATCCCCATCTTACGGACAGTGTCTTGATAAATCAAGTTGAGACTGCTTCCTCCGTCCGTAAGGACTCTAGTGAGGTGATATCCGTCAATAATTGGATAAGGAACCAGGGCGGCTGAACTCCCATGATGGATACTGGTTGTGTGGTCCCTGCGATCAAAAGTGATCGGATAGGCTGAGCATGGGTTAAACTTGGGAGCGACGGGCTCTATGGCATAGACGTCCCATAATGCGCGTTTGCGCTCCCTTTTGGGGATGTGAGTGACATATATCATGTTCTCTGTCTTCACCTCGAGGGAAATTGCTTCTGACCCGTGGTGTTTGGCTGACCGGGTTCATCGTCGTCTTCACCTGGATGCCCTTTTCCCTTATGGTCGGTATTTATCTTGTTGGCCTGTTTGAAAACCTAACAATTCCTATTGGTATGATTTGTAGGCTTATCGGGTGTGCCATGAATCTAACAGGGCCTCTGTATCGTCTGCGTCGTCATTGTTGTTGTTCCCACGTTTATTTTTATTTCAACGAGGTTTACCATTGCCGTCCCGCACTTCGGAGGTGCCGGGGTCGCCTGAGCTATTGTTTCTACGAGCTAGCCAGCTGTCTTCGCCCGCACAGAAGCGGGTCATGAGTGCTGTTAAGGCTGCTATGGTCTTTGGATTTTCCTGCCCAAGGTGTCGGGCGAGCCATTCGTCGCGGACGCTGTGCTTAAAGGCCGCTAAGGCTTCGTCATGCGGACAGTCTACGATCTGGTTCTTTTTAGTTAAGAACTGATTCCAAAGCTTGCGAGCTGACTCGCCTGGCTGCTGAATTATGTGACTCAAGTCGTCAGCATCTGGTGGCCGGACATAAGTGCCCTGAAAGTTAGACCTAAAAGCATCTTACAAGTCTTCCTAGGTTCCAATGGAGCTTTCTAGGAGGCTGTTTAGCTAGTGCCATGCTGGTCCATTCAGCTTTAGAGGAAGATATTTAATGGCGTGGAGATCATCTCCTCGAGCCATATGAATGTGGCGAAGCAAATCTTCGATCCAGATGGTCGGATTCGTCGTTCCATCGTATTGTTCGATGTTTACGGGTTTAAACCCTTCCAGAAATTGATGCTCCATGACCTCATCGGTGAGGCATAGGGGGTTTGCGGCCCCTCTATATCGCGTAATGTCGTGGCGGAGATCGGCTGACATCTGAGTTCGGTTCTGATCCTGAACATAGTAACGATCATAACGCCGGGCTTGATAGCCATTGTCTCGCGCCGGGGCACGGCCCCTTGATCCGTAGATTGATCTAGTCTGACCAACTTTATTGGCTAGGTCGCGTCGCAAGTCGTACGTGTATCCCGCGGCTGCCGTCTCCCTGCCTCTTCGGCGAGGGGGTGCGGGTTGGTGTTCGGCTTGATATGCCGTTTTATCCCGTCCAACTTGTGGTCGGTCTGGTTGGTCTGCCTGATTATACTTCGATGGTATTGGCTCAAGGGCTTCATCGTTGAATTACGGCAGCAGCTTGCGCCTAGGGTAACTTTTAACAGGTCGCCCATGGCCATATTCTCCAACGGCAAGGACCTTAGTCCACCTTTCGTTCAGCGTATCTTGCTCGGCTTTTGAGCTGCTGATGCTTCTTCATCAGGCTCCGGGCTGTAACAATAAGCTATCGCTTAAAGCGTTCTTGGTCGAGGGGTTCCTCTGGGACAATGAAGTCTTCATCACCGAGGCTAACATCCTCTTCGGAATCTGGCATATAGTTGTTGTCCTCCGCATCTTTGTTGTCAGCATGTCCGGGGCTATATTCAGCCTCTTCCCTTATGTCCAGTTCGGACATGGGCTCGACTGGGTATTCAGGATCTTTAGCATCGTCTGGAGTGTCATTGTCTCCGGTGCTGGTATTACTATCCTTTGCCCGACGCAATCATGAGCGGCACCGCTGACGTCGGTGCCTTGGTGGTTTGTCGACGGGTTTGTCCTCATCTAGGCTCGGGTTATCCTTGTCGTTCTTTGTAGTGTCCACTGTGGGAGTCCTGGATTAGGGGGTCCTCGGGCGTCCGGTCTATTGATGTGGGCTGGACTGATGGGCCGCCAATATACAAGACTAAAGATTATCTCTCGTGTCCGGTGGGGACTCTCACATGCGTGGATGGCAAGTATAGATGTCGGATATATTGTTCCTTTATGTAAAACCAACTTTGTACCAACCCTAAGCCCTCTGGTGTCTATATAAATTGGAGGGTTAGATCAGAGGCAAGATCATAACTTTGCTAGGCTAGCTATCTAGGGTTAGCCGAATCAATCTCGTGGTAAATCAACTCTTTAACCCATATACCCACGAATATAATCAAGTAGGAGTAGGGTTTACCTCCATTAAGAGGGCCCGAACCTGGGTAAACACTGTGTCCCTTCTGCATTGTTACCATTGATCTTCAGACGCACAGCTTGGGCCCCCTACCCGAGATCTGCTGGTTTTGACACCGACATTGGTGCTTCCATTGAGAGCTCCGCTGTATCATCGGCAGAAGGATCAATGGCTCACCTCTTTGTCAATGGTGATGCTGCGTCCAGGGAGATATTTCTGCCTGGGCAGGTTTTTACATTCGGTGGCTTTGTGCTTCGGGCCAACTCGATCAGCCGCCTCGAGTAGGTCGATAGTTATGCCCCGGGCCACCAGATCAGGTTTGGAAAACTAAATTACATTGCTGACATCCGAGGAGACCTAGTCTTCGATGGGTTTGCAGCCTCGGTCGCCACTCTGTGTCCCATCCAAGAAGAACCTTTAGATCCCCTATCAGATCCCATCTAGGGGTCAACGCCCACCTCGTCCCTAGATCCGGGGCGGGTCTCATCGTGTGAAGACGGGAGCATAAGCCCCACCGGACCTCTTCCCCTTATCAAACTTTCTACTAAAGACCCAGACGCAGGCTTAAACTTGGCTCTGGGAAACTATTCCGAACTGCCGAGGTCTACACTTAGCGGGTCCGATCAGGCATTCCATGCCGAACATAGCTCGGCAGACCCGCGGATTCCGGTCCCACTCCCGCTCTCAGATGAAGCGTTGGGTTTGATGCAGTCTCTCGCCATCACGGAGGCTTTACACCTGAACTGCACCCAACTTGGATTGGGGGCTGACAGTGGGGAATTTTATGCCCCACCCACCACCCACTTGATAGCCACTGTCGAGGACTTAACCAACATGCTAGAATATACGTCCGAAGACATCGACGGCATGGACGACAATGCCGACGCCGAACCAAGCCAAGTCCCACCTGTCATGGGGCGTTGGACGGCCACCTCAACCTACGATGTCTACATGGTGGACACTCCGAAGAATGACGAGGAGAACCCAAGCCCAGATGAGGATAGACCTGTCGATAAACCACCAAAGCGCCAACGTCAGCGGCGCCACTCACAATCACGTCGGGCGAAGGATAGTAGTACCAGCACCGGAGACGACAAGACTCCTGAAGGCGCCGAAGACACCAAACACCTTATCGAGCCCACATCCGAACAAGACGAGCGGGAAGAAGGTCAGCACAGTCCCAAACATGCTGACAAGGAAGATGAGGAGGACAACAATTATATGCCAGAATCCGAAGAGGAGGTCAGCCTCGGTGATGAGGACTTCATTGTCCCCAAGGAACCCCTCGACCAAGAACGCTTCAAGTGACATCTCATTGCTACAGCTCGAAGCCTGAAGAGGAAGAATTAGCAGCTCAGAGAAGGGCAAGACACGCTGAACGAAAGGTGGACTAAGGTCCTGGCCGCTGTAGAATACGACCAAGAGCGACGTGTCAAAAGTTACCTCAGGCGCAAGCTGTTGCCTCAATTCGACGACGAAGTCCTTTAACCAATACTGTTGAAATACAATCAGGGAGACTAACTAGACCGGCGACCACATGGACGGGATAAAATGACATATCAAGCCGAACAACAACCAACACCCCTCGCCGAAGAGGCGGGGAGACTGCAGCCACGGGATATACATAGGACTTGGAGCGTGACCTAGCCAATAAAGCTGGTCAGACCAGATCAATCTATGGATGAAGGGGGCGTGCCCCGGTGCGAGATAATGGCTATGAAGCCCGACGTGACGACCGTTCCTATGTTCTGGATCGGTACTGAACTTAGAGGTCAGCCTGTCGGAGTAATGGGCCATGAGTAGGCTCACCCGAGTCCCTGGATTTATCAAGACCTTGGGCCGGCTCTGCCTTGCTGCGCCCCAGGCCGAAGCTCCGCTCTCTGAGGGCCGGCCAGCCCAACGACCGGCTGCCAGAGGGCGGCCAAACACCAACAGACGGAATCACGAGCGGCCGGCTCCAACCGTCCGACCTCTATGGAAGACAACATCTAGCAGGCGGCTATCGCGCACCCTTATAGTTTGTGCCCCCATCAAGAGGACGAGACGGGGCTTGGCAACAATAAACCCTCACCCCTAAATCCTGGGGTTGGCGCGGCCACAGTATCCCGTACGGGCGGAGATCTCCGCACGACGTGGCACTGTTGCCACTCTCCCTTGACATTACTCTAGGCAGGCGGAGCCCTGCCCCCCATGACGGCCTGTCGGTACGACCCGCAAGCTGCGGGCCCTACCAGACAGTGACATCCCAGAAGATGGTGCACGCTAAACCAGGCAAACTGGAGGAAGGCCGGCCTCTGGCAGGCGGCCGTCCCCTCCCTCGAGGCCCGTGCACCATTAACCTGATGAGACCAGGTGTGGCTATAGTGATGTCCCACCAGGAGGTAGGGACTGTAGCCACACTGAGATGGCCAAGCTAGCGTCATTAGCGGCACGGCTACAGTGAGCAGCCACCAACCAGACCCGCTAGCGGCGGGAGCAGCCTGTCGGCACTGAGGGAGTCCTGGACTAGGGGGTATCCGGATAAACGAACTATCATCATCGGCCGGACTCCAAGACTATGAAGATACAAGATTGAAGACTTTGTCCCGTGTCCGGATGGGACTTTCCTTGGCGTGGAAGGCAAGCTTGGCGATACGAATATGTAGATCTCCTACCTTTGTAACCGACTCTGTGTAACCCTAGCCCTCTCCGGTGTCTATATAAACCGGATGGTTTTAGTCCGTAGGACAGAACAATAACAACAACAATCACACCATAGGCTAGCTTCTAGGGTTTAGCCTCCTTGATCTCGTGGTAGATCTACTCTTGTAATACCCACATCATCAATATCAATCAAGCAGGACGTAGGGTTTTACCTCCATCAAGAGGGCCCGAACCTGGGTAAAACATCGTGTCCCTTGTCTCCTGTTACCATCCGCCTAGACGCACAGTTTGGGACCCCCTTCCCGAGATCCGCCGGTTTTGACACCGACATTGGTGCTTTCATTGAGAGTTCCTCTGTGTCGTCACCGGTAGGCTCGATGGCTCCTTCGATCATCAATAATGACGCGGTCCAGGGTGAGACTTTTCTCCCCGGACAGATCTTTGTATTCGGCGGCTTTGCACTGTGGGCCAATTCGTTTGGCCATCTGGAGCAGATCGAAAGCTACACCCCTGGCTGTCAGGTCAGATTTGGAAGTTTGAACTTCACGGCTGACATCCGCGGAGACTTAATCTTCAATGGATTCGAGCCACAACCGAGCGCGCCGCACTGTCACGATGGGCATGATTTAGCTCTGCTGCCGGACAGTGCCCTGGAGGCTGCACATAAGTCTGCTCCGACCCTCGATTCGGAGCTGGCTATGCAGATCGAGGACGGGTGGTTAGACTGACTTTGTCCCTTCTGAAGCTCATGACTCCAAGATGCCGGACTCCTTGCCGGACTTCGAACCTCCCGCGCCCCCTCGAATCCGATTGGGTGCCGATCATGGAGTTCACCGCTGCGGACATCTTTCAGCACTCACCTTTCGGCGACATCAGGAGAGCCCTGGCTGGACTGCGGTCAGGACGGTTGGGATGCGGACGACGAAGAAATTCAAGACCCACCCACCACCCACTTAGTAGACACTGTCGACGATCTAACCGACATGCTAGATTTCGACTCCGAAGACATCGACGGTATGGACGACGATGCCGGTGACGACCAAGAACCAGTGCCTACTGGGCACTGGAAAGCCACCTCGTCATACGACATATACATGGTGGATATCCCAAAGTATGGGAACGGCGAAGGAACAGCGGAGGAAGACCCCTCCAAGAAACAACCCAAGCGCCAGCGTCAACGGCGCCGCTCTAAATCCCGTCACATCAAGAATGGAGATTCCGGCACCGGAGATAATAATACCCCAGACAGTGCCGAAGACAACCCCCTCCAGCAAGAATCAGCACAGGAGGACAGAGAAGCCAGCCCTCATGAGAGAGCGGCAGACGAGGAGGTAGAGGATGATAATTACATGCCTCCCTCCGGAGACGAGGCAAGCCTCGACGACGATGAATTTGTCGTGCCTGAGGATCCCGTCGAACAAGAGCGTTTTAACCGCAGGCTTATGGCCACGGCAAACAGCCTCAAGAAAAAGAAGCAACAACTTAGAGCTGATCAGGATCTGCTAGCCGACAGATGGACTGAAGTCCTTGCGGCCGAAGAGCATGAGCTCGAACGCCCCTCCAAAAGCTACCCCAAACGCAAGTTGCTCCCCCGATTAGGGGAGGAGGCATATAAACCTGCATCACCAGAGCACAATGCGGCTGACCGGCCACCTTGTGGCCGCGACAAAGAGGCCTCTAGGCTCTCCACTAGAACCGTACCCCGGCATCGCTCGAAAAGCACAAGGCCACAGGGGAACGCTCCGGACTTGCGAGATATATTGGAGGATAAGGCAAGACAATCAAGATCGATCTACGGATCGCGTGGGCGCCCCATGATACGTGACGACAACCGTCGCACCGGACACAGCAAGTCCGGCCGGGCCGAACACTGTAGACAAAGCTCGTTGGAGCTCCGTCGCGACATAGCCCAATACAGAGGCGCTGCACACCCACTATGCTTCACAGATGAAGTAATGGATCATCAAATCCTCGAAGGGTTTAAACCCGTGAATATTGAATCCTATGATGGCACTACAGACCCCGCGGTTTGGATCGAAGACTATCTCCTTCATATCCACATGGCCCGCGGTGACGACGTTCACGCCATCAAATACCACCCACTCAAGCTTAAAGGACCAGCTAGGCATTGGCTTAACAGCTTGCCAGCAGAATCAATTGGGTGTTGGGAGGACCTGGAAGCCGCATTCCTTGATAACTTCCAGGGCACGTATGTGCGACCACCAGAAGCTGACGACCTAAGCCACATAATTCAGTAGCCAGACGAATCGGCCAGACAATTCTGGACACGATTCCTAACTAAGAAAAATCAAATCGTCGACTGTCCGGATGCGGAGGCCCTCGCGGCCTTCAAACATAACATCCGCGACGAGTGGCTTGCCCGGCACCTGGGACAGGAAAAGCCGAAATCCATGGCAGCCCTCACATCACTCATGACCCGCTTTTGGGCGGGAGAGGACAGCTGGCTAGCCCGCAACAACAACCTCAGCAAAAATTCTGGCTGTCCGGATACCAAGGACCGCAATGGCAGGTCGCGTCGCAACAAGAACAAACGCCGCACTAACAGCGACAATAATGAGGATAAGGCAGTCAACGCCGGATTCAGAGGCTCCAAACCCGGTCAGCGGAAAAATCCATTCAAAAGAACTATTACGGGTCCATCCAATTTGGACCGAATACTCGATCTCTCGTGCCAGATACACGGCACCCCCGAAAAGCCAACCAACCACACCAATAGGGACTGTTGGGTATTCAAGCAGGCAGGCAAGCTAATTGCCGAAAACAATGGCAAGGGGCTGCATAGCGATGACGAAGAAGAGACCCGACTACCGAACAATAGAGGACAGAAGGGTTTCCCCCCACGAGTGCGGACGGTGAATATGATATACGCAACCCACATACCCAAGAGGGAGCGGAAGCGTGCACTCAGGTACGTATACGCGATGGAGCCAGTCGCCCCGAAGGTCAACCCATGGTCCTCCTGCCCGATCACTTTTGATCGAAGGGACCACTCCACCAGCATCCGTCACAGCGGATTTGCCGCATTGGTTTTAGACCCAATCATCGATGGATTTCACCTCACCAGAGTCCTGATGGACGGCGGCAGCTGCCTGAACCTGCTTTATCAGGACACAGTGCACAAGATGGGCATAGACCCCTCAAGGATTAAACCCACAAAGACGACCTTCAAAGGCGTCATACCAGGTGCAGAGGCCAGTTGTACAGGCTCAATTACACTGGAACTGGTCTTCGGATCCCCGGATAACTTCCAAAGCGAGGAGTTAATCTTCGACATAGTTCCGTTTCGCAGCGGCTATCATGCTCTGCTCGGACGGACCGCGTTTGCAAAGTTCAACACGGTCCCGCACTACGCATACCTCAAGCTCAAGATGTCAGGCCCTCGAGGAGTCATCATGGTCAACGGAAACACCGAACGCTCCCTCCGAACGGAGGAACATACAGCGGCTCTCGCGGCAGAAGTACAATGCAGCCTCTTAAGGAAATTCTCGAGTCCGGCCGTTAAGCGATCGGACACGGCTAAACGCGCCCGGAGTAACCTACAACAAGACCACCTGGCACGTTCCGAGCACGCGTAGCAATGCGGCCCCAACCCCATCCCTCGCAAGATTGCAAGACTGGTCCTTCGCGTACATCATTACACTCTGGAGATACCATGGGCATAGGGGGAGGGGCACGACCATGACAGGCCCAGAATGCGGCTTAACCACATCAGGGGCTCCCTAGTGTGTCATTCCTTTTCTTCTTCTTTTCTTCTTCTTTCTTTCTTACCCACAGGACTCCGTTCACTAGAGGCCCTGTCCGGCAGTAGACCGGCCGAACTCACGATGCAACAACCAGGGAAGGAGAAAGGCTACGACGAATACCCAGGTGGGTCTCCATTACGAGCAAAAAATCTGTTTTATACACCATTCCGCAGCCTACCCCTGGAGGGGGACATGTTTAATAGTCCCATCCCTTGCTTATCGCACTATTTGTATCGTTCTGCATTCATGGCAGTATTTCTTGAATAAACAATGCAGCACCTTTTTGCTTATAATTGCATTTCTTTCTTATACATATGTTCATTTATGACATGTCGCATCCGTACACTTTGGTACGGCTAAATACACCAGGGGCTTAAGTTCCCCACATTATGGTGTGATAAGTCCGAACACTTTCACAAGTGCGGCACCCCGAACTTATAGCATTATATGCATCGGCTCCAAATCATGTCTTGGGTCAATAGTTGGGTTTGCCCGGCTCCCATGTTTTGGTACCTTACATTTCGTTTTATCGGCTAAGCTAGCACTAGGAGAACCACTGCGATTGCGCCCCAGTTGAGCTGGGCGAGCGCCTCAGTGGAGAAAGCTAAAACTAACCGTCATGATGAGGCGAGAGCCGGTCGCTGTTCGAGAGGTTTTTTCGAGTCCCTAAAGACTTATGCCGCTTAGAGCGAGGAACCGGCTTTGTCCGGCCCAGGCATGGATAGTGCCCCGAATTCGGCCTTCCGAACACTAGGGGCTTCGCCGAAATTTAAAATTATAGAATTCTATGGTTAAGTGAGAGTGTTCAAGCATTATAAGTCCGGTGGCCTAGTTCGTTGTGTTGAGCGCCTCCCTAGATGGACCCAAATATGGGAACAAGAGTGCTCAAATTTATGCCGAACACCCCAGCACTCGTGGCATGGGGGCTGAAGCCGACGACTTGCCATCTCTCAGATTTGATAAACAGCCGCACAGAAGGTAATATTTTAAATCAACAAGCGTTGCTTAGCGCATATGAACAAAGTTTTCAGTGCACAGGATAACAAAATGCGAGTCTACTCAAATATTACATTATTGGAGCACTCACCCGCAATAGTGCGGGCACCCTTCAGGACACTCTTGTAATACATCTCGGGCGTGCGATACTCTTTGCCCGGCAGTGGCGCGTACATCACAAGCTTCCCAACATCCATCTTGCCCTAGTGCACCTTAGCACGGGCAAGGGCCCGACGGGCACCTTCAATACAGGCGGATCGCTTGATGACCTCAACCCATGACAAGCGTCCACCAGCTGCCGCACCAGGCCGAAGTAGCTCCCAGGCATGGCCTCATTGGGCCACAGCCGAACTATGAGGCCCTTCATGGCCTGTTCGACCACCTTGTGGAGCTCGACCAGCTGCTTCAGCTGGTCGCTAAGGGGCACCGGATGTCCGGCCTCAGCATACTGAGACCAGAAGACCTTCTCCGTCGAGCTCCCCTCCTCGGCCCTATAGAAAGCGGTAGCATCGGACACGCTGTGGGGCAGATCTGCGAACGCTCCTGGAGAGCTCCGAATTCGGGTAAGTAACAGGTAATTCACATTCACATGCTTGCTTTGCATGAAAAATGCCTTACCCGCCACTATTTTCTTCAACGCCTTGATTTCCTGAAGGGCCTTGTGGGCTTCGGCCTTAGCGGCTTTGGCTCTCTCAAGAGCCGATGCAAGCTCGGACTCTCGAGTCTTCGAGTCGCGCTCCAAACTCTCATGCTTTTCCACGAGAGCCTGGAGCTCTTGCTGTACCTCCGCCACTCGCGCCTCTTGCTTCTCTCGCCCAGTGTGCTCCACGGCCGCATTACGTTCAGCCGTGGACACCGCCTCCTTCAGGGTCGCCACCTCGTTCGTGGCCCCTGAAGTACCCACGTTATCCTTGTCATGTCTCTTGCAACCAAATCCTTTTCTGTAAGGTACAACTTTAATAAGGTGTTACTCACCTTCCTTGTCCTCGAGCTGCTTCTTGGCACGGCCGAGCTCGTTCTCGGACCGCTCGAGGCTTTGCTTCAAAGCATTGACCTCCGCAGTCAGTGCGGTAGAGGTCAGCAGCGCAACCTGCAAATCCCATATTGACATATTTATTAAGACTCCTGCGTTTATCTTTTTAGATCCTCAGTCCGTCTTTTCTTTCCGAACACCGAACCGAGCATCAGGGGCTACTCTCTATGCGGTACTATTTTACATATATTAATATTCTTACCTCAAAGCCTGATAGAAGGCTGCTGCAGGCTTCGGTCAGCCCGCTTTTGGCGAGCTGAACCTTCTGAATCACCGCACTCATGTCAGTGCGGTGTTCCTCCTCGATGGAAGCACCATTGAGCGCCTCCAGCAAGTTATCCGGCGCCTCCAGTTGGACGGAAGCCGTCGGCGTCACGGTCTTGCCCTTCTTACAAAGGAGCCGCCCGCATGACTCCGGAACCACAGCAGGTTCCGGTGCGGAGTCCTGTACGAAGTCCGGGAGGTCGCCTTGTGGCACCTCCGGGTCCTCCTCCTCTGGGTGGGTCCTTCTCTGGGATCCCACCTCGGCGTCGTCAGCGTCACGGGGGGAGGAGGCGGTTGGAAGTAAAGTACTGTTCACATCTGATGTGCCCAAGGACCCGCTCGACGAAGCGGGAAGATCGTCCTTGGGCGGACTGCAGGGTTGTATGCGGCGTTAGAAAGACACCATGTGGCAAAAATAAAAATCATTAAGTCATTCGGGAGTCCGGATACTTACGATCTCGCCAGGGCTTGGCCCTTGGAGGCCAATCCTTGTCGTCGTCACCGGCGTTGGCGGAACAGTCCGGGGGAAGAGTCCTTCCCTTCTTGGACCCTTCGGCCTCCCTCGTTGGGGAGGCCTTCCTTTTCTTCCCTCCCCCCACTGGGGGAGAGGCCTTTTTCTTCTCCTCGTCGTCCTCGTGGGAGGAGTCCGCCTCGGAGTCATCGTACACCTGAAAATGGGAACTCTTTCGAGTGCCCGTGGCCTTCTTCTTGGCCTTCTTCTCTGGCACCACGTGGGGTGCCAGAACCAGCAGCCCCGCTAAACGGGCGTCCGCTCGGTCTTCTGCCAAAGGGGCCGGACAGTTAGTCTGCTCGGCCTTCTTCAGCTAGTCCTGTCAAAGGAGAGGGAGTTTAGATCCCGCATAGAGTTAAACTATGAAAGACAAGTGTCCCGTAAAGGGTAGAATCGCTTACCTTGGTAGCCTAGCGCTGCGAGCTGAATCTGCGATCTTCGGTAGCGGATGCGGGAGCCTCGGCGCCCTTAAACAGCACCTCCCAGGCATCTTCGTACCTAGTGTCGAAGAGCCCGCTCAAGGTTCGGTGCTGGGCCGGATCGAACTCCCACAATTTGAAGGCCTGTTGTTGGCACGGGAGAATCCGGCGGATGAGCATGACCTGGACTACGTTGATAAGCTTGAGCTTCTTGTTCACTAGCTTTTGGACGCAGGCTTGGAGTCCGGTCAGCTCCTCCGAATCGCCCCAAGTCAGGCCACTCTCTTTCCAAGAGGTGAGCCGTGTGGGGATGCCAGATCTGAATTCGGGGGCCGCTGCCCATTTAGGGTCACACGGCTCGGTGATGTAGAACCACCCCGATTGCCACCCCTTGATGGTTTCCATGAAGGCGCCCTCGAGCCAGGTAACGTTGGGTATCTTACCCACCATGGCGCCTCCGCACTCCGCTTGGCTGCCCTTCACAACCTTCGGCTTGACATTGAAGGTCTTGAGCCACAAGCCGAAGTGGGGCTGGATGCAGAGGAAGGCCTCGCACACGACGATAAACGCCGAGATGTTGAGGATGAAATTCGGGGCCAGATCATGGAAATCCAGGACGTAGTAGAACATGAGCCCCCGGACAAAGGGGTGAAGTGGGAAGCCCAGTCCGCAGAGGAAATGGGGAAGGAATACCACCCTCTCATGGGGCCTGGGGGTGGGGACGGGCTGCCCCTCGTCGGGGAGCCGGTGCGCGATGTCGCTGGACAGATATCCGGCGCTGCGCAGCTTCTTGATGTGCCCCTCCGTAACGGAGGAGGCCATCCACTTGCCTCCCGCTCCGGACATAGTTGGATAAGGTTGAGGTGAGATTTGCGGGCTTGGGCGCTGGAGCTCGAGTGCACGGAGATGGATAAGCAAAGGAGGAAGAAGGCGTAGGTAAAAAGGTGGATCCTTATCCCCTTATATATGGGCAGACGAAACTATGCGTCCCCACCGGCCTGATTAAACTCGCTTTTCTCCCAAGCGCCGCAATCAATGGCGCGGTTGGGTTACCCATGTCCGTATTGATGAGAATCCCAGAATAAGGGGAACACGATCTCTGCTTCGACAAGACGTGCCAAGGAAACCGCTTCGCTAAACGCGCTGAGGTGGTATAATAAAAACGATTCAAGTAAAGGCTTGGTTGTGGTGTGACGTCACGCCACAAAATACGTCAGCAGATTGAACTTGTGTAAATATTATTCTCTCTACGGTGGAATGTGGAATTTATTTTGCAGAGCCGGACACTATCCTGGTGTTCACAATCTTCTACAAATTATTCGGAGGAGGAACCCGCCTTGCAATGCCGAAGACAATATGCGCGCCGGACTCGTCGTCATTGAAGCCTGGTTCAGGGGCTACTGAGGGAGTCCTGGACTAGGGGGTGTCCGGATAGCCAAACTATCATCATCGGTCGGACTCCAAGACTATGAAGATACAAGATTGAAGTCTTCGTCCCGTGTCCGGATTTGACTTTCCTTGGCGTGGAATGCAAGCTTGGCGATACGGATATGTAGATCTCCTACCATTGTAACCGACCCTGTGTAACCCTAGCCCTCTCCGGTGTCTATATAAACCGGATGGTTTTAGTCCGTAGGACAGAACAATAACAACAACAATCATACCATAGGCTAGCTTCTAGGGTTTAGCCTCCTTGATCTCGTGGTAGATCTACTCTTGTAATACCCACATCATCAATATCAATCAAGCAGGATGTAGGGTTTTACCTCCATCAAGAGGGCCCGAACCTGGGTAAAACATCGTGTCCCTTGTCTCCTGTTACCATCCGCCTAGACGCACAGTTTGGGACCCCCTGCCCGAGATCCGCCCGTTTTGACACCGACAGGCACCATACCAGACCGGTCGGCGGAGCCCACCAGGCGGCGGGCCCCAGTAGTCGGCGAAGAAGCCGGAGGCCGGGACACTGACAGCCGAGCCCAGTAGCCGGCCAAATTACCATTGTACCCCTGGGGGGTAGGCCTATATAAACCCCCAGGGCACCCATGCAAAGGGTTCCCACCCCATTAGATCTAGCCACATCCCTAGGGCAGGAGAGAGCTAGCCTTGCCTTCTCCTACCTCTAGCATATAGCTCAAGGAGCAACTTTGTATCACTTGTGCCTTTAGTGATCATGCGGAGACCCTGCAGAGCAGGACTATGGGTGTTATCTCCTAGGAGAGCCCCAAACCTGGGTAAAGTACGCCGGTGTTCGTGTCTATGCCTCATCCCGCTTCTGGGCATCGGGGACGTTCTACTCGCTCCCACCATGATAAGCCATCCTTTGGCATATGTCGCACCCAGCACCCGACATTTGGCACCCACCATGGGGCGACGTGCACCGTCTCGCGGAGATCTGCTTTGGACAGGAACCTTGTTCCTTCCTGGCGAGCGAAGCCAGCCCAGCACGTCCGACGGCGTCAGCCTCGACGCCCTGCATGGCGTGGAGATCGCCTGCACGGCGAGCTGCCTCGCCGACCTCATTGGCGAGATTCACCTCTCTGACGAGCCGGCCTCTGACGCGGGCACCGGCTGCCCCGACAGCCGCCTCATCAGCCTCCTCGACTAGCTTCACGTCACCAGCGAGCCTGCTATGGACCTGGAGTCTGTTGGCTCCACCAACCCGATGATCGTCGACTCCGACACGGCGTCGCTTGACGCGTTCACCACTAACGTGGTGATCTACGACGAGCCGCCTCCTCACGAGCACAGCGGCGGGAGCACCGTCACGGAGGTGCTCGTCATTAACAGTGGCGAGCACTCGAATGGAGATACTCGAGACCCACTCGATGCGGCGTTGCGGGACTTGACGGCGCCCATCCCAGAAGACGCAGATGCTGAGATGCTGGAGGCACACCATGTCCAGCTTCTCGAGAGGGCTGGCCGACTAGCTAGCATGCGATGCCTCTCGGACGCCTACCGGCGCGAGATGGACCGGGCCGTCGGCGGCACGCCGTCTCCTGGGAGGCCTAGCCGCATGGGCCCAGTCCAGCAGCGTGGCGGGACCATTGCCAGCATGTTCGGGGCAGAACGCCCCATCTACGCCACACCTACAGAGAACATCCGGGCCGCCCAGGCGGTGACGGAGGAATTGGACAAATACGAGGGCGACGAGCGTCGCCACATGACGGAGCGAGTCCAGCAGCTCCTAGACGCGGCTGCCGCGTTGCACGAAGCCGGCTGCCGCGCCGAAGAGCCCGCACCACGGAACGACAAGCCGCCCCTTCGCCAAGAACATGGCGTGACATCCCGGACACCGACTGGCGGCGTTCGTGGAAGACGAGGCAACGAGCCGGCGGCCAGCCGGAGCCGGACTCGCCTTTCCATCGAGCGTGACAAAGACGGCCGCCGTCGAGCGGTGGAGCGCCGAGGCGATCCTCCGCCTCCTCCGCCTCGCGGAGCAAGATATCCCACTCCGCCGCCTGTCACGCACCCGACACTCGGCGACCGCCTTGGCCGCCGAGAGGGAGTCAGAGAGGACGACGCCCGCCATCGGATCGACCGCCTCAACCGATCCCTGGCGCTAGAAGAAGAAGACGCACTGGGCCCGCCCTGTTTCGGCCCACGAATCCGGGATGAGCCCTTTCCCAAAGGGTTCACCCTCCCTCGAGATACGCCCAAGAACACCGGCTCCGTGGAGCCGGAGGATTGGCTGGTCGACTACTCGACAGCCGTCCGCATTGCAGATGGCAACAAGCGTGTTGCCGTGAAGTACGTCCCACTCATGCTCCAGGGCACTGCCCGAACGTGGCTCAATAGCCTGAAGCCCCGCAGCATCAACAGCTGGGTTGATTTCACTGAGGCCTTCATTTGCAACTTCACCAGCACCTACAAGCGGGCTCCCAAGCCCCGACAGCTCTCCTTGTGCGTCCAAGGGCCCACAGAGTTGACTCGTGACTACCTCACGCGCTGGACCGAGCTGCGCAACTCCTGCGAAGGTGTGCACGAGGTGCAAGCAATCGAGTACTTCACCGCCAGGTGCCGAGAGGGCACCCTCCTCAAGCATCGACTCCTCTGCGACGAGCCCGAGATGCTCGACGAGCTGCTGATCATCACCAACAAGCACGCCACGGCTGACTCCTTCATGAAGGCGGAAATCTTAGTTGATGCATCCGGCAAGGTGGCACCTCAGGCCCATCGGACTCCGGCTGGTGACACCAGTCGGCGACAGCAACCAGGTGACAACAAGCGGAAGGCCACCCAGCCGGCTTCCACCAGCCGGCAGGTGGCGACGATCGAGGATTAGTAGCCGGAAGGGCAGCCGGCCCCCAAGCGGCAGAAGGGCGGCAAGTCGAGTTGGTTGCCCGCCTTTTCTTACGAGCAAACTTTAGATGCACCCTACAAGTTCCATAGCGGCGCAAAGCCTTCCAACCACACCACACGGAAGTGTCACTGGCTTGCCAGAATCGCCAAGGGAGATGGACTCCTGCCTCCTCCGCCTGCCGGACCACCGCCTCCTCAGCCCTAGCAGCCGGCGGCCCGACCAGTCGATGCCATAAAAGACGAGTACCCGGAGGAACACGGAGCTTATGTTGTGTTCACCAGCGTGGCCAATGACAGACGCAGCAGACGGCTGCAACAACAAGAAGTGCAAGTAGTGGCCCCCAACACTCCAGAATTCATGCATTGGTCCGAGAAGCCTATCAGTTGGAGCAGGGCCGACCACCCGGAAGTGATGCCTTCCCCTAGTTCATACGCCCTGGTCCTGGATGCTACCTTCGCAACAGAGAGGCGGGCAACACGTTTCTTCTGAGTCTTCATAGATGGCGTCAGCAGCATCAATATCCTGTACCGTGACACAATGGAGAAGTTGGGAATCAAGCAGAAGCAGCTCATCCCCAGTCGGACTGTATTCCATGGCATAGTCCCTAGCCTTTGCTTCTCACCAATTGGCAAGACGCAGATTAGTGTTCTCTTTGGAGACAAGAATCATTTCTGCCGTGAGCCAGTCTGGTTTGAAGTGGTGGACCTCGAAAGCCCCTAACATGCTGTCACACACTAGCTAGTTCATGCATTAGAGTGTTGCATCATGTCTATTCCATTCAACAGAAACTTGAAATGGGGATGACAGAATCCCGAGCCCCCTCTGAACCCAACTAGGGTTTACTAAAAATATTTTCAATGAACCTGAAATGCCCTTCTAAAATGTCCATCATTTTTGTCTTGGTTTAGAACCTCTGCCAAAAGTGGTGCACAATTTCGTAGGTCATCATAAGGTGTTTGAATTAAATCATAAGTATTTGAATTTGGATATTTAAAATCTATAAAATATTTTAAGTGTCCAAATAATCCTAAACTAAAATGTTCCATGTTGTTTATATTCTAAATAGTGGGCATGAGCAGTTTGGGGATTTTTGGAGTTGCTTAGGTATTTTTAGGAAGTTCACAAAGTTACAGAAGAAATATAAAACATAAATAAAAGAGAGAGAAGGAATTAACCTGGTAGCCCACCAGACGACCCACCTAGCCGGCCCAGCCCAGCAACCGCTCCAGTGAGCTGCTTGGCTTGGCAGGCAGGCAGGCAGGTGCTCAACCGCGACTCCAGTGTGCACCACGCAGCTTCTCGCCGCCCTGCTTCCTCCCCTCACCGCCATGCTGGCCTGGACAACCTCCACATCGTGCCCCGAACCCTCTGGACATGCCCATTCTCCCCCTGCCTCTCTCCCTCGCTCTCCCGTTCCATGGCCGACGCTGCCGCGCCTGCGCCACCGTGAAGCTCGAGCTCTTCGTCGTCCCTGCGCCGCGCCACCGTGTCCAGGAGCTCCGCCGCCCTCCTCTCCTTCGAGCTAGCCGAGCCCTGAGCGCTCGCTTGCCTCGAGGCCTCTGCACCGACATCGTTCGACCCCGCCATCACCGGAGATCCCTTTCGCCATCGCCATCGCACCAGCTCGTCCCCGACCGCGTCGTCTGCTCCATCGAGACCGCCGTGAGCTCAGCTACCTTCTCCCCCTTCCCTTTCTCACTCTCGTGCACCACACCGAGCACACGAAGCTTCACCGCACGCGCCGCCGCCGAGCTCGTCGCCGACGTGTCTCCGGCCAACCACCGGCCACACCACCGTGTCGAACACACTCACTGCATCCCCAGGAGCCCAACACACCTCACCACGAGCCTCGCCGTGTCCCGTAGCCTCGGGTTCATCTTCACCCAACTCCGGCGACCGCCAAGGTCGTCGCAGGCGACGTTTCTGGCCACCCCGAGCTCAACCACCACCACCAAGCGCGGCGGCTTGCTCCCAGCTACGCGTAGATGCCCTCCACCGCTCATTTGGTCGCCGGAACGCGCTAATGCACTCTCACCACCGCGCATGGCCTCGCCGGCGGCTAAACGCCGGTGGGTTTTACCCCGTTGACTTGACTGGGTGGGCCCAGGTTGACTCCCCCTGAGTCTATGATGAGTGGGGCCCGTTCTGCTAATTAACTTGGATTAGAACTAACTAAATTTAGTTAGTTTAAATAACTACTGACATGGGGGACCCACTGTCAGTTTGACCTAGACCAGCTCCGTTGACCACTGACGTCATCCTGACATAACGCTGACACTGTAAGTTATTTACTGGAATTATTATTACACAGGAAATTCCAGAAAATACCACAAACTTAAAAAAATCATAGAAATTAATCTGTAGCTCCAAATTCAAAGTGTTATATATGAAAAATGATCAGAAAAATCCAATCTATCCATCTGTACTTGTTTCATGCATGTTTAATCAAGTTAACCTGCTGTTTAGTACAGAACAAGATAAAGCACTTAAAAGGGCCACTTATGAGTTTGAAACTTGAATCCTTGGTTCAAAATAGTTCAAACCCATCTGGTCTTAGTTGCATTAGCCTAATACACTCATTTTGCCATGTCCCATGCATGCATCATATTGTTGCATATTGTTTGGTGATGATTGTGTATCAGTGCTCTCTGCGGCAGGTCCTGCTCCCGAGGAGTACCGTGATTACCCCAACGAAGAACAATACCAGTGCACCGACCCATCAGGCAAGCAACCAACCATTTGATCATATCGATACAATCCCATGTTCTCGCTCCTGCTCTCTTTTACTGCATTAAGACAACACGATTCAAACTGTTGTGTGCTGTGGTAGTTGAACCCATTTCCTCTGCATGACCTGTCATTGCCACGGTAACTAGATGAAACCCACTAGCATGTGTAGGAGTTGATTGAGCCATATGAATGTGTTGTTCCTAACTTGCTATGCCTGCTATGCTTAGAGTCGTGTCAGGTCTGGTTCATCTGGGTGATGGCCTAGAGTGAAATGATCATGTGGGTATGAGAGTAATATGTTGAACACAATTTGGTAAAGGTATCGATGAGAGGCCATGTAGGAGTACATGGTGGGTTGTTTCATTGAAGTCGTCCTTCAGCACTGAGATCTGTATGTGTGATTTAAGAATCAGCTACTACCATGCATTGGGCCCAAAACCAATGGACCCTCTCGGCTTCTTATTCACCCTAGTCCTCTGTCCAGGAGTTGCAAGTAGTTTCTGGTGTTTGTAGTTTACTGGTGGCCGTGGGCAGCGCTGACCCGCGGGGTTGGCTGTGATGTGGTAGGTACGTGGCACGGTGTACTGGATGCCCGTTAGGTATCTCGGGAACCCTGCACACATCGTTCGGGGCCGTATGTGGAAACCTCGGCCGGACTCCCTGCGGATGGAACCTGGATAGGCGATAAACCTGGACTAGAGACTTAGGTGTTTAGGTAGGTCATGGCCGACACCCACGTTGGGCTTCCGCTTGAAGGTTGCCGAGTACATGTCGTGTAAACGACGGTAAGTGGTGAGAGCGTGTATGAAAAAGTACACCCCTCCAGGGTTAACATCATCTATTAGAATAGCCGTGTTCGCGGTAAAGGACTACTTGGTTGCCTATACAGTTCATAGACAAGTAAATGGAAACTACTAAAAGCCTCAAGATAAGCGTGAGTGCCGAGGATGGCTCTTCCGTAGGAAGACGGAGGTGGATCCTCAGTGGTGTATTGAAGTGGTGAGTAGTGGACTCGTGTGTGCAAAACCATTTCAAGTTGGAGTCTCGTAGGATAGTTTAGCCAAGAGTCAAAACTGGCTTGCTGCAATAACCCCACCAACCCTTCTTGATAATGTGCATGTATGTAGGATCTGATGTAAGTCTTGTTGTGTACCTTTGTACTCATGTTGCTTTAATTTACTTTTTACAGAAGATGCTACAACCCCTTCTGACGGGTTCTTGGTAGACGTTGACATCGATGAGTAGACTGAGGCCCAGGTGGTGATCCTGAGCTTGTGAAGGACCATGTAGTATAGCTAGGCTTATCCAAGCCTCTTTTATTTTACTAGTTGTCTGTACTCAGACAAGTTACTTCTACTGTTGGCTTGTATGCTTGTATGACTTGAATGTGGGTTGTGTGCCCCGTACTTGTGTGTATGCTATGTATGGCTCTCTGAGCCTTTAAATAAAGTACTTGTTTTGTAGAGTCAGGTTGTGATGCCTTGTTGTATTTGCATATATCGAGCATATTGTGTGTATGATTGAAATGCTTGGTATGTGTGGGATCTGACTATCTAGTTGTTTATCCTTAGTAGCCTCTCTTACCGGGAAATGTCTCCTAGTGCTTCCACTGAGCCATGGTAGCTTGCTACTGCTCCGGAACACTTAGGCTGGCCGGCATGTGTCCTTCTTCGTTCATGTGTCTGTCCCTTCGCGGAAATGTCACGCGATGAATACCGGAGTCCTGCTAGCCCGCTACAACCCTGTTTACCGGAGTCCTTCTAGCCCAGTGCTACAACCCGGATTAACTTGCTGATGACCGACACGTTCGATGCTGGGTCATGGATGCCTGTCCCTGTAAGTCTGTGCCACTTTCGGTTTATGACTAGGCATGTCAGCCCAGGCTCCTTACCATATGGATGCTAGCGACAGTATCATATACGTGTGCCAAAAGGCGCAAACGGTCCCGGGCAAAGGTAAGGCGACACCCGTGGGAATACCGTGTGTGAGGCCGCAAAGTGATATGAGGTGTTACATGCTAGATCGATGTGGCATTGACTCGGGGTCCTGACAGTGTTGGCATCAGAGACGGACTGCCTGTAGGTTCTCCAAGCCAAACTGGTCGATTTTGAGTCTAAAAATGCTTTAGTTATATGTAGGGGAATTGATTGTGGGATGGTATGTAAGGCTCTTTTTACTTCTTTACCTCATGGCATTCTGATCTGAGTCAGTCCATTCTTCCACCGGGGGTTAAGGATTAGGATCTCTTCTCTCTATCAGGTTCATGTGTTACTAATCAGTAGTATCTTATAGGTTTGATGATTGCAAGCCTAGTTCAGTTCTACTACCCCATTATGTTGCTAAGATGGACCCAGAACCTTGATATGATGTTGTTGAGCATCTATGCAATTCTTTGAAAATTATCCCAAAATCCTTTTTGAGCATTTACAGCCGTTATGCTGTCCAAATTCTGCTAGAAATTCTAATGCATTTGTATTATATCATGTCTCAGATGGCTTCCCGCCCTCAGAATCAAGTGGTTCGCCTGACCCGGTGCCTCGATGTGCCCGGTCATACGGCTATGTTAGTCCGGGTAATGATCGAGATGGGTTACCGTTGGTATCCCGAATACACTGTTGAAGAGCAGTTCCGAGACTTTAATCAAAGCCAATATATCTACACTGTCAGGATATTTCCCTCTTATCCTAGATCTACCGATCCCCTCCACTGTTCCTATGAACTCGGGGTTACTATTGAGATGGCTGTGCAGGATGCTGCCTATTCTATGATGACCATCATGCGAGTCAGGACAGGCCTGCTTCGGAACACCGACTTCCGTTATATGCCAGCTTCACTTCCAGGAGTGCAAGGGTATCTCTAGGCTATCTATGCTGACTCCACACATGAGGACTCACTAACTCGCACCACTGCCGAGATGCTCGAGGATAAGGACCGAGATAATCGGGCCTTGAGACTGGAGCTTTTCAACACCCATGCTGATCATTGGGCCACGTTGACTCGGTTTGCACCGGCACTGCAAGCTAGATGTATGGATACGAGGGATCTGTACCCTATGAGATCTTCTCTGCTAGACATGGTGGATTGGTGTGATGTGGGCGGCATCACCCCACCCCGTGGTCCCCGTAGGCCACCATTTGTTGGTCCAAGACCTCATCCTAGCCCCTATGGTCCACAAGCTCCTCAGGACCGTCTGTTTCCGGAAGGTCACGTTGAGCTTCCAGGCTATGGTGGTGGCTTCTATGAGGACTACTTCGGAGCTGTCTGAGTTAGTAGTAGTTTCACTAGTATTGTAATAGTTGTATTTCCACCGTCCTGCGTGACCTGTGGAATATGACTTAGTGGGTATCAATTCCGGAGGTGTAGAAAAAAATAATGTATAGGAGCTTGGAATGCCTCCGATGAGATGTAATCTTCCTTTCACCGTAGTAGTACTTTGTTTGGTTTTGTACTAAACCTTGTATGGTGTGTATGATGATGGAATGAAAGAAGTAGTTTCTGTATCTACCATGTCATACGGATGATCATCTTGCATTCCGAGTTATCCATTACATTCTACATTTCTATGTCAGAATCTTATCATCCTGGACTAAACCATTGTCTTGTTTTTCCTAGGATGGTTAACACCCGCAACAACCCTTCTCCCCTGGAGCAGGCCAAAGGTAGCAGAGTTGGGGAAGCAAACCTGCCTCACCCTCCTTCTCTGGCCGAGGTTACGCTGGAGGCTGAGAGAAACAAGCGGGAGACCAACCGTTTGTTGGAGCGCATCGAACAAAACACAGCACAACACCAGAGGAATAACTTGGTGTCTCTCAGCGAATTCATCAAGTTACATCCACCCACCTTCCACCACTCCGTTGAGCCTCTCGACGCCGATGACTGGCTTCGCAGCATTACTCACAAACTGCGTTCTGCACTCGTAGCTGAGGCTGATAAGGTCACATTTGCTGCATATCATCTCGAAGGCCCCGCCAGTCTCTGGTGGGAGAACTATGAAGCTATGTGCCCAGCGGGCTAGGTCACTACTTGGGCTGAATTTAGTGAGGCTTTCCGTGAACATCACATTCTGGAGGTTCTTATGGACCGTAAACGTGAAGAGTTCTGCAGTTTCACCCAAGGTCGACTCTCTGTAGACGCTTACAGCAGGGAGTTCGGTAACCTAGCATGCTATGCCACCGAAGAAGTCTCCACCGATGCCAAGAAGCAGGCAAGGTTCCGCAAGGGACTTAGCCCCGAGCTTCACCGAGATCTCCGCCTGCATGAGTGCACCTCTTTTCAGAAGCTTCTGAACAAAGCTATCAGTGCTGAGATGGGTCAGACTGATTTCGAAGCAACACGCAAGCATGGCCGTGACCATGGTTCCTCATCCGGTGCTGGACCATAGAAGCGCCGGGTGTGGGTGCCTAACACTGCCCTGCCCCCAGGTTCACACTGAGGCCATCCTATCAGGCGCCTCGTCCAACTCAGCAATATGCACCAGCTAAGCCCTATGGTGGTCCAACCAACAATGCTCCTCCATGCACCAGTTCCGTGACATGCTTCAAGTGTGGGGAATTGGGCCACTACATGCGCGAGTGTCACCAGACCAACCCCAGCCAGTCTGGAAAAGATGTTGGCCATGGCAAGCCGACAGGGAAAGTGTTCTACGCCAAGCCGGCCACCGTTGCACGTGGCCATGTTAATTGTGTCTCAGCTGAAGAGGCTCTAGAGGATCCCAACGTCGTTCTCGGTATGCTTCTTGTTAACCGCCACCCGGCATCTGTTCTTTTTGATACTGGAGCATCTCATTCATTCATATCCGAAAACTATGCTTGTTTGCACAACACCGCATTCTGTGACATGCCTTCCACCATGGAAATTTCTACTCCTGGTTCTAGATGGCAAACCTCTAGAGTAAGCCATAGGAATGAAATTCAAGTCGACAGACTTGTTTTTCTCGCATCATTGATAGCTCTCAAATCTTCGAATATTAATATCATCTTGGGTATGGACTGGATGTCATCCCATCATGCCAAGATTGATTGCTTCTCTAGGACTGTTCAACTTACACATCCTTCGAGAAATATAGTCAATGTCTTGACCCGAGTAGCCAAGCGACAGCTATATTCCCCTAATGCCAGTCCTTTGCCAGACCTCGAAGAAGTTCCGGTAGTCCGCGACTTTCCGGATGTCTTTCCAGAAGAATTGCCAGGTGTCCCACCCGACAGAGATGTCGAGTTCGTGATAGATCTCATTCCAGGAACCATCCCAATTTCTAGAAGACCCTATAAGATGGCACCACTAGAACTAGCCGAGCTTAAGAAACAACTCGATGAGTCCTTGAAAAGGGGTTTCATCCGACCTAGTTCATCTCCATGGGTTGCCCCTTCCTCTTTGTCAAGAAGAAGGATGGTACAGACCGGATGGTTGTAGATTATCGACCAGTCAACCTGGTCACAATCAAGAACAAGTATCCGCTCCCCAGGATCAACGACCTGTATGATCAGCTTGTTGGATCCTCAGTCTTTTCCAAGATGGATTTGAGGTTGGGCTACTATCAAATCAAAATCAGGAAAGGGGACATTCCCAAAATGGCCTTTGTTACTCGTTACGGCCAATACAAGTACACCGTCATGTCCTTCGGTTTAACCAACGCTCCAGCCACCTTCTCTCGGTTAATGAACTCAATCTTCATGGAGTATTTGGATAAATTCGTCGTGGTTTACCTCGATGATATACTCATCTACTCCAAGAATGAGGAAGAACATGCGGAGCATCTAAGACTAGTGTTGATGAAACTTCGAGGGCATCGCCTTTATGCCAAGTTCTCTAAATGCGAGTTTTGGTTGCCAGAAGTGACCTATCTAGGACATATAATTTCTGGTAAAGGTATTGCTATCAATCCCGAGTGAGTTGAAGCCGTCCTTAATTGGAATCCACCTGAATCGGTCAAGCAAGTTCGGAGTTTCCTTGGCTTAGCGAGCTATTGTCGTCACTTTGTCGAGAATTTCTCCAAAGTTGCTAAACCTCTAACTGAACTCCTCAAGAAAGATAAAAAGTTCGAGTGGACTCCACAATGTGAGCACAGTTTCCAGGAACTGAAAAGACGCCTGACTTCTGCTCCCGTACTGGTACCACCAGACTTCTCTAAGTACTGTGTTATCTATTGCGACGCCTCGCGACAAGGACTAGGTTGCATTCTCATGCAAGATCGACACGTAATTGCTTATGCTTCACGACAATTACACCCCCATGAGGAAAATTATCCTACTCATGATCTAGAGCTTGCAGCTGTAGTCCATGCACTCAAAACCTGGCGACATTACCTCCTCGGTAATCGTTGCAAAATCTTCACTGATCATCAAAGTCTGAAGTACATATTCAGCCAACTCGATTTGAATCTCAGGCAAAGATGTTGGGTCGAGTTGATCACAGATTTTGACTTAGGGATAACTTACACCCCAGGAAAAGCCAATGTCATGGCTGATGTGCTAAGTCGTAAATCTTATTGCAACAATCTGATGTTGCAACAATGTCAACCACTTCTCCACGAGGAATTTCGGAAACTTAACCTTCACATTGTTCCTCAAGGATTCCTTTCCACCTTGGTGGCGAAACCTACCCTTACGGATCAGATCATCAAAGCTCAGAAGGTAGATCCGGGGATTTCCCGTATCAAAAGAAACATCAAGAAAGGAGTTGCGAATTGTTTCTCCATTGATGATCAAGGAGTCGTATACTTCGGGAACAGTCTAGTGGTTCCCAAAGTGCGAAACCTGAGGCGATTGATCCTTAAGGAAGCTCATGAATCTCCTCTCACCATTCATCACGGTAGCACTAAAATGTATCAGGACCTACGCCAGAGGTTCTGGTGGACTAGGATGAAGAGAGCCATTGCTCAATTTGTTGCTAATTGCGACATCTGTCATCGTGTAAAAGCAGAGCATCAACGGCCTGCTGGCACCCTTCAACCCTTAGCTATTCCTGAATGGAAATGGGACAAAATTGGTATGGACTTCATCACCGGTTTTCCCAGGACCAAGAGAGGGAATAGTGCTATCTTCGTCGTTGTCGATCATCTTTCCAAAGTAGCCCACTTCCTACCCGTTCGTGAGAGTATAACTGCTAGCCAGCTAGCTGACCTGTACATCTCCCGAATAGTGTCTCTTCATGGTGTTCCATTGGAGATTAACTCAGACCGTGGAAGTCTCTTCACCTCTCGATTTTGGGAAAGTTTCCAAAATGCTATGGGAACTCGTCTCTCTTTTAGCACCGCCTTCCATCCTGAATCAAGTGGTCAAGTAGAACGAGTGAATCAAATTCTGGAGGATATGCTTCGAGTTTCTGTCATCGCTTTCGGTATGAACTGGGAGAGATGCCTTCCATTTGCCGAATTTGCTTATAATAACAACTATCAATCTAGCTTGGGTAAAGCCCCTTTGGAAGTTCTCTATGGACGAAGGTGTCGAACGCCTCTTAACTGGTCAGAAACCGGGGAAAGACAATTCTTTGGCCCGGATATGATACAGGAAGCAGAAGAGCAAGTTCGCATCGTTTGTGAAAAGTTGAAAACAGCCCAATCTCGTCAAAAGAGTCAATATGACCGAAAACATAAGGCTATGACTTTTGAGGTTGACGAGAAGGCTTACCTTCGGGTTACTCCTCTGAAGAGAACCCATCGCTTCGGTATCAAAGGCAAATTGGCTCCTCGCTACATTGGACCCTTTTGCATTCTCGCTAAACAAGGAGAAGTTGCCTACCAATTGGAACTACCTCCGCATCTCTCCAGAGTTCATGATGTCTTCCACGTCTATCAACTCAGGCGTTGCTTCTCGGATCCTATCCGTGGAGTGGACCACGAAACGCTTGATCTTCAAGATAATCTCACGTATTGAGAGTACCCCGTTCGTATCCTTGATCAAGCCGAGCGTACCACTCGACGTCATAATATCAAGTTTCTCAAGGTTCAATGGTCGCACCATTCTGAGAAAGAAGCAACTTGGGAAAGGGAGGATCGTCTTCGACTCGAGTATCCCGCCTTCTTCCCGTAGGAACCTAAATCGCGGGACGAGATTCTTTTGAGTGGGGGTGAGTTGTCACACCCTAGCTAGTTCATGCATTAGAGTGGTGCATCATGTCTATTCCATTCAACAGAAACTTGAAATGGGGATGACAGAACCCCCAGCCCCCTCTGAACCCAACTAGGGTTTACTAAAAATATTTTGAATAAACCTGAAATGCCCTTCTAAAATGTCCATCATTTTTGTCTTGGTTCAGAACCTCTGCCAAAAGTGGTGCACAGTTTCCTAGGTCATCCTAAGATCTTTGAATTAAATCATAAGTATTTGAAGGTGCTCGACAGCGACTCCAGCGCGCGCCACGGAGCTGCTCGCCGCCTTGCTTCCTCCCCTCACCACCCTGCTGGCCTGGACGACCTCCACGTCGTGCCCCGAACCCTCTGGACACGCCCATTCTCCCCCTGCCTCTCTCCCTTGCTCTCCCGTTCCATGGACGATGCTGCCGCGCCTGCGCCACCATGAAGCTCGCGCTCTCCGTCGTCCCTGCGCCACGCCACCGTGTCCAGGAGCTCCGCCGCCCTCCTCTCCTTCGAGCTAGCCGAGCCCCGAGTGCTCGCTTTCCTCGAGGCCTCTGCATCGACCTTGTCCGACCCCACCATCGCCGGAGATCCCTTTCGCCGTCGCTGCTGCACCAGCTCGTCCCCGACCGCGCCGTCTGCTCCCTCGAGACCGCCGTGAGCCCAGCTACCTTCTCCCCCTTCCCTTTCTCGCTCTCGTGCACTACAGCGAGCACACGAAGCTTCACCGAACGCGCCGCCGCCGAGCTCGTCACCGACGTGTCTCCGGCCAACCACCGGCCACACCACCATGCCCAACACACTCACTGCATCCCCAGGAGCCCAACGCACCTCACCACGAGCCTCGCCGTGTCCCGTAGCCTCGGGTTCATCTTCACCCGACTCCAGCGACCGCCAAGGTCATCGCCGGCGACGTTTCCGGCCACCCCGAGCTCAACCACCACCACCAAGCGTTGCGGCTTGCTCCCAGCTACGCGTAGATGCCCTCCACCGCTCATTTGGTCGCCGGAACGGGCTAATGCACTCTCACCGCCGCGTCTGGCCTCGCTGGCGGCTAAACGCCGGTGGGTTTTACCCCCTTGACTTGACTGGGTGGGCCCAGGTTGACTCCCTCTGAGTCTATGATGAGTGGGGCCCGTTCTGCTAATTAACTTGGATTAGAACTAACTAAATTTAGTTAGTTTAAATAACTACTGACATGCGGGACCCACTGTCAGGTTGACCTGGACCAGCTCTGTTGACCACTGACGTCATCCTGGCGTAATGCTGACGTTGTAAGTTATTTACTGGAATTATTATTACACAGGAAATTCCAGAAAATACCACAAACTTAAAAAATCATAGAAATTAATCTGTAGCTCCAAATGCAAAGTGTTATATATAAAAAATGATCAGAAAAATCCAATCTATCCATCTGTACTGGTTTCATGCATGTTTAATCAAGCTAAACTACTGTTTAGTACAGAAAAATATAAAGCACTTAAAAGGGCCACTTATGAATTTGAAACTTGAATCTTTGGTTCAAAATAGTTCAAGCCCATCTGGTCTTAGTTGCATTAGCCTAATACACTCATTTTGCCATGTCTCATGCATGCATCATATTGTTGCATATTGTTTGGTGATGATTGTGTATCGGTGCTCTCTGCGGCTGGTCCTGCCCCCGAGGAGTACCGTGATTACCCCAACGAAGAACAATACCAGTGCACCGACCCATCAGGCAAGCAACCAACCATTTGATCATATCGATACAATCCCATGTTCTCGCTCCTGCTCTCTTTTACTGCATTAAGACAACGCGATTCAAACTGTTGTGTGCTGTGGTAGTTGAACCCATTTCCTCTGCATGACCTGTCATTGCCACAGTAACTAGATGAAACCCACTAGCATGTGTAGGAGTTGATTGAGCCATATGAATGTGTTGTTCCTACCTTGCTATGCCTGCTATGCTTAGAGTCGTGTCAGGTCTGGTTCATCTGGGTGATTGGCTAGAGTGAAATGATCATGTGTGTATGAGAGTAATGCGTTGAACATGATTTGGTAAAGGTATCGATGAGAGGCCATGTAGGAGTACATGGTGGGTTGTTTCATTGAAGCCGTCCTTAAGCACTGAGATCTGTATGTGTGATTTAAGAATCAGCTACTACCATGCATTGGGCCCGAAACCAATGGACCCTCTCGGCTTCTTATTCACCCTAGTCCTCTGTCCAGGAGTTGCAAGTAGTTTCTGGTGTTTGTAGTTTACTGGAGGCCGTGGGCAGCGCTGACCCGCGGGTTGGGCTGTGATGCAGTAGGTATGTGGCACGGTGTACCGGATGCCCGTTAGGTATCTCGGGAACCCTGCACACCTTGTTTGGGGCCGTACGTGGAAACCTCGGCCGGACTCCCTGCGGATGGAACCTGGATAGGTGATAAACCTGGACTAGAGACTTAGGTGTTTAGGTAGGTCGTGGCCGACACCCACGTTGGGCTTCCGCTTGAAGGTTGCCGAGTACATGTCGTGTAAACGGCGGTAAGTGGTGAGAGCGTGTATGAAGAAGTACACCCCTGCAGGGTTAACATCATCTATTCGAATAGCCACATCCGCGGTAAAGGGCTACTTGGTTGCCTATACAGTTCATAGACAAGTAAATGGAAACTACTAAAAGGGTCAAGATAAGCGTGAGTTCCGAGGATGGCTCTTCCGTAGGAAGATGGAGGTGGATCCTCGGTGGTGTATTGAAGTGGTGAGTAGTGGACTCGTGTCCGCAAAACCATTTCAAGTTGGAGTCTCGTAGGATAGCTTAGCCAAGAGTCAAAGCTGGCTTGCTGCAATAACCCCACCAACCCTTCTTGATAATGTGCATGTATGTAGGATCTGATGTAAGTCTTGTTGAGTACCTTTGTACTCATGTTGCTTTAATTTACTTTTTATAGAAGATGCTACAACCCCTTCTTACGGGTTCTTCATAGACGTTGACATCGATGAGTAGACTGAGGCCCAGGTGGTGATCCTGAGCTTGTGAAGGACCATGTAGTATAGCTAGGCTTATCCAAGCCTCTTTTATTTTACTAGTTGTCTGTACTCAGACAAGTTACTTCCGCCGTTGGCTTGTATGCTTTTATGACTTGAATGTGGGTCGTGTGACCCGTACTTGTGTGTATGCTATGTATGGCTCTCTGAGCCTTTAAATAAAGTACTTGTGTTGTAGAGTCATGTTGTGATGCCTTGTTGTATTTGCACATATCGAGCATATTGTGTGTATGATTGAAACGCTTGGTATGTGTGGGATCTGACTATCTAGTTGTTTATCCTTAGTAGCCTCTCTTACCGGGAAATGTCTCCTAGTGCTTCCACTGAGCCATGGTAGCTTGCTACTGCTCCGGAACACTTAGGCTGGCCGGCATGTGTCCTTCTTCGTTCATGTGTCTGTCCCTTTGGGGAAATGTCACGCCATGAATACCGGAGTCCTGCTAGCCCGCTACTGCCCGGTTTACCGGAGTCCTGCTAGCCCAGTGCTACAGCCCGAATTCAGTTGTTGATGACCAACACGTTCGATGCTGGGTCATGGATGCCTGTCCCTGTAAGTCTGTGCCACTTTGGGTTTACGACTAGCCATGTCAGCCCGGGCTCCTTACCATATGGATGCTAGCGACACTATCATATACGTGTGCCAAAAGGCGCAAACGGTCCCGGGCAAAGGTAAGGCGACACCCATGGGAATACCGTGCGTGAGTCCACAAAGTGATATGAGGTGTTACATGCTAGATCGATGTGGCATTGAGTCAGGGTCCTGACACATGCACTGCTTGGCCGACCAGCTCTAACCAAGTTCATGGTAGTCCCCGTCTATTCCTACCTCAAGATGAAGATGCCGAGTACCAAGGGGATCCTGACCGTTGTCGGAGATTACAAGAAGGCGGTCACTGGCTCCACACATAGCAGGCGGCTGGCCGAGTCCCTCGTGATCGCGGCAGAGAAGCAACTCCTTGACCGGGTGGTGGGGTTGGCAGGCAAGAAGCCGAAAATGTCACCCATCCCCAAGGAGTCGGAGGTTGAGGGCTCGTTCAAGCCGGCCAAGGCAACAAAGAAGATACCCTTGGACCCGGAGCACCCGGAGAGGCACGCTGTCATAGGTGCAAACCTTGACAACAAATAGGAAAGCGAGCTCGTCGATTTCCTCCGTGAGAATCGAGAAATCTTCGCATGGTCTCCCAAAGACATGCCTTGTGTTCCGACAGATTTCGCCGAGCACAAGTTACATGTCCGACCTGACGCCAAGCCAGTCAGGCAGCCCTTGTGCCGCCTGTCGGAAGAGAAGAGAAGAGTTGTCGGAGAAGAAATAGCCCAGCTTCTAGCAGCCAGATTCATCATGGAAGTATTCTTTCCAGAGTGGCTGGCCAATCCGGTCTTTGTATTAAAGAAGAATAAGCAGTGGTGCATGTGCATTAACTACACTAGCCTCAACAAAGCTTGCCCCAAAGATCCCTTTGCTTTGCCAAGGATTGATCAAGTGATATACTCCACAGCCGGATGCGAGCTGTTGAGTTTCTTGGATGCATACTCAGGGTACCATCAGATAAAGCTGAACCCGACCGACAGACTGAAGACCGCCTTCATCACGCCATTCGGAGCCTTCTGCTACCTGACCATGACGTTCGGCTTGAGAAATGCGAGCGCCACGTTTTAGCATTGCATGCAGAAGTGTCTCCTCAAGCAACTCGGCAGAAATGCCCATGTCTATGTGGATGATGTGATGGTGAAGACGGAGAAGCCTGGCACGCTGCTAGCAGACCTCAAGGAAACTTTTGAGAATTTGGGCCGATTCCAGATCAAGCTCAACCCAGAGAAATGTGTCTTTGGAGTACCAGCCGGCCAACTCCTTGGCTTTTTGGTCTTAGAGCGCGGCATAGAGTGCAACCCGGTGAAGATCAAGGCCATTGAGAAGATGGAGGTGCCCACTCGACTGCTGGACATGCAGAAGTTCACCAGTTGCCTAGCATCAATTAGTCGTTTCATCAGTCGGCTGGACGAGAAGGCTCTCCTTCTGTACCAAGTTATGAAGAAGACCACTTTTTTCGACTGGAACGACAAGGCGGACGAAGCCTTCTCCCAGCTCAAGAAGATGTTGGCAACCCCGCCTGTCCTGGAAGCTCCGACTGAGAAGGAGCCCATGCTCCTCTACATCGCTGCCACCAGTCGGGTTGTCAGCACAGTCATTGTGGTAGAGCGCAAGGAGTAGGGCAGATCATTGCCGGTCCAGAGACCAATATATTACTTGAGTGAAGTACCGTCCGCCTCCAAGCAAAACTACCCGCATTATCAGAAGATGTGCTATGGTGTGCACTTTGCCGCCAAGAAGCTGAAGCCTTATTTTCAAGATCACCCAATAACCGTCGTCTGCACGGCTCCGCTTGCTGAGATCCTGGGAAGCCGGGATGCTTGTGGCCGAGTGGCCAAGTGGGCCATTGAGCTGGCCCCTTACACCATCTACTACCAGTCTCGCACCGCCATCAGGTCGCAAGTGTTGGCCGACTTCCTCGTCGACTGGGCCGAGACCCAGTACCTACCACCAGCACCAGACTCCACCCATTGGCGGATGCATTTTGATGGTTTGAAGATGCGCACCGGTGTGGGAGCCGGCATCGTCCTCACCTCTCCCAAAGGAGACAAGCTCAAATATGTGTTGCAAGTCCATTTTGCCGCCTCCAACAATGTAGCAGAATATGAGGCACTCATACACGGACTCTGACTTGCCAGGGAACTCGGCATTCGCCGGATCCTGTGTTATGGTGACTCCGACTTGGTGGTCAAGCAGTCGTCAGGCGACTGGGATGCCAAGGACGCAAATATGGCAAGCTACCGTTTCCTCGTGCAACAACTCAGTGGATACTTTGACGGGTGCGAGTTCCTTCACGTACCAAGAAATGAAAATGAGCAAGCGGATGCTTTGCCACGGATCGGCTCCACCCGCCAGGCGATACCAGCCGGCATCGCCTTGTAGCGCCTCCTCAAGCCGTCTGTCAAGCCATCTCCAGAGACTGACTCCATCTTCGTGCCGGCCCCTCTTGAAGTAGTCAGGTCCGACTTGAGGATACCAGAAGCCGGCACGGGGACTTCGGCAGGCGGCCCGGGGACTGCAGCCGTCGCACCCGGCCCGGGAATTCTAGAGCCCGGCCCGGGGACTGCAACAGTCGGCCCGGGGACTTCTTCAAGACAACAGGTGGCAGCCGACTCCAACCCGCTGCCTCCCAGCCAAACTGCCCTCATACAAGTTGTTGCCGTAGCAGTCGGAGAGATAGCAGCACCGTCATGGGCTCAGCCCATACTCAAATTCCTGGTAAACAAAGAGCTGCCAGCCGACGAGACCCTGGCCCGACAAGTGCAACAGCGGGCGGCGGCATACACCATAGTCGACAAAGAGCTGGTTCGGCGCACTGTCACTGGTGTGTACCAGCGCTGTGTGGAGCCGGACCAGGGCCAAGCGATCCTTAGAGATATTCACCAGGGTGAATGCGGCCACCACGCGGCCTCGAGAGCACTCGTGGCCAAAGCTTTTCGCCATGGATTCTTTTGGCCGACTGCTCTTGAAGAGGCCAAAGAGTTGGTCCAGAAGTGCCAAGGGTGCCAAAGATTCCGCTCCAAGCCTCATTTGCCAGCTTCTGCACTCAAGACTATTCTGATTGCTTGGCCATTTGCTGTTTGGGGTTTGGATATGGTGGGGCCATTCAAGACAGCCCGTGGCGGCATGACTCATCTGCTTGTCGCTGTGGAAAAGTTCACCAAGTGGATAGAGGCCAAGCCAATCAAGAAACTGAATGGGCCAACTGCCGTGACTTTCATTGCCGACATCACCACTAGGTACGGCATACCGCATAGCATCATCACCGACAATGGCACGAACTTTGCCAAAGGAGCCTTGGCTCGTTTCTGCGCAATGCAGGGCATCCGACTGGACTTAGCTTCCGTTGCCCACCCGCAGTCAAACGGCCAGGTTGAGCGAGCAAACGGCCTCATCTTGTCTGGCATCAAGCCCCGACTGGTCGACCCTCTTGAGTGTTCGGTCGGCTCCTAGCTCGACGAGCTGCTGGCCGTCCTCTAGAGCCTGCGCACAACTCCGAACAAGTCGACCGACTTCACACACTTCTTCCTCGTCTATGGTGCTGAAGCCGTCATCCCGACAGACATAGAGTTCGACTCCCCGCAAGTCACCATGTACACCAAGGCGGACGCCAAGGAGGCGCGAGAAGACGGCGTCGGCCTGCTGGAAGAGGGCCGGCTGTTGGCACTCAGCCGGTCCGCCATCTACCAGCAGAGTCTGCGCCGGTACTACAACCGCAAGGTGAAACCAAGATCCTTCCAAGAGGGAGACCTTGTGCTCCGGCTGATCCAGCGAATAGCCGGCCAACACAAGCTCTCGGTGCCTTGGGAAGGCCCCTTCATCATCAGCAAGGTGCTGGGCAACGACTCCTACTATCTCAGAAGCCCAGAGCACGCAAAAAAATGATTCAGGCAAGGAGACGGAGAGGCCGTGGAATGCAAACCTCATCCGGAGATTTTACAGTTGAAAGAAATATGTATCACGCTACCCTTTGTATTATGTACAAAGACTCCGGGTCCCCGAGACGAACTCGAGAACTGCCCTCCTTTTATCTATATGACAAGTATTATGCCCATGAGTGTGTTTGTGTTTTATGATTTCCGCCTTGGCACCGGGTCGACCAGTCGGCCCGGAGGTTGATACGTCTCGAACGTATGTATAATTTTTTATTGTTCCATGCTATTATATTACTGAGGGAGTCCTGGACTAGGGGGTGTCCGGATAGCCGAACTATCATCATCGGCCGGACTCCAAGACTATGAAGATACAAGATTGAAGACTTCGTCCCATGTCCGGATGGGACTTTCCTTGGAGTGGAAGGCAAGCTTGGCGATACGGATATGTAGATGTCCTACCATTGTAACCGTCTCTGTGTAACCCTAGCCCTCTCCGGTGTCTATATAAACCGGATGGTTTTAGTCCGTAGGACAGAACAACAATCATACCATAGGCTAGCTTCTAGGGTTTAGCCTCCTTGATCTCGTGGTAGATCTACTCTTGTAATACCCACATCATCAATGTTAATCAAGCAGGACGTAGTGTTTTACCTCCATCAAGAGGGCCCGAACCTGGGTAAAACATCGTGTCCCTTGTCTCCTGTTACCATCCGCCTAGACGCACAGTTCGGGACCCCCTACCCGAGATCCGCCGGTTTTGACACCGACAATTACCCCTTTTGGATGCTTATGGGCTTTATTTTACACATTTATATCATTTTTGGGACTAACCTACTAACCGGAGGCCCAGCCCATATTGCTGTTTTTTTTCCTATTTCAGTATTTCGAAGAAAAGGAATATCAAACGGAGTCCAAACGGAATGAAACCTTTGGGAGCGTGATTTTTGGAACGAACGTGATCCGGAGAGCTTGGAGTGTAAGTTAAGAAGCTCCCGAAGACCCCACGAGATAGGGGGCCGCCACCCCTGTAGGGCGCGCCCCCTATCTCGTGGGCCCCTCGGGCGGCCACCGAGGTACTTCGTCCTCCTATGTATACCTACATACCTCGAAAACATCCAGGGGCACCACGAAACACAATTTCCACCGCCGTAACCTTCTGTATCCGCGAGATCTCATCTTGGAGCCTTCGCCGGCACTCTGCCGGAGGGGGAATCGACCATGGAGGGCTTCTACATCAACATCCTTGCTCCTCCGAAGAGTTGTGAGTAGTTTACCACAGACCTACGGGTCCATAGTTATTAGCTAGATGGCTTCTTCTCTCTTTTTGGATCTCAATACAATGTTCACCCCCTCTCTTGTGGAGATCTATTCGATGTAAACTATTTTTGCGTTGTGTTTGTCAAGATCCGATGAATTGTGAGTTTATGATCAAGTTTATCTATGAATAATATTTAAATCTTCTCTTAATTCTTTTATGTATGATTGAGTTTTCTTTGCAAGTCTCTTCGAATTATCAGTTTGGTTTGGCCTACTAGATTTGTCTTTCTTGCCATGGGAGAAGTGCTTAGCTTTGGGTTCAATCTTGTGGTGTCCTTACCCAGTGAAAGAAAGGGTTGCAAGGCATGTACTGTATTGTTGCCATCAAGGATAACAAGATGGGGTTTATATCATATTGCATGAGTTTATCCCTCTACATCATGTCATCTTGCTTAATGCGTTACACTGTTCTTATGAACTTAATACTCTAGATGCAGGTAGGAGTCGGTCGATGTGTGGAGTAATAGTAGTAGATGCAGGCAGGAGTCGGTCTACTTGTTATGGACGTGATGCCTATATACATGATCATGCCTAGATAATCTCATAACTATGCGCTTTTCTATCAATTGCTCGACAGTAATTTCTTCACCCACAGTAATACTTATGCTATCTTGAGAGAAGCCTCTAGTTAAACCTATGGCCCCCGGGTCTATCTCTTATCATATTTGCTTTCAATCTACTTTTATTTGCATCTTTACTTTTTGCATCTATATTATAAAATACCAAAAATATATTTATCTTATCATACTATCTTTATTAGATCTCACTTTCGCAAGTGGCCGTGTAGGGATTGATGTCACGACCGGTTTTTCCAATAAAAATATTTATTGAAAAGCCAATCTTTTAAGTCCAGTATGAGAGAAATCCTCCACACTGGCAGACAAATTCTTGATACAATAAGCCAGTAGCATAAAATATATTACAGGGTCGAACTACGGTTGCTCAACCAAATTATTACAAGCATGCCAATAATTATACATAATGGCGGACACGACACAGGGGTGTGGAGGCATACTACTGACTCGAGGATAGGACGGTGGTGGAAAAACACAGCGGGGAGAGAAATACAAGACTCTACGTCTGTCATCTCATCGAGCGTCGAGGAGAGGCTCGATGAATTTATTTGGTAGCGGAAGCGGATATAATACAGTGACCAAATCAGGGTCGCACAAGACTGACTGGGACTCCTCTAGGTGTCGGACTCGCTATCAAACTCTTCATCCATGAGATCGCCTTCGTTAGCATCTGGCCAAATCAACAAGCCAGTGAGTACTTTGAAAGTACTCGCAAGACAGTTTGGATGTAAGATATAACAAATGCATGCATGGATGCGACATGATTAATTCATCAATGCACATTAAAATAAAATTAGCATAACGGGGTAAGAAAAAGGGGAAACGGCGGTAGTCCGCCTGAAATCCCAACATAACACAAATGAAGACCGATCGGGTGTCTGAAGCGACGCCTCGAAAGGTGAACAAATAAAAATAAGGAAATAAGATGCCACAGTCGGGCGTCTTAGCGACACCACATAAAGGGCTTTAAAAGAAATACCACAGTCGGACGTCTGAGCGACATCGCATAAAGGGCTTTAAAAGAAATGCCACAGTCGGACGTCTGAGCGACATCACATAAAGGGCTTTAAAAGAAATGCCACAGTCGGACATCTGAGCGACATCACATAAAGGGCTTTAAAAGAAATGCCACAGTCGGACGTCTGAGCGACATCGCAGAAAGGGCTTTAAAAGAAATGCCACAGTCGGACGTCTGAGCGACATCACATAAAGGGCTTTAAAAGAAATGCCACAGTCGGACGTCTGAGCGACATCGCAGAAAGGGCTTTAAAAGTTCATCAGTAAATAATACTCATAATAAACATTCAATCCATGAGAATAAACGGGTTAGTCCATCCACAGGGATAATCATTCAACCGGACTTAGCACTCATGCGATTCACCGGAGTCTCTGTCATCAAAGCTGACAATCGATTAGGATAAGATGGAACGAAACTTGACATGGAAGAGATGATTTGGAGGAATATATGACTCTGCAGAGTTTGTACAAAATTTTTCCCACAGTCAACGGATTTCCGTAGTCACGAAGGACTAGTTCCGTTTACGGTATTTCGGAAGAAAACACAGCTAACCGGTACACACCCATCCTACCTCCCGATGCTAGGAATCACCCTAGTCATCTTCCAAGAAAAACTTTTGAGATGGGGAGATCACAATCTCGAATAGCATGGGATCAAATTTATATATGCGCGCTCTAAGGGGTGCCCCCCTCTTGGTCCCAACCGGAAACACCCATGCCCCCTGACCGGATAACTGGCTTTAATCCAGGGCCATGGAACCATCATCACGGCCTCTCCTCTTTGGTGTGTACCATGAAAGTGGTTTGCAACTTACTAAACCATATTCCTTACGGAAAACATGTGGTAGTACAAGGAAGGAAATGATAGGTACTGGACCGATATGGTTTGACACTGAAGTCACATAGTCTGGCGTAAGACTGGCATGCTACAACACTGCCATCGTACCCATCCTCATGCCAACACATGGCCATTCATATTCACATTCATCCACGTATGGATCATTGAACTCACTCACCTTATTTTCACATAAAATAACGTTCATCGGTAAGCTTACCAACATGCCATGAAACTAACTAAATGCAAAACATGCCGAGACACTCATCATATCAAAAGTTCAAACATGCTTTCCTGGTTCAGAGTAGTCGGAGCCTAGCTCGGTGAAGTTCGCGGCTCCGTCACCTCCTTCGGTATCTACGGTTTAAAGAAAATATATGCGCTAACGTAAATACCAAGGAGTGCACAGAAGGTAAACCAAATATTTTTCAAATAAATCTGATAAAAAACTAGACAAAATTTTAAAGAGAACAGAAAAAGAATCAATCAAAAATACTTTTTTGATTAAAAGTTATAAGGGTTTTTGTCCAGGGACTTATCTGTAATGAAACAGAACATTTCCAGGGGCTAGTTTATAAAAACAAAAAACGCTTCGGTAGCGACTACGCCAGCCCGAAGAGAAGACGCATTCTGCCCGAAGGCGCTTCTAGAAAACGATTCGAAAGAGAGAGCGGAGAGGCTGACGGTGGGGTCCCACCCGTCAGGATCAAATGTTCAAACGGGGCGGCAGAGTTCGCCGGCGCCCGAGAGCCGCGGTGGTCGCCGGCGGCGATCCACGGCGAGGCAGAGAGATCGGAGAGTACCTCCGTGCTCAGGGTACCCTTCCGCGTCAGTTGATGGTGGTGGAGTCGGTCGGCGAGCACCACGTCGACGGCGAGCTCTGCTCCGGCGGACGGCGGCTCGGGTGGTCGAGGGGCTCGTCGAAGAGGGCTGCAAAGGTTAAATTGAAGAGGGGGTTATGCTCCTGGCAGCTAGAGAGGGTAACGAACGGGGTTTGAGCGCCGGAGATGGCCTCACCAGAACGAATCGGGCTGGAGGCCGAGGCGGGACGAGGCGGCCGGAGCTAGGGGAGGAGACCTCCTCGAGGTCCCCCTAGTGGCCTAGCGGGGTGTTGGTGAGTAGTGGGAGTGCTGCGTGCACGAGAGTGAGCTCGGGACCCCTTTATATAGGCGGTCCGAGGCGGTTGCCGTGAACGAGGATCACCGGCGAGTGATTACGGTGGCGCAGTGCTCGGTCGGGGTGGTTAGGGGGTCGAGCGTCATCACGGAGGTTCAATGGGTCCGTTTTGGTGTTAAACTGGCCGGGGTTTGGGTGTTAAGGGCGAGCTCGACGGAACGGTGATGGCGCGGGCCCGTCGGCGGCGGAGAGCGCGTTCCGTGCTTGCCGACCACGGTGGCTGTGCTACGGGCGTGCGCTGGCGTGCATGAGGCCACGCGGAGGGCCAGGGAGTGATGGGCGGCGCGGAACGGCGTTCTGCCATGGTGTGCCTCCTGTTGGCCGCCACGGGAGGTCCCGACGCCGCAGAAGACGCCGGCGAGGGCGAGCCAGCACGCTATCGACGCCAGGAAGGCTCCACGCACGCGTGTGCAGCTTCGGACAAGAGGAAGAAGCGGCGAGGAACGTGCAAGGGCACTGTGGCCGCGTGACTGAAACTGACGGACTGAAGATGACACTGAAACTGAATTTTCTGAACTTTGAACAGTAACAGTGCCCACTAGGTGTTCGACCGAATGAAATTGGCCTCTGGTGATTTTTCCTTGAGCTGATTTTTGGTGGAGTGGCTTCTCCTTGCTCCAGTAGGCTGCATGATTTTTGGTGGAATTTTTGGAGCAGTGTGGATATGAATTTCACCAAATTTGGCAAAACTGGTCCAAACTTGCAGAGACTGCATTTTGAAAAATTTGAAAAGGGGAGGAGTGGATCAAGATGGTTCTGGGTTGTGGGTTCAAAGGACAATCCAGGAGAATTGGTTTTAGGTCAAAACTCAAATGAAAAAGTGTACTTGCTTTGAAAATCCCTCAGGCTCCAAATAATTTTCAGAATTGAATTGAGGGGAAAAATAATTAGAATAAAAATCCAAAACCAGTTTGGATTAGTTGGGACAGAGAATTTAGGTTGATCACTAGGGGGAGGGGAGGTTTTGGAGGAGTTTTATCTCATGGGCAAAAATACAAAGCCAAGGGTGGCTTCAAAGATAAGAAAAACCCAAATTTTCATAGAGCTTCACTTAAAAAAAACAAATTAAAAACTCCCAAAATTTTTTTTAGATTTTTAGAGGGAACTAACAGAGAAGAAGTTTGCAAAAGATCAACCACCAAAGTTTGAAAGAAATAAAATCTTTGCCAAGGCAAAAGGAGGTTTTTAAGAGGAAGGTTTTTCTGAAAAAGAAAATGTTTTAAAAAGGTCTCTCCTCAAAACCACAAAGTTTTGATAAAAAACCAAATAAAAACTTTGGAGTGTCACAACACCTACCCCCTTAGGAAAAATCTCGTCCCCGAGATTTCAGCTGATCCTTAAATAAGTGTGTATGCTCTGTCCGAAGAAAATCCTCGCTTTCCCAAGTTGCTTCACTGTATGTGTGATTGCTCCACTGGACTTTGAAAAACTTGATGGTTTTCTGTCGGGTCCTCCTTTCAGACTCCTCTAATATTCTTATGGGACGTTCTCGATAAGTGAGGTCTGGCTGTATGTCAATGTTCTCATGGGATACTTGTTTCTCTGGGTTGCTTACGCACTTCCTTAATTGAGAGACGTGGAACACGTCGTGAATGTCGGACAAGTCTTCGGGTAAGTCTAGTTGGTAGGCTACAGTGCCTCTTCGTGCCACTATGCAAAATGGTCCAATGAATCTTGGTGCTAATTTTCCCTTAATCTTAAACCGTTGCAATCCTCTCATCGGGGATACTCTCAAGTATACGAATTCACCGGGTTCGAAGCTGACCCTACGATGTTTCTGATCATAATAACTTTTCTGTCGACTTTGAGCGGTCTTAAGTCGGTCCCTGATTAGCTTGACTTTTTCCTCGGCTTCTCTGAGCATATCTGGTCCGAAGATGCGGCTGTCTCCGGTCTCTGACCAATTTAACGGGGTACGACATCTCCTTCCGTATAGGGCTTCGAAAGGAGCCATTTGCAGGCTGGCCTGGTAACTGTTGTTGTATGCGAACTCGGCATATGGCAGGCTGTCCTCCCAACTGGTTCCATAGGTGAGGACACATGCTCTCAGCATGTCTTCTAAAACCTGGTTTACGCGTTCTGTTTGTCCATCAGTCTGTGGATGGTATGCGGTACTGAAGGCTAGTTGGGTTCCCAGGGCCTGTTGTAATTGCTCCCAAAATCTTGAGACGAATTGAGTGCCTCTGTCGGAAATTATAGTCTTCGGGACACCGTGCAGACAGACTATGCGGGAAAGATAAATCCTGGCAAGCCTCTGAGTGGTGTAGGTTGTCTTCACTGGAATAAAGTGTGCTACTTTGGTCAACCTGTCAGTGATGACCCATATGGCATCATTCCCGTGTCGTGATCGAGGTAATCCGACAATAAAATCCATCCCTATTTCATCCCATTTCCACTCAGGTATTTTGTTAGGTTGCAGTAGTCCGGCTGGTCTCTGATGTTCAGCTTTTATGCGTTGACATGAGTCGCAACATGCAATGAAAGCGGCTATGTCCCTCTTCATACCGTGCCACCAAAATCTTTCCTGAATATCCTTATACATTTTGGTTCCTCCAGGGTGGATCGAATATGGAGTGGTGTGTGCTTCAGTTAAAACTTGCTGTTTAAGGTCTTCTATGTTTGGCATGCATAGCCTTTCTTCGTACCATAATATTCCTTCATTGTCTATGACGAATTTCGAGGCCTTGCCCATACTCAACTTCCTTTTAATTCCTTCAATGCTGGGGTGACCGGACTGAGCCTCTTTAATTTTCTCCACAAGGTGTGGTTGTATTTCCAAGTTTGATATGGTGCCTTCTGCTACCATTATCAAGTTGAGCTTGACAAATTCTTGATGGAATTCGGGCCTCAAGCTGTGCAGATAGTTCCCATCGGAGCTGGGGTTCTGACTCAGGGCATCGGCCACTACGTTTGCTTTCCCTGGATGGTAATGGATACCAACATCGTAATCCTTTACCAATTCTAACCAGCGGCGTTGCCGTAAATTTAGTTCTGGCTGCGTAAAAATGTATTTGAGGCTTTTGTGATCCGTATATATCTCACATCGATTCCCAAGTAGAAAATGCCTCCATTCCTTGAGTGCATGAATAACTGCTGCCATTTCTAAATCATGAGTGGGATAATTTTCCTCGTGTTTGCGAAGTTGCCTTGAAGCGTAAGCGACAACCTTGCCTTCTTGCATCAACACGCATCCGAGACCCTTTCTGGATGCGTCACAAAATACTTCAAAATTCTTGTGTATATCAGGTACAATTAATACTGGTGCTATTGTTAATTTCCGCTTTAGCTCTTGGAAACTTTTCTCGCAGGCTTCTGTCCATTCAAACTTCTTACCTTTTTTGAGTAACTGTGTCATAGGCTTGGATATGGTGGAAAATCCTTCAATAAATCTGCGGTAATACCCTGCCATTCCCAAGAAACTTCGTATGTCTGTTACGCTGGCTGGTGACTTCCAGTCAAGTACGGCCTTGACTTTCTCTGGGTCCACTGCTATACCGTCTTGAGTCAGCACGTGGCCTAGAAAACCTACTTGTCTTAGCCAAAATTCGCACTTGCTGAACTTGGCATACAATTGGTGTTTCCTTAGCTCTCCTAGTACAATCCTGAGATGTTCTGCGTGCTCTTCTGGTGTTTTGGAGTATACCAGAATATCGTCGATGAATACTACGACGAATTTGTCCATAAACTTCATAAATACTTTGTTCATGAGGTGAACAAAATTGCCGGGGCGTTAGTTAATCCAAATGGCATCACTGTGAACTCGTACAGTCCATATCTGGAGGTGAAGGCTGTTTTGGGGATATCTTCTATTCGTACCTTCAATTGATGGTATCCTGACCTCAAGTCAATTTTTGAGAATACCTTGGCCTGAGCAAGTTGATCAAACAAATCGTTTATCCTTGGCATCGGGTATTTTGTTTTTGACTGTGACCATGTTAAGTGCTCGATAGTCGATACACAATCTCAGCGTTCCATCCTTCTTCTTGGCAAATAAAATTGGTGATCCCCAAGGTGAGGAGCTGGCCCGAATGTATCCTTTATCCAGTAATTCCTTTATTTGCTTCTTCAATTCGATCAACTCGGATGGTGCCATTCTGTATGGTTTCTTGTAGATGGTTATGTTCCTGGTGCTAGCTCAATGCGGAATTCTATTTCTCGATCTGGTGGCATGCCTGGCAGCTCTTCAGGGAATACATCTGGAAATTCACACACTACTGGAACCTTGTTTAGCTCAGAAACGTCCACCTTATTTAATCTCGGTTGCCGGGGTCTTTTTCCTTCCTTGGCTGATACTCTTATTGTCTTCCCTTGGTGGTGTGTGAGAACCACGGTCCTGTTGAAACAGTCGATAAAACCTTTATTGGTGGTTAGCCAATCCATCCCTAGGATGACATCCAGTCCTTTATTTTCCAATACAATAAGATTTGCGTAAAACTCCAATCCTTCAAACTCAATGACCACATTCTGACAGTAATTCTGAGAAACTTGCTGAATCCCGGGGGACTTGATTATTATGGATTTCTCCAAAGGAAGCATCAAAAAATTATTTTGCAAAGCAAAACTTTTCGAGATGAAAGAGTGAGAAGCTCCAGAATCAAACAAAACCATTGCAGGTATTGTGTTGACAGGAAACGTACCGAGTACGATATCCGGAGCATTTTGTGCCTCCTCTTTGGTTACGTGGTTCAGATGACCCTTCCTGTGGTTATTGTTGGGATTGAAATTGTTTCGCTTGGGCGCGGAATTGTTGCCGTTGTTTGGCTTTGGGGTTGAATTCCTTGGCTTGGGGCACTGTTTGGCATAGTGCCCTTCTTCTCCACAAGCGTAACAAGTAACGCCGGGGCGATAGGTGAATTCCTTGTCCCTTGCATGAAAATTCTTGATTGGGCGTGAGACATTGGATGAGAATTTGGGTGTCCCACCCTTTTTAAAATCTATCTTGCTTCGGTGATTGCGAGTGTGATTAGTCTGGTCCCTTTTTCGCTTGCGGATATCTTCCAGACTGCGTCTCTCATTTTCCAGAGTAATGGCCTTGTCCACCAGCGTTTTAAAATCAGGAAAAGTGTGCACGACCAGTTGGCATTTAAGTGCGGGTGCCAGACCGTCAAGGAATTTCTCCATCTTCTTGATTTCAGTCATACGCTCCTCATTGGCGTAGCGGGATAATAGGGTAAATTGACTGTTGTAACCTGACACTGTCATGTTCCTTTGTTTGAGGTCATCAAATTCTCTCTTCTTGATTTTCATAATACTCTTAGGAATATGTGCACCACGGAAACCTTCCTTGAAATCATCCCAGGTTATGTCATTTTCGTTGTGATGCATGTGCAGAAAATTCTCCCACCACGACGCGGCTGCTCCTATGAGATAGTGCGGAGCATATAATACCTTCTCGGGGTCTGAACATTTTGCAATAATTAATTTTCTCTCCATATCTCGAAGCCAGTCCTCGGCTTCAAGAGGCTTGTCAGTATGAGAAAATGTTTGAGGACGTGTCTTCTGTAGCTCAGATAACTTGGAGTGCTGTTGATACTGTCCATGGTGATTTCCCATGTTGATGACTTGGTTCAGTATTTCACGATGTTGTTGCTGACTCTGTTCATAAAGGCGGCACATTTGTGAAAGTGCCGATTCATTGCCCGGTTGGCTAGACTGTCCCTGAGTGAACTCGTTGCTGGGTTGTGCATCATAATTTTCCTCTGATGGAATTGGCATGGAGCGAGTCCAAGGACGAGACATTTTTCACTCTGGGGATATATTTTGTAAAACCCATAAGAAAAGCGGAAAAAGTCGCAAAAACAAATCCATAAAATGCATAAAGCTGGCAAATAGAATTAAATAGCTCAGCTTACTTAAGAAAAACAAATCGACTTGCGCACGGAGAAGGACTGCTCATTAATTATCTTACACGCGGGCGGTAATTATACAATACATCACTCAGGATATGCGTACTTAATTCCTGACATGTTATTAAGGCTAGTGCACTTATCCAGATCCTACATGATGCGCAAACAGGCTACTTCTCACAGCCTATGCACGTATCTTACAAAGTGGTACAATACACGGCAGCTAAGCGTACTTAGGCAGAGATATTGACGATCTCCATTGCCCTGCCGAGGGCGAGGCGTAGCGAGGTTGGGGACTCGACTTCCTCCTCGCTAATGGGCTCCATACGTGTAGTGTTGCGCAGAGTGGGCGGAGCGGTTGCCAGGGGCGGAGCAACACGTACAGGAGTGGGCGCGAAGGGTGGTGCAGTGCGCACTGGAGTGGGCGCAATAACTTGGTTGAATTCTTCGGTAGAAGGCAGACGACGAGAAGGCGTAAAAGATGCTGATGACGAGACAAAAGTCAGTGGCGGTGCGATTGGTAGGAGCTCCCTCCTGTTGGCAGCACAGCCATGAACTGAGTCCAGGCGGGTCATCCACCAGGTTGTCGAAGGCTGCCTCTAGGGCCCGGAGATACTCAATGAGCATCTCAAAAGCCTCGTCTCGTTCTCCTCTGGGGCAGGAGTATGCGTAGTGACAGGTGTAAGGCACATGGCACGGAAGATAATGGTAACGACGAGTCTTCATCACGGGGAGGACATCCCTGAGACGAGCTATCGCCTCGCGGGCTGCCATCTGCATAGCATGCCTCTCCGTAGGCATGGCTCTTCCCACGAACCGGAAGCGGCGTAACTCACCACGCCCTCCCTTGAACTGCACCGCGGCCTGGTGCATGGTCAGACTGTCGTTGACTCGGTGCTGGCAGAGTGTGAAGACTGGGCGCACGGATGGCCCCATCGCGACCTGAACGATGAAAGAAAGAAGCTTGACGAACCCATCGGGCACGTTGGCGAAGGTCTGAGACTCGCAGCTATTGTCGGCCATCTACAAAAGTAGGCAAAAATTCTGCATGGTCAGATCATAAATTTATGCTGACTGACAGAAAATGACTACCATTGCAAAAATATAAATTAGCTCTATCAGGCTAATAACCAATTAGCGATCGCACCTAGTGGCTTCCTACAGTCAGCCTGGCTCTGGTACCAAGCTTGTCACGACCGGTTTTTCCAATAAAAATATTTATTGAAAAGCCAATCTTTTAAGTCCAGTATGAGAGAAATCCTCCACACTGGCAGACAAATTCTTGATACAATAAGCCAGTAGCATAAAATATATTACAGGGTCGAACTACGGTTGCTCAACCAAATTATTACAAGCATGCCAATAATTATACATAATGGCGGACACGACACAGGGGTGTGGAGGCATACTACTGACTCGAGGATAGGACGATGGTGGAAAAACACAGCGGGGAGAGAAATACAAGACTCTACGTCTGTCATCTCATCGAGCGTCGAGGAGAGGCTCGATGAATTTATTTGGTAGCGGAAGCGGATATAATACAGTGACCAAATCCAGGGTCGCACAAGACTGACTGGGACTCCTCTAGGTGTCGGACTCGCTATCAAACTCTTCATCCATGAGATCGCCTTCGTCAGCATCTGGCCAAATCAACAAGCCAGTGAGTACTTTGAAAGTACTCGCAAGACAGTTCGGACGTAAGATATAACAAATGCATGCATGGATGCGACATGATTAATTCATCAATGCACATTAAAATAAAATTAGCATAACGGGGTAAGAAAAAGGGGAAACGGCGGTAGTCCGCCTGAAATCCCAACATAACACAAATGAAGACCGATCGGGTGTCTGAAGCGACGCCTCGAAAGGTGAACAAATAAAAATAAGGAAATAAGATGCCACAGTCGAGCGTCTTAGCGACACCACATAAAGGGCTTTAAAAGAAATGCCACAGTCGGACGTCTGAGCGACATCACATAAAGGGCTTTAAAAGAAATGCCACAGTCGGACGTCTGAGCGACATCGCAGAAAGGGCTTTAAAAGAAATGCCACAGTCGGACGTCTGAGCGACATCACATAAAGGGCTTTAAAAGAAATGCCACAGTCGGACGTCTGAGCGACATCGCAGAAAGGGCTTTAAAAGTTCATCAGTAAATAATACTCATAATAAACATTCAATCCATGAGAATAAACGGGTTAGTCCATCCACAGGGATAATCACTCAACCGGACTTAGCACTCATGCGATTCACCGGAGTCTCTGTCATCAAAGCTGACAATCGATTAGGATAAGATGGAACGAAACTTGACATGGAAGAGATGATTTGGAGGAATATATGACTCTGTAGAGTTTGTACAAAAATTTTCCCACAGTCAACGGATTTCCGTAGTCACGAAGGACTAGTTCCGTTTACGGTATTTCGGAAGAAAACACAGCTAACCGGTACACACCCATCCAACCTCCCGATGGTAGGAATCACCCTAGTCATCGTCCAAGAAAAACTTTTGAGACGGGGAGATCACAATCTCGAATAGCATGGGATCAAATTTATATATGCGCGCTCTAAGGGGAGCCCCCCTCTCGGTCCCAACCGGAAACACCCATGCCCCCTGACCGGATGACTGGCTTTAATCCAGGGCCATGGAACCATCATCACGGCCTCTCCTCTTTGGTGTGTACCATGAAAGTGGTTTGCAACTTACTAAACCATATTCCTTACGGAAAACATGTGGTAGTACAAGGAAGGAAATGATAGGTACTGGACCGATATGGTTTGACACTGAAGTCACATAGTCTGGCGTAAGACTGGCATGCTACAACACTGCCATCGTACCCATCCTCATGCCAACACATGGCCATTCATATTCACATTCATCCACGTATGGATCATTGAACTCACTCACCTTATTTTCACATAAAATAACGTTCATCGGTAAGCTTACCAACATGCCATGAAACTAACTAAATGCAAAACATGCCGAGACACTCATCATATCAAAAGTTCAAACATGCTTGCCTGGTTCAGAGTAGTCGGAGCCTAGCTCGGTGAAGTTCGCGGCTCCGGCACCTTCTTCGGTATCTACGGTTTAAAGAAAATATATGCGCTAACGTAAATACCAAGGAGTGCACAGAAGGTAAACCAAATATTTTTCAAATAAATCTGATAAAAAACTAGACAAAATTTTAAAGAGAACAGAAAAAATCAATCAAAAATACTTTTCTGATTAAAAGTTATAAGGGTTTTTGTCCAGGGACTTATTTGTAATGAAACAGAAGATTTCCAGGGGCTAGTTTATAAAAACAGAAAACGCATCGGTAGCGACTACGCCAGCCCGAAGAGAAGACACATTCTGCCCGAAGGCGCTTCCAGAAAACGATTCGAAAGAGAGAGCGGAGAGGCTGACGGTGGGGTCCCACCCGTCAGGATCAAATGTTCAAACGGGGCGGCAGAGTTCGCCGGCGCCCGAGAGCCGCGGTGGTCGCCGGCGGCGATCCACGGCGAGGCAGAGAGATCGGAGAGTACCTCCGTGCTCAGGGTACCCTTCCGCGTCAGTTGATGATGGTGGAGTCGGTCGGCGAGCACCACGTCGACGGCGAGCTCTGCTCCGGCGGACGGCGGCTTGGGTGATCGAGGGGCTCGTCGGAGAGGGCTGCAAAGGTTAAATTGAAGAGGGGGTTATGCTCCTGGCAGCTAGAGAGGGTAACGAACGGGGTTTGAGCGCCGGAGATGGCCTCACCAGAACGAATCGGGCTGGAGGCCGAGGCGGGACGAGGCGGCCGGAGCTAGGGGAGGAGACCTCCTCGAGGTCCCCCTAGTGGCCTGGCGGGGTGTTGGTGAGTAGTGGGGGTGCTGCGTGCACGAGAGTGAGCTCGGGACCCCTTTATATAGGTGGTCCGAGGCGGTTGCCGTGAACGAGGATCACCGGCGGGTGATTACGGTGGCACAGTGCTCGGTCGGGGTGGTTAGGGGGTCGAGCGTCATCACGGAGGTTCAATGGGTCCGTTTTGGTGTTAAACTGGCCGGGGTTTGGGTGTTAAGGGCGAGCTCGACGGAACGGTGATGGCGCGGGCCCGTCGGCGGCGGAGAGCGCGTTCTGTGCTTGCCGGCCACGGTGGCGGTGCTACGGGCGTGCGCTGGCGTGCATGAGGCCACGCGGAGGGCCAGGGAGTGATGGGCGGCGCGGAACGGCGTTCTGCCGTGGTGTGCCTCCTGTCGGCCGCCACGGGAGGTCCCGACGCCGCTGAAGACGCCGGCGAGGGCGAGCCAGCACGCTATCGACGCCAGGAAGGCTCCACGCACGCGTGTGCAGCTTCGGACAAGAGGAAGAGGCGGCGAGGAACGTGCCAAGGGCACTGTGGCCGCGTGACTGAAACTGACGGACTGAAGATGACACTGAAACTGAATTTTCTGAACTTTGAACAGTAACAGTGCCCACCAGGTGTTCGACCGAATGAAATTGGCCTCTGGTGATTTTTCCTTGAGCTAATTTTTGGTGGAGTGGCTTCTCCTTGCTCAAGTAGGCTGCATGATTTTTGGTGGAATTTTTGGAGCAGTGTGGATATGAATTTCACCAAATTTGGCAAAACTGGTCCAAACTTGCAGAGACTGCATTTTGAAAAATTTGAAAAGGGGAGGAGTGGATCAAGATGGTTCTGGGTTGTGGGTTCAAAGGACAATCCAGGAGAATTGGTTTGAGGTCAAAACTCAAATGAAAAAGTGTACTTGCTTTGAAAATCCCTCAGGCTCCAAATAATTTTCAGAATTGAATTGAGGAGAAAAATAATTAGAATAAAAATCCAAAACCAGTTTGGATTAGTTGGGACAGAGAATTTAGGTTGATCACTAGGGGGAGGGGTGGTTTTGGAGGAGTTTTATCTCATGGGCAAAAATACAAAGCCAAGGGTGGCTTCAAAGATAAGAAAAACCCAAATTTTCATAGAGCTTCACTTAAAAAAAACAAATTAAAAACTCCCAAAAAAAATTTAGATTTTTAGAGGGAACTAACATAGAAGAAGTTTGCAAAAGATCAACCACCAAAATTTGAAAGAAATAAAATCTTTGCCAAGGCAAAAGGAGGTTTTTAAGAGGAAGGTTTTTCTGAAAAAGAATTTTTTTTAAAAAGGTCTCTCCTCAAAACCACAAAGTTTTGATAAAAAACCAAATAAAAACTTTGGAGTGTCACAATTGACAACCCCTTTCTTGTGTTGGTTGCGAGTTCTCAGTTTGTTTGTGTAGGTGTGTGGGACTTTTGAGGAGCCTCCTACTGGATTGATACCTTGGTTCTCAAAACTGAGGGAAATACTTACGCTACACTTGCTGCATCACCCTCTCCTCTTCAAGGAAAACCAACGCAAGCTCAAGACATAGTAGAGGTTTGCCTCCTTCCACTATATGCCGCCTCCTACAGCCGGACAAGTAATGTGTTGGCACCTAAAACTTCTTTCGTCAGAAGCCACAGTTCGCAGAGCGACTGCATGGCGGGCAGAGGCAGCAAGACAGTGCCCACATGAAAAATGGTTAAGGAAAAAGTACATATAGCCGAGGTGGGCACCATACCTGCCCGGCCAGCTGGCGAGCAGCCGGCCGGCCGGCCTCTGCCTCCCTTGCAAAAACCTCCAAACGGCTAAGTACTTGCCCTCCTGCAAAAAAGCTAAGTACTCAAACCAGCCGCAGTCCGCAGAGCGGCTGCTTGGCTGGCACGAGGATAGCTAAGGGAGGGCAGCAAAGGAAAAAGCAAGGAGTTCACGCAAGGAAAGCTAGAGATCGGCAGAACAAAGCATAAAATTCTGATAGAATATTTACATACATAAAGGCCGATCGGCCGGCATTCAGCAAAGTTTAAGATACACCCCACCCGTGGAATTGTGCAAATTTAACAAAAGTCTTCAGACTAGCAAGCAGAAAAAAGATAAAATCCCTCAGGAGCGGCGGAGGATTCCGGCTGGGCGCTGGGGTCGGCAGTGCCGGTTGGTGCAGCAGACGGCTCCGACTGGATGCTGGGGTCGATGGTGCCAGTTGGTGCAGCAGGCGGCTCCGGCTGGACGAAGGAGTGAGCTGTGCCGATTGGCGCGACAGGCGGCTCTAGCTGGGCGCTGGAGTCGGCAATGCCAGTCGGGGTGGCGGAAGGCTGGATGACGGAGTTGGTGGCGTCTGCCGGAGGCACGGGCGGCTGGTCGGTCACCACCTGGCTGCCTCCTGCAGTAGTCGGTGCTTTGGAGCGCGGGTCGTTTCTTGAGGCCCGGTCGGGGTGGGGCTGATCATCCGCACCAGCCACCGGCATGTCGACATCGTTCTCCTCTTCCTCCTCCTCCCCTCCTCTCCTTCATTGCTGGAGTCGATGACTTCGGCCGAGTCCTCGCTGTCGTCCGGGTTCAGCCCGAGCCACTCTTGCAGGGCTTCACCGCCTTCCTCGGCCACCTCCTAAACGAAGATGCTGGTGTCGGTGAAGTCGGCGATCGTCGCCGCCCTGTTGAAAAGTTCGGCCTCCACCGCTGCCAGCTCCTCCCGCGCTTCTAGCTGGAACGTGGCCAACTGGGTTAAGTCCATCCCAGGATACCATGCCTTGACGATTCAAGGGTGTGGCGTGCTCCTGCCCGGGCTGCAGAGCCCTTCCAGGCCTCCAGGCGGCCGGCTGCCACCTCCAGCCAGTCGGCGGTCCGGCTTGGAGTGTGCGGAGCCGGCAGGCCTGGCCAGAGGGCGGAAATCACCTGGGCCCCGACGCGCTGAAGACGAGGCAACACTTGATGAGCGGGCCAAAGACGGGCCTGGATGCTGAGGATCTGCTCATTAAGGGTCCGGGGGGCGTCAGCAGCGATTTGCGCGCCTTCCGCCCTCCGCTCCTCGCGCCGGGCCTTGATGTCTTGGCTCGCGGCAACGGAGTGACTCGGGAAGAAATTTGCTTGGGCAGAAAGCAAGGAAAAACAAAGTCAGAAACAAGCAGTCGGCTTAGAAGAGGCTGGCAGCTCAAGACAACGAACAAGAAGAACAAAACTCACCATCGACCAGGTCCTTGATGCTGCTGAAGCAGGCCATCGTCTGCGCCTCCTTGTCGGCCCAGGCGGCGCACTCGGTTTCGAACTCGGCAAGGAGATCGGCCTCCTTCGCCTTCGCATCCCGTTGGGCTGCCTTGAGAGCTTCCGTCTGCTCGGTCAGCTTCGCGACCAGCCGGTACCGCTCCTCGGTCAGCTTGCTGTACTCCGCCTCCTTGCCGCGTAGAGCGGTGTTGGCTTTGCCCTGCTGCTGCTGCAAGGCGGCGTTGGCCTCTGGAAAAAGGGAAAGAAGAAAGAGCATCAGTTGAGAAGACAAAAAAAGAAACACTAAGGAGATTCGGCCCAACTGCTCAGCAGTCGGCCCGAACCTCGGGGACTACAACCCGCGGGTGCGCCATCGCGCCCCCGCAGAGAAGAAGTAATTAGCCAAGAAAGAAACACTAAGGAGATTCGGCCCGACTGCTCAGCAGTCGGCCCGACTGCTCAACAGTCGGCCCGAACCTCAGGGACTATAGCCCGCGGGTGCGCCAGCGCGCCCCCGTGAAGAAAGGAAGTCGGAGCTTACTCCGGCTCTCGGACAGATGGGCGGTCTGCGTCTCGAGCTCCCGAACCCTGGAATTGAAGGAGGTGGTGCGGAGATTATGGTAGTCCTGCAGAAGGGAAATCAGACAGGTCAACATTCGATATATACAAGTTGAAGTTCCGGACCGCCGGCTCAGCAGCCGGCCCGAAACTTGGGGACTACACCCAGTGGGTGCGCTAGCACGCCCCCATGTAGAAAGCAAGAAGATCAAGGAAAAAAGAAAAAAGAAAGCGAGGGAAGCTTACGCGGATGGCTGCCCGCGACTCCAGGAAGGCTTCATTGCAGCGCCTAAGGGCCTCGGCTTCGGCCCGGAGTTTGGCCTGGACGTCAAGGGACGCCTGGTTCAGGGCGCCCGTCCCGCCCCCGTGTATCCAGCCTACGGGCGCGGCGCTGGTTGCCTCGGTGTCGAGGACCGATGAGCTCGTGGCGCCGACCTCCTGCGGCCGCGGTGCTGAGGCCGCCATCTCAAGGCGGCGGTGCGCGGGTGTGCAGACCTCAGGAATTAGGTCCGTCACCACCGTGTATTCGGCCGGTGGCACCGGTGGTCCGGTCGGCTGCTCGTCCTGCGTCCCGCTGGCTGGCGGCGGCGGTGGCACAAAGACGTCCGGCATAGCTATGTCGCCGCCCTCCCGCTCCCGGATCGGGTGATCGTCGCCGACTCCTCCGGCCGTCGCCACAAACTCAGGTGGAGGCAGAGCCGTTGTCAGATTTCGGGTTTTGGAAGACCCTCAAGGTTTGAACACTGGGGTGCATGCGGAGATCACACCTCCTGCCTACCCATGTCTCGCCGCCTCGCAAGGATCTAAAACTACATGAAGAACAACACAAGGGACACAAGATTTATACTGGTTCGGGCGACCATTGTGGTGTAATACCCTACTCCAGTTTGTGGTGTGGTGGATTGCCTCTGGGCTGATGAGGAACAGTACAATGGAAGAACAGCCTCACGAGGGTCTGTTCTTGGCAGGTGTGATGAACTGCTAGGGGGAGTTCAGTCTCTTCTCTCTCTCTCTTTCTATCCTTGTTCTTTCGATGCCTCTACCCTGTGGGTGGCTAGGCCTATTTATAGGCGGAGGCCCTGGGCCTCTTCCCAAATATTGAGTGGGAAGGGCGCCTACAATTGGCCATTTTGAAGGGGAACATCTAGTACACTTATCCTGACTAAAGTTGGTCCTCGCCTGCCAAAGTCCCTAACGACGACGCCGGCTTGGGCTCCCCGATGACCTCTGTTCTGCTGTCCTGCTGGTCTTGGTCTTGTTGCACCAAAATGGTTGCCTTTGCTTGATACCCTTGCCCGCGCTTGCCCCCTTTGCACAAAAGAGGAAACAAGGACTCTGCACAGGCCGGCGCCCTCCTGGCGCCTGCGTATCCTTGGTCGTCATGGCTTGCATCACGGGCACCTCGTGAGGTACCCCGCCTTGATCTCTCCGCCTCCTCACAAGCCAGCCTGACGAGGCTGTGCCTGAGGAAGCCTCCCGTTGTCCGCCCCGCGAGGCTTGGCCCCTCGCGAGGGTCTTGAGCATGTGTCGATGAAGATGGGTCGTACTAGGCCACTCCTTGAGCCACACCGCAGGCCGCAGGCAGGCAAGTCTGGGTACCCATGTTCCTAGAACGCCGACAGTAGCCCCCGGGCCCAATGCGCGCCCGGACCTGGCTTAGCAAAGAAGCGAAGGGGCAAGTACGAAGCACCGCGGGCCCCAATAGCCTGCGGCCTTGGGCGCTGCGTGGTTGTTGATTTGACGTGGGCGTCCTGGCTCCCCCACGATGCCTCGGTTACTTCACGGATTGACTAGTCCCTACTTGCAAAACGGGTCATGATTACCTGTGATCGTGGAGGCCGACGGTTGGCTCCCTCGGCTATATGTATGGAACGGCGCGAGCCCCTCCAGTTCATCCCTCCTTGCTACTCTCCGTCTTCTTCTCGGCCACTCGCCATCCCCATGGCCCCGCCGAAGAGGTTCTCGGCCGCGGAGAAAGGGAAGGCTCGCCAGGAAGGGCCCGGCTCTCCTCTGGCCAAGCGTGGCCGGGGCCGGCCGCCCTCGCAAGCACCCTACGGCCCCTGCTGCGGCCTCCCGTGGCCGTGGAAACAGCCCTCTACGCAGCGGTGGGTGTCCAGCTGCCATCGAGAGGTACGCTGGGGCTGCGTGTCCCCCAAGGCCGCGCTTCCGCTCGGCGGAGGAGCTGCCAGAGTTCGTCGTGTAGTCGGCGGACCCGACCGGCACCTGCTCCAGCTCCCCCGCTTCTTCATATGTGAGCTTCTGGCTGGTGCCCCAGGCGGCCTTTGGCTTCAGGCAGATGGTTGCTGTAGCAGGGCCTCTTAGGCTACCATGGAGGTCTCCACCGCCGGGGAGGCGGCCTTAACCCATGGCTGGCAAACATTTGCCCGCGCGCGCGGCCTGTGCCGATGATGCACTCTGCAATTCAAGTTCGATGGCGACGCCACCCTCTATGTGAGGGTGTTCGGGGAAGACGGCCGCCATGCCGGATGCTGCCCCGAAGACGATGGCCGCGGCCGCTCGCCCAGCCCCGACATTGGTCGGGGTGAAGGTGGCGGAGGGCGCGCGAGCAGCGGGGCCCGAGGCCCACCAAGCTCTGGTGACTCCCCTTCGGATGGCAGCTCCTCCAGTGGCGATCGCGACCAACCCCCTTGTGGCCGCGCTCACCTGGAAGAGGGCTGCGGGTCAGTCCGACGCCACCCTCGGTGAAGCGGGAGGCGGAATCCAGCTGAGCTCAGGAGGCAGTTCGAGCCTTCGCTGAGAGTTGGCGCCGGGCAGGTCGTCCCCCCTTTTGCTTTCCTTTCTTTCCTGCGCAAAAAGAATGTAGTCTGGTCCCCCACGGGGGTGTGTTGAACTGTCACTGTTTAATTGGCACGCTATTTCTACCGTTTCTGTGCTATATTTTGTTCCGCGTGCTTATGCGTGGAAATCACTTATCTTGGGGGGAAGATTGTTGTGATCCTTGCCTCTTGAGGCTAGAGCCTTGTCGTGCGCCTTGTGTCCTGCAGGGTTTCGTCAGTGGGGATAATCTCCAGCCTTGGTAGAAAGGACAACTAACCAAAGTCCCATGACTGCGTCGCGATGCCCGTGGGGCACGGAATGGGAGGGGTGCTCCCGCAGCGGACTCGGATAAGGAGGTTCCAAACCACCGGGGCAGAAAACACTCGCGAGGGTGCCCGTGTTCCTCCCTCGTGAGACTTCGCGTGAGAAAAAATGAAAACCAGCAAGTGAAACAGACGAGGGGTCACGAGTTCGAAACGGTTTACAGCTTCAGAAAAACTTCATATTGGAAGAAACAAGCCAACTGCAGAAAGCAAATGAAAGAAGCCGCGTCCGGCACCTAGTCTAGTCTTCAATGTCTTCTCACTAGCGCGGAACTAAGTGCTGCCACTGGGCGTGGGCGGGAGCCCCCGAGGCCTGAGGGCGGCACTCCGGAGACTCCGGGGCGTGTACAGCCCCACTCATTATTACGTGAGAGTGTCACGGGCGGCGAGTTTCACAGGCGTTTGCCTTCTTCACAGGCACTGGGCCTTTTCCAAAACTCAGCCACGTCACAGGCATTCGCCTTCTTCACAGTCACTGGGCCTTTTCCCAAACACAGCTACTTCACAGGCATTCGCCTTCTTCACAGGCACCGGGCCTTTTCCCAAAACACAGCTACTTCACAGGCACTCCCCTTCTTCACAGGCACCGGGCTGTTTCCCAAAACACAGCTTCTTCACACGCATTCGCCTTCTTCACAGGTACCGGGCCTTTTTCAGGGGTAAAAGCTTCGGAGATGTTGGATGTTCCACGCGTTCTGGATGGGCACCCCCTCCTGGGTCTCCAAGCATGCGGAGCTGGGCCTGGAAACATGAACAACCTTAAACGGGCCTTCCCACATGGTAGAGGGCTTATGCAGCCCCTCCCTGGAGAGAACCCGTCTCAGCACGAGGTCCCCTACCTCGAGAGTCCTGGGGCGGATGTTGCGGCAGTGGTATCGCCGTAGTGCTTGTTGCTACCTTGCTGCCCGCAGTGCAGCTTCTCGGCGATGCTCCTCCCCCAGCAAGAGATCCGTCCCCCGCATGGCGTCCTGCTGCGCTTCGTCGAACGCCAGGACCCACGCGGAACGACGTCTGACCTCGTGAGGGAGAACGGCTTCAGCTCCATAAACCAGAAGAGCGGGGTCTCGCCAGTCGGCTTGGTTGCGGTCATGCGGATTGACCACAGCACGAACTGGAGCTCATCGTACCAGCCCCTGCCGCAGGCCTCCAGCTTCTTCTTGAAGGTCCTGGTCTTGAGGCCCCTCAGGACCTCTACGTTGGCTCGCTCGGCCTGACCGTTGCTTCGCGGGTGCGCCACCGAAGCATAGCATATCTGTGTTCCAAGGTTAGCACAGTATGTTTGAAGAGGTTACTGGTGTACTGCAAACCGTTGTCGGTGATGATGCGGTTCGGCACCCCGAATCGGCTCACGAGGCCCCTGATGAACCTGGCTGTGGAGCCTGCGGGGATGGTGTAGACAGCTTCCACCTCAGCCCACTTGGTGAATTTGTACATTGCGACGTAGAGGTAGCAGTAGCCCTCTGGCGTCCGAGGGAATGGGCCCAGGATATCCAGTCCCCAGACTGCGAAGGGCCATGAGAGGCGTATAGTCTGCAGACCTCCCGCCAGCTGATGGATCTGCTTGGCATGGAACTGACAGGCCTTACAAGCTTTCACCAGTTCCACGCTGTCATTGAGTGCCGTGGGCCAATAGAACCCGCTGCGGAACGCCTTGCCAATGAGAGTTCGTGACGACGAATGATGCCCATAGTCGCCACCGTCTATGTCTGCCAGTAGCTCCTTCCCTTGCTCCCTGGAAATGCAACGTAGGGACACATCATTCGGTCGTCTTCGGTAGAGCTCCCCATCCTTAAGGCAGTATGTTGTGGCCTGCCGTGCCACACGCTCCGCTTCCTCCTCCTTTTCCGGCAACGTGCCTCGTGTCAGGTAACTCCTGAGCTCCGTGATCCAGCACCCTTCCTGAGGTTCCAGCGCCAGGAGCAGGCGCGCTCCTGATGTCGGGCCGCAGACCGGGGCTCCCGAGGCAGGCGGCTGGGGGAGCTCCCCCCGAGGCTGCGCCGTGCTTGACAGTGATGGTCTCGCCGAGGGCTTGAAGAGCCACTCCTCGAAGACGTTGGGCTCCTGAGGTAGCCGCCTGGATGCCCTTTTGGCGATGTCATCAGCCTCTTGATTGGTCCCGCGAGGCACATGCTGCAACTCCAGCCCCCAAAACTGCTTCTCCATCCTGCGGACATCCGCGAGGTAGGCTTCCATGTGCTCGTCCCTTGGTTCGTATACTTTGTTGGAGAAGTTAACGAGGAGCTGCGAATCACCCTTGATGGTGAGGCGCTTCATCCCCAGGGCGACTGCAGCCTTCAGGTGTGCTATCAGACGTTCATATTCTGCTATGTTGTTGGAGACCTTTTCCCCGTGCTGGAAACAGAGTTGCACGGCGTAGTAGATCTTGTCTTGAGTGGGTGATACGAGCACCGCACCAGCCCCCACGCCGTGTCGGGAGAATGCCCTGTCGAAGTACATGACCCATCCGTCCGATGCCTCGCTCCCTGGGGAGAGCGATCGATCCTTGCCAGCCTCGAGGCCTGGCGCCTCTGCCCATTCCGCCACGAAGTCCGCGAGCGCGGCCCCCTTGATGACCCTGGTTGTGCTGAATTCTATCTGAAACGCTTGCAGCTCGATGTTCCACTCAGCGAATCTTCCAGCTGAGTTATGGCTCCTGAGCACCCTTTCCAAGGGGTATGCTGAGACAACCTTGATGGGATGGCCTTGGAAATAGTGCCGCAGCTTGCGCGATGCCACCAATAGCGCGAGGAGGAGTTTCTGGGGCATGGGGCACCGCACCCTTGCATCCCGTAACACCGTGCTGACGAATTACACAGGGTGCTCGACTAAGTTGGGAGTGCTGGCGCCGCCAGTGTCCTCCGGAGGCCGGGCGCCTCCTGAGACAATGGAGCCCCGAGCAACTGGTCGCCTGGAGGAGGGGCCTCCTCTGTTCCGGGTGTGCTTCCTTGATGTGGCTGGTCCTTCTTGGCTGCAGCTGCGGTCTCTGTGAGGCCCTCTTGGCCCAGCTTTGCTTTAACCCGGACGGTTACTGTGGCCTTGGTTCTATGCTCCTCCCTAACAGCCACCAGGGTTGCGCTGGCAGAGTAGGGGGTGGCCGCAAGGTAGAGCACCAGGGGCTCCTGAGGGCGTGGAGCCACCATCACCGGGGGGCTGGTCAAGTACCTCTTGAGATCTTGGAATGCCTTGTCGGCCTCTTTAGTCCATTCGAAGGGGCCCTTCTTCTTCATCAGCTTGAAGAAGGGCAACGCTCGTTCCCCCAGTTTGGAGATGAAGCGCCCTAGCGTGGTTACGCGCCCGGTGAGCTTCTGCATTTCTCTGAGGGTCTTCGGTGGGCTCATGTCCTCGACTGCTTTTACCTTTTCTGGGTTGGCCTCGATGCCCCGGTGGGATACGAGGAAACCTAGGAGCTTGCCTGAGGGGACTCCAAACACACACTTCTCCGGGTTGAGCCGCAGGTCCACTTTGTTTAGGCTCGCGAAGGTTTCCTTCAAGTCCCATATCAGGGTTTTTGCCTCTCGAGACCTCACCACAATGTCATCAACGTAAGCCTCAGCATTCCTCCCGAGCTGTCGGCCCAAGGCGATGTGCATCAGCCGCTGAAAGGTTGCACCGGCATTGCGAAGCCCGAACGGCATGTATGTATAGCAGTACACTCCGCACGGGGTCAGGAAGGCCGTCTTTTCTACATCTTCTACTGCCATCTTGATCTGGTGGTAGCCGGAGAAGGCATCCAGGAAGCACAACAAGTCACACTCAACGGTGGAGTCGACGATCTGGTCGATGCGAGGGAGCGGGAACAGATCCTGGGGGCAGGCCTTGTTGAGGTTGGTGAAGTCGACACACATGCCTTCCTTCCCCCCCTTCTTCGGACGACAACCGGGTTAGCCAACCAATCTGGGTAACGGTCCTCGCGAATGACCCCCGCCGCCTCCAACTTGCGGGTCTCTTGGACGATAAAAGCTTGCTTCTCAGACTGCCGCCTCGCCTTCTGCTTCACGGGGCGCATGTTGGGGCACACATTGAGGTGATGCTCAATTACGCCCTCGGGACCCCTGCGAGCTGATCAGGTTCCCACGCGAATACCTTCTTGTTCGCGCGTAAGAACTTCACCAAGGCTTCCTCCTGTTCGGGCTCGAGGTTGGCGCCTATGGTGAAGGTGGCGCTGGTAGATCCGTCTTCATCGACCAGTACCTGCTTGGTTTCCGCCTTGTCCTGAGTGAATAGCTGCTTCTTCTTGGCCGGTGCAGCCCCCTTGGGTTCAGGGGCATCTGAGTCGGCGGTCTGCGCCAGCGCCGCGGCCTTGAAGGCGAGCTTGAGCGCTTGCAATGCATCCCCGGTGTCTCCAGACACGGTGAGCATGCCGCTACTCCCGGGCATCTTCATGAGGTTGTACGCTGGGTGAGTTGAAGCCATGAACTAGGCTAGTGCCGGGTAGCCAAGGATGGCATTGTATGGGAGGATGATGGGGGCGATGTCGAAGTTGATTAGCTCCGTGCAGAAGTTGTCGTAGGTGCCAAAGGTGACCGGAAGGCGGATCTGCCCTAGGGAGCCGGTGGAGCCGCCTCCGACGCCCAAGAAGGGCCTGCTGGGCTGCAGCCGCTCCCGCGGTACGTGGAGAAGGCTGAAGGCATCCACTGAGAGCACGCTGAGGCCTGCACTGCTGTCGATGAGGGTCCTAGTGACGGCCACATGACAGATGGTAGGGGTGCATATCATTGGGAGCGTGCCCGAGCAGGCCGAGTTGGAGGGGTGATCATCCGAGCTGAAGGCCAGATGGGCTTTAGGCGCCGCCCAGCCTGGAGGCGCCCCACGCGGCGTGGAAGCGGTGTCGATCTGGCAGGCGAATGACTTGATGTGGCGGTCTGAAGGTGGTGCCTGCGAGCCACCTAGGAGAGCAGCGACGACCGGGTGCGCCGGTGTGGCGTACTGGGCGAGGAAGAGGCCGCACAGTTCCCCCCAGGAGGGCACGGAAGCCGTAGACAGGTGGAGCAGCCACATGCGTGGGACGCCAGTGAGGGCCATGCAAAGCCAGTTGGCCATGACCCTGTCGTCGCCCCCAGCCTCGAGGACGGCCTCCTCGTATGCCAGCAAGAATGCCAGCGGATCGGCCGTCCCATTGTAGCGAGGTGGCATCTCCGGCTTGAACTTGTTTGGCCATTGCACCTGTCGCAAGGCGGGGGCCAAGGCTCGGAGCCCCCTGCCCCCCATGCTGGCACCGGTGACTGGAGTGGGCGGCGCGTTGCCCATCATGAGGGCGGATTGCGGTGTTGGCAGAGCGTGGGTTGGTGGAAGGGAAAGCTCCGGCGCACCCCTACCTGGCGCGCCAAATGTTGGATTTTGGGTTCCGGCAGACCCTCAAGGTTCAAACACTGGGGTGCACACGGAGATCACACCTCCTGCCTACCCATGTCTCGCCGCCTCGCAAGGATCTAAAACTACACGAAGAACAACAAAAGGGACACAAGATTTACACTGGTTCGGGCCACCATTGTGGTGCAATACCCTACTCCAGTTTGTGGTGTGATGGATTGCCTCTGGGGCTGATGAGGAACAGTACAATGGAAGAACAGCCTCGCGAGGGTCTATTCTTGGCAGGTGCGATGAACTCCTAGGGGGAGTTCAGTCGCTTCTCTCTCTCTCTCTCTCTCTCTCTCTCTCTCTCTCTCTTTCTATCCTTGTTCTTTCGATGCCTCTACCCAGTGGGTGGCTAGGCCTATTTATAGGCGTAGGCCCTGGGCCTCTTCCCAAGTATTGAGAGGGAAGGGTGCCAACAATTGGCCATTTTGAAGGGGAACATCTAGTACACTTATCATGACTAAAGTTGGTCCTCGCCCGCCAAAGGCCCTGACGATGACGCCGGCTTGGGATCCACGATGACCTCCGTTCTATTGTCCTACTGGTCTTGGTCTTGTTGCACCAAAACAGTTGCCTTTGCTTGATACCCTTGCCTGCGCTTGCCCCCTTTGCACCAAAGAGGAAACAAGGACTCTGCGCATGCCCGCGCCCACCTGGCCTTGGTCGTCATGGCTTGCGTCATGGGCACTTCGTGAGGTACCCCGCCTTGATCTCTCCGCCTCCTCACGAGCCAGCCTGACGAGGCCGTGCCTGAGGAAGCCTTCTGTCGTCCGCCCCGCGAGGCTTGGCCCCTCGCGAGGGTCTTGAGCATGTGTTGATGAAGATGGGCCGTACTGGGCCACTCCTTGAGCCACGCTGCAGGCCGCAGGCAAGCAAGTCTGGCTACCCCCATTCCCAGAACGCCGACAGCCGTGTTCAAGGGCGTCACGAGCAGCGCCTCTTGGCGGCGTGCAGCCTCCGCGAACCGCTCCCTCTCCGCAGCTTCGGCCTCCGCCTGCGCCATCGCTCTCTCAGCAGACTCGGCGGCCTTGTCCGCCTGCTCCTTGGCCAGACGGTCAGCCTCTTCCTCACGTGCCTCCCGCGCGTTCCGCTCTGTCACCTCCCGGAGGTCGGCGGCCGGATCAATTCGCCGGCTGGTGGAGGAGGTTGCCACCGACCTGATGACCGAGGCGGCGCTCGACTTCTCGAGGGTCAGCTGGGCCCTGAAATGATAAGACAAGTCAAAAAAGCTTTTAGGCTGGATTGGCGAGAAGATGTAAAACACGAAAAGGATACTTACGCCGACACCATGACGGGCACCTTTGGCTGCCTCTGATACTTGGCCACCTTGGCCGTGGCTTCTTTCCGCCTGGTCGCCGCGGCCGGGTTCTTGGGCTTCCTCGGGGCACTGCCAAACAGGGCAGCGCCCTGCTTCTGCTTACGCTTGCCACCACGAGCGGGCGGCCCAGTAGAGGGGCCGGCGCCGGTGTTGGCAGTGCACCGGGTGGGGCGCGGTTCCTCTTCGTCATCGTCGTCGTCGGTCCAAGTCGTCCAAGTCGCTCACTGCCATGTCTGGTCGGTAGTCGCCACCCGGCCCCAGGAGGGCGGCCGTCGCCTCGGACATATAAATCTACGATCAGAAGGGAGTCGCCTCACGACAAGAACGAGCCTGAAAAAACAAATCAGAAGGAAGAGACGAAGAAACTTACGGCAGGCGGCGGATCGTCGCGTGAGTATGGCTGCTTCCCGTATTGCCACTCTACCTCCGGCACCCTGAGGTCGGAGATCTCATTCACCATTCGCGCGACCTCAGCAGTCGGCATCTGCTTCGTGCACAGCCGGCTAGGGTCTCGATGCCCTCTCATCCGGAAGATTGGATGAGGGCGGCTCTGGAGCGGGAGAACCCGGTGCTCCACAAAAGCGATCGGGAGGTCGGAGGCAACGAGGCCCTCCGAATCCTGGAGCACCCGGAGCCTGCCGATGGCGGCCGTTGTGTCCGGCGACACCGGCTTCGGCTTGTAGCCCCAGTTAGGCCGGAGCCAAGTGGGAGGGCCGGCCTCGTAGGCCGGAAGATTAAGGAAGTTGGCAGCCAGATCCATGTTCTCGACATAGAAGTAGGACTGCCGCCACATGTTCACGGACTGTGCCAGGTTGATGACAGGGAAGGCGTCCCGCTTTGCCGGCCGGCGCACGGCGATGAAACTGCCACACTCGGCCGCCGTATCCTTGGCAGAGGTGCCAAGCTTCCCGTAGAAGAACGGTCCCCACATCTTGAGTGTGGGGAGGAAACTGATGTAGACCTCGCACGCCGTGATGAAGGCGAAGAGCAGGGTCACGGCGTTGGGCGTGAGATGATGAGGCTGGAGGTTGTTGAAGTCGAGGAAGGAGCGGAGGAAGCGCTCACCAGAAGGCTAAAGCAACGGAGGAAGTGCGAGCGGAACACGACCCGCTCGTTCCCCCTCGGCACCGGCGAGATCTCCTCCTCCGGCGGCACCCGCGCCTTGACAAATGCCGCGCTGGGCATCCGGCGCATGTCGCGGAGGAAGGAAATGTGATCTCCGATCACAGTCGACCCCTCCCAGTCGCCGCCCTTCTCGCGTGCCATGGCTTCGGGCGGGCTGCCTGAGGAGGAAGGATGCGTCGGCAGCAGCTCCACGGCGGCGCTGAGTAGCAGTGACGGCTATGGAGGAGAGAGCAAAAGAAGAAGAAAAAGTGGGAGGGGGCGCGCAAGCTTTGTCGCACCCCTCCCTTCCCCCTACTTATAGCCCTGGGGCTACGAAGCCGAGGGGTGGGGGGCGTGTGTCGTGGGATTAACTGCGCCCACGACCCCACGTCCCCCCATTTATCGCACACATTCACCACACCACGAACGGTCATGGGAATTGCAACCGCCCCCCGATGGCACAGCAGATCCGCCCGGGTGCCGAGGCGCGGTAGTGGCGGGCCCGGCCCACTATCACGTCCCATCAGGGGCGTGGGGTGGCAGGCTGGCCGGGCTGGCGTGCGCCGCGTGGCGTGTCTGTGGAGGGCGGCGGCCCGGGAAGCTTAGCAGGCACGCCACCTGTTTTCCCGCAATGAAGTTCCAAATCGACCAAATAGTTCTGCCTAGGCGAGGCCGGTTTCAGCAGTCGGCCAACCGCGAGACAAATCGACGCTCTCCCGGAGCTCGGGGAGGGGGGGGAGGAAGCCGCTGAGACTTCACGGCCCCTCGACCACGATGCTTCACCGCCTTCGGGGACTACTGTCGGAGTAACGGGCCTCGGGTTGGCTCACCCGAGTCCCTAAATTTATCAAGACCTTGGGTCGGCTCCGCCTTGCTGCGCCCCAGGCCGAAGCTCCGCCCTCTGAGGACCGGCCAGCCCAACGGCCGGCTGCCAGAGGGCGGCCAACCACCAACAGACGGAATCACGACTGGCCGGCTCCAGCCGGCCGGCCTCTATGGAAGACGGCATCTAGCAGGTGGCTACCGTGCACCCTCAGAGTTTGTGCCCCCATCAAGAGGACGAGGCGGGGCATGGCAACAATAAACCCTCATCCCTGAATCCTAGGGTTGGTGCGGCCACAGTATCCCATACGGGCGAAGATCTCCGCATGACGTGGCACTGTTTCCACTCTCCCTTGACATCACCCTGGGCAGGCGGAGCCCTGCCCACCACGACGGCATGTCGGTGCGACCCGCAGGTTGCGGGCCCTACCAGACAGTGACATCCCATAAGACGGCACACACCGAACCAAGCGGACCGGAGGAGGGCCGGCCTCTAGCAGGCGGCCGTCCCCTCCCTCGAGGCCGTGCACCATTAACCTGATGAGACCAGGTGTGGCTACAGTCATCTCCCACGAGTCGGCAGGCACTGTAGCCACACTGAGATGACCAAGCCAGCGTCATTAGCGGCACGGCTACAATGAGCAGCCACCAACCAGACCCGCCAGCGGCGGGAGCAGCCTGTGGCTCTGTACCAGACCGGTCGGCGGAGCCCACCAGGCGGCGGGCCCAGTAGTCGGCGGAGAAGCCGGAGGCCGGGGATGCTGACAGCTAGGCCCAGCAGCCGGCCAAATACCATTGTACCCCTGTGGGTTGGCCTATATAAACCCCCAGGGCATCCATGCAAAGGGTTCCACCCCATTAGACCTAGCCACATTCCAAGAGCAGGAGAGAGCTAGCCTTGCCTTCTCCTACCTCTAGCATACAGCTCAAGGAGCAACTTTGTATCACTTGTGCCTTTAGTGATCATGCGGAGACCCCGAAGAGCAGGACTAGGGGTGTTATCTCCTTGGAGAGCCCCGAACCTAGGTAAAGTACGCCGACGTTCGTGTCTACGCCTCATCCCACTTCCGGGCACCGGGGACGTTCTACTCACTCCCACCATGATAATCCATCCTTTGGCATATGTCGCACCCAACCCCCGACACAGCCGATCTCTGCCATGATATTGCGAGATATAGAGGGGCCTCACTCACCCTATGCTTCACTGATGAGGTTATGGAACATCAGTTTCTGGAAGGGTTTAAACCTGTAAGCATCGGACCGTATGATGGTACAATGAATTCAGCCGTTTGGATAGAGGATTTTCTTATCCACATTCACATGGCTCGAGGAGATGATCTCAACGCCATCAAATATCTCCCTCTAAAGCTGAAGGGACCAACACAGCACAGGCTAAACAGCCTCCCAGAAAACTCCATTGGAACCTGGGAAGATTTGGAAGATGCCTTTAGGGCTAACTTCCAGGGCACTTATGTCCGGCCTTAGGATGCTGACGACTTGAGTCATATAATCCAGTAGCCAGGCGAATCGGCCCGCAAGCTTTGGAATCGGTTCTTAACTAAAAAGAACTAGATTGTAGACTGTCCGGATGCTAAAGCCTTAGCGGCTTTTAAGCACAGCGTCCGTGACGAATGGCTTGCCCGACACCTTCGGCAGGAAAAGCCGAAGACCATGGCGGCCTTAACGGCACTCATGAACCGCTTTTGTGCGGGCGAAGATAGCTTGTTGGCTCGTAGAAGCAACAGCTCAGGCGACCTTGGCACCTCCAAAGTGCGGGATGGTAATGGTAAACCTCACCGCAATAAAAACAAACCACGAAATAACAACAACGACAATGCAGACGATACGGCAGTTAATGCCGGATTCAACGCTCCTAAGTCTGGTCAGCAGAAGAAACCTTTCAAAGGCAACAAGAACGGGCCATCCAGCTTACACAAAATTCTCGAGAGGCCCTGCCAGATTCATGCCACACCAGATAAGCTTGCAAATCACACCAACAGGAACTGTTGGGTTTTCAAACAGGCCGACAAGATAAATACCGAACATAAGGGAAAAGGGCCCACAAGCAAAGACGATGATGAGCCCCGTCAGCCGAACACCGGGGGTCAGAAACAATTTTCCCCCGAGGTGAAGACAGTGAAGATGATATATGTCACTCACATCCCCAAAATGGAGCGCAAACGTGCATTATGGGACATCTACACCGTAGAGCCTGTCGCTCCCAAGTTTAACCCACGGTCAGCCTGCCCAATCACTTTTAATAGCAGGGGCCACCCAACTATTATCCGTCATGGGGGTTCGGCCACCTTGGTTCTCGACCCAATCATCGACGGATACCACCACACTAGAGTTCTTATGGATGGAGGAAGCAGTCTCAACTTGATCTATCAAGATACCATCCGAAAGATGGGGATTAACCCATCACGAATCAAGCCTAGTAACACTATGTAACACCCACGATGCGGCTATATCTCCCATGTGTCGAAGCACGACTTAGAGGCATAACCGCATGGTGGTTTTGTCGCAAGAAGGGTCATCTTCACACAATCCCGTGTAATGAACAAGAATGGGATAAAGAGAGTTGGCTTACAATCGCCACTTCACACAATACATAAATTAAGATCCTACATCATTCAAATACACTCATAGACCGGCTACGGTCAAGTTCAAAAGAAAAGAAGACAACCCCAAATGCTAGATCCCCGATCATCCCGACTGGGTTCCTCTACTGATCATCTGGAAACGATACATAGTAATGACCAAGGGCCTCATCAAATTCCCACTTCAGCTCAGTTGCGCCATCTGCGCCAGTATCCTCGGCACCTGCATCTATTTTGGTAGAATCTGTGAGTCACGAGGACTCAACAATCTCACACCCGCGAGATCAAGACTATTTAAGCTCATAGGTAGGACAAAGGGTAATATGGTGGAGCTGCAGCAAGCACTAAGCATATATGGTGGCTAACATACGCAACTGAGAGCGAGAAGAGAAGCAACGCGTCGGTCGAGAAGCTAAAAGTGATCAAGAAGTGATCCTGAAACTACTTACGTCAAGCATAACTCAAACCATGTTCACTTCTCAGACTCTGCCGAGAAGAGACCATCACGGCTACACACAAGGTTGATGCATTTTAAAGAGGTCAAGTGTCAAGTTATCTACAACCGGACATTAACAAATTCCCATCTGCCTCATAACCGCGGGCACGGCTTTCGAAAGATTATATACCCTGCAGGGGTGTCCCAACTCAGCTCATCACAAGCTCTCACGGTCAACGAAGGATAAACCTTCTCCCGGGAAGACCCGATCAGCCTCGGAATCCCGGTTCGCAAAACATTTCGACAATGGTAAAACAAGACCAGCAAAGCCGCCCGAAGTGCCGACAAATCCCGATAGGAGCTGCACATATCTCGTTCTCAGGGCACACCGGATGAGCCAGACGTCGGGTTGGCATAGACCCTGGTTGCCCAAGGGGCGCCGGACATCGCTCAGGTTGGACCAACACTCGAAGGAGCACTGGCCCGGGGGGGTAAATAAGGATGACCCTTGGGCTCGCGAAAACCCAAGGGAAAAGGGCTTAGGTGGCAAATGGTAAAACCAAGTTCGGGCCTTGCTGGAGGAGTTTTATTCAAAGCGAACTGTTAAGGGGGTCCCATAAATCACCCAACCGTGTAAGGAATGCAAAATCAAGGAACATAACACCGGTATGACGGAAACTAGGGCGGCAAGAGTGGAACAAGTCACCAGGCATAAGGCCAAGCCTTCCACCCTTTACCAAGTATATAAGGTGCATTAATTTAAACAGGAGATATTGTGATATCCCAAAATATCCGTGTTCCGACCAGGAACAAACTTCATCTTCACCTGCAACTAACAATGCTATAAGAGGGGCTGAGCAAAAGTGGTGACATAGCCAAACAACGGTTGCTAGGACTGGTTGGTTAGAGGTTTGACATGGCAATAGGTAGGCATGGTAATAATTGGCAGGTAGAGCTAACATAGCGATAGAGCGAGTACTAGCAAGCAAAGATAGAAGTGATATTGAAGGTATGGTCATCTTGCCTGCAAGGTTCTCAGAGTTGTCGAAGGCTGGATCCTCGTAAGCGTACTCAACAGGTTCCTCGTGCACGTTCTTGTCTCCCGGCTCTACCCAAAGCAAGAACACAAGCAAGGAACCACAATAAATCACGATGCAATGCACAAGCATCATGATGCAATACATGTCATGATATGCGAGAGGTGATATGCAAAGCGTATGCGTGCTTCGAAAGGAAAGATGAAGAACAAGGCATCAACTTGGCAAACCAAGTATGCCGCTGGAAAGATGAGATGATTTCGGTTGAAATCGATATAAGATCACCGGATTCGGGTGCACGGTTTGCAAAAGACAAGCAAGACAAGATATGATGCAAACAGCAACATGGCCACTTGTATGCAATGTATGAATAAGCTATAGCATCCAAACATATGAACAAGATGCATAACAGTGATGTATAGGAGATGCTGTACGAAACATGAACACTGAGCTCAAACTAAAAACCACTAGAGCATGACTAAAATAGCATGGCAATGATGCAAAAGATAACAGTTCTACAGACTTAGTGGAATTACTAGGCATAGCAGCAACAGATTCATCATGGCATCTCTACAGGCTTGATCAACTCATTACCAGGAAAGTCATGGCATGTAACAAGTACTAGCATGAAGTAGGCATGGAAATGAAGCTACTCATATAATATGTTAGGGTTGCTGTAGAAAAATCATCACAAATGCACTAAGTTAAAACCTGCCCTATATGGTAAATGACAGAAATGGCATATTCCAAAATTGGAAACGTCCAGAATTGGACTTGCCCGAAAAGGACAGATTCCTTATGCCAGAAAAGGTATATTCGCTGGGAACCAAAATAAAACAAATAAAAAAAACACAGGGGCTAAGGGGGATGACAGGTGGGGACACCCTGTCATACGCACAGACCACAGAAATGGAAAAAGGGGGGATGAAATATGCAGCCGCGGGGGATCGAACCCGGGTCTCCCTGGTGTGGCTCTGCTTCGGCAACCACTGGGCTATGCAGGCGGTTCTGATAGGAAAAGGGGCTTCGTCTCCTTTCAGATAGGCGCCAGGTCGAGCAACTCTGTTTTCAAACAGAAAAGACGACGGAGCCGGCGAGGGAAACGGCGGCAATCCAGCGGGCACGGGGCCTCTGGCGGCCGTGCGGAAAGGGGAATGGACGCGTGCATCTACGAGGGAAAGCAGGGGTGCTCGAGCTCGAGCAGTTGCTCGACTCGGGGCCATGGCGTCCGCGGCGAGCGGCAGAGGAACTCGCCGGAGCTGCGGGAGGCTTGCAGTGTGCGCGCGAGACGTGAACGAGTGCGCGAGAGAGCTACGGGAGCACGACGAGGGGAACCCAAGGCGGGGACATGCAAACACGCTACGGTCGAACATCGCTGCACAACTACATTCAGAGAACGCCGGAGCACTGCGAGCGCGGGAAAGACACGGATCGGACGCGCCCTACAGTTTCCTAAATGCCAGGGAAAGGATGGGAGAGGGAGGTGCGTAACCAATCTCACCCAAGGACACGAAGTGGTCGACGGAGACGAGCTGACGGCGATGAATCGGAGCTCTAAACCTTGGCGCGTTTCTGACCGAGAGGAAGGAGGAAGCAGGGGACGTCGAGGAACTCATCGCTCGGGGCACCGTAGTCGACGTCATGGAAGGAGACGACGACGAGGGAGACGAAGGACACAATCGGCAGGGTTGGGAGTGGCCGAAGAGCACGCGGTGATGAGGCACGCTCTCAGGTGCGCTCGGGACGGAGCGGATGCGGTGGATCTGGTGGCTAAGCTCACCTCACGGCGGCAAAGAGAGGAAGAGGGAAACCCTAGGTGTTGTGTGGACACGGAGAGGGGATAAAAGGGGGGCTAGGGCGACGGGTGGAGCACGGCGTCGACGCGGCCGTGGCCATGTGCGCACCCGGCGTGAGCTAGACGAAAAGGTGAGAGGCGGGTGCATTGTAGCCAGAGGCTGGCTAGTGGGGTCGCGAGTGCCACGTGGACGTGCGGGCTGCGGGGTAGCGAGGCGACCCGGTGAGAAACGACGAGGGCGCGAGCGGGCTGGCTGGCTGCGCTGGCTGGGCTGGCGGGCTGCGTTGGCTGGGCTAGCGGGAGGCCCAGGGGGGGGGCTGCTGCGCTGGCTGCTGCTGCTGCTTCATTTCTATTTTTTAACCAGAAATAGAAATGGAAAAGCTCAGGGGAAAATGAGAGGAGTTGGAGCATAAAGAAAATATTCTCCAACTCCTGGAATTATCCACTATTTTAATAAATTGCATTGGGCATTTTAGAGGTAGAAAAATAAGACAAGTTTGAATTATATTCAAACTTGTGTCATTTTTGAACCTGACCAAAACAACTTCAAATAAGGAGATCTTTGGCAGAGAGGTTTAGGGCATGGGGCAAGATTTACAGGGAGAAGATGAACATTAATAGAGAAAGGAAAAATAGCACTTGATAAGAGAAGGAAGTAGAGGGAAAGAGGAGAAGTGATGGTGCAATGGTTTGAAAAGGGGGACAAGGTCATGCCCATGATGCTCATGGCAACAACATGAATGACAAAATGCAACATGAGATGAAAATGCACTATATGATGATGACAAGAAGCACAAATGCAATATGGCTAAAAGGAAAATGACAATGAAAAGAATAAAACCACACAACCAAACAAGATGAGGCCAAACATGATAAAACCCACAAGAATTGGATGAGGTCAAGTTGATATATTGCCAAATTGGGACATGTTACATCTGGGGTGTTACAACTCTCCTCCACTACAAGAGGATCTCGTCCCGAGATCTAGGACTGGAAGAACTCCGGATATTCAGAACCGAGGTGATCCTCGCGCTCCCAGGTGGCTTCTCGGTCGGAATGGTGTGACCACTTCACTTTCAGGAATTTGATTGACTTGTTGCGAGTCTTGCGCTCGGTTTCTTCAAGAATAGCAACGGGGTGCTCATGATAAGAGAGATCTTCTTGGAGGTCGATTTCTTCGAAGTTGATAGTGCACTCAGGAGTCTTGAAGCACTTGCGAAGCTGTGACACGTGAAACACATCGTGCACGTTTGCAAAGTTGGATGGAAGCTCAACTTGATAGGCGAGGTCGCCTCTTTCGCCAATGATCTTGAAAGGACCCACGTATCTAGGGGCAAGCTTCCCTTTGATACCGAAGCAATGAGTGCCTTTCATTGGAGAGACGCGGAGGTAGACATGGTCTTCAATTTCAAAAGCCAAGTCACGGTGCTTGCTATCATAGTAACTCTTCTGTCGCGATTGCGCGGCTTTGAGATTCTCACGAATGACTTTGCACATTTCTTCGGCTTCTGTGATCAAGTCGTTGCCAAGAAGTTGGCGTTCACCTGTCTCAGACCAATTGAGAGGAGTACGGCATTTTCTGCCATAGAGAATTTTGAATGGGCCTTGCCCGAACTCGCTTGGAAGCTGTTGTTATAGGAGAACTCGGCATATGGAAGACAATCTTCCCACTTCATACCGAAAGAGATGACACAAGCCCTGAGCATATCTTCAAGGATTTGATTGACTCGCTCGACTTGGCCACTTGTTTGAGGATGGAAAGCTGTGCTGAAACGAATGTTGGTGCCCATGGTCGTCTGAAAGGAGTCCCAGAACTTAGAAGTGAAAATGCTTCCACGATCTGAAGATATCAATTGTGGAATGCCATGCAAGGAGACAATTCTGGAGGTGTATAGCTCTGCCAGCTGAGCTGCTGTGATAGATTCTTTGATAGGAAGAAAATGAGCCACTTTGGTAAGCTTGTCAATGACAACGAAGATAGCATCATTTCCACGCTTAGACTTAGGAAAACCAGTCACGAAGTCCATCTCGATATGGTCAAACTTCCATTCCGGAAGAGCAAGAGGTTGGAGGAGACCAGGTGGTCTTTGGTGTTCTGCTTTCACTCTTCTGCAGACATCACATTCATTCACGAATTGAGCAATCTCTCGCTTCATTCGAGTCCACCAATATGACTGCTTGAGGTCATGGTACATCTTTGTACTTCCAGGATGAATGGATAGGAGGGAATTGTGTGCCTCATTCATGATGACTTTTCTCAGATCACCTTTTGGAACCACAATTCGATCCTCGAAGAAAAGAGTATCTTTGTCATCCAAGCGATAGCACTTGTATTTAGGAATGCCCTTGTCAATACCATGTTTCACCTTCTTTAGCATGGTATCCAGGAGTTGTGCCTCATGAATTTGATCTTCCAAAGTAGGAGAGACTATGAGGTTGGCAAGAAAGCCTTGAGGAACAACTTGAAGATTCAGCTTGCGGAAGGCTTCACAGAGATCCGGTTGAAACGGCTTGAGAATTAGACTGTTGCAATAAGCCTTTCTGCTCAGAGCATCTGCAATCACATTCGCCTTGCCAGGAGTATATTCGATACTCGGATTGTATTCTTGAATCATTTCGACCCATTGAGTTTGCCTGAGATAAAGGTTGGGTTGAGTGAAGATATACTTGAGACTCTTGTGATCGGTGAAAATGTCCACTTGCCTTCCCAATAAGAGATGTCTCCATGTTATCAATGCATGGACAACTGCCGCCAACCCAAGATCATGAGTGGGGTAGTTCTTTTCGTTGGGCTTCAACTGACGAGAGGTATAGGCCACAACTTTCTTCTCTTGCATCAACACAGCACCGAGACCTTGAAGGGAAGCATCACAGAAAACTTCAAATGGCTTGGATTCATCAGGAGGAGTCAAGACAGGAGCTGTGACTAGCTTCTCTTTGAGGGTGTTGAAAGCAATGTCACACTCAGGCGTCCAGACATACTTGACATGCTTCTGGAGGAGGTTGGAAAGAGGCTTTGCAATCTTAGAGAAGTTCTCAACAAATCTTCAGCAATAGCTTGCAAGACCGAGAAAACTGCGGAGCTGCTTGACATTCTGAGGAGGTTCCCAATTCAGAACTGCAGAAACCTTTGCGGGATTAACAGCAGTGCCCTTGGCAGAGATGATATGGCCAAGGTAAAGAACTTCATCAAGCCAGAACTCACATTCAGAAAACTTCGCATAGAATTGATGCTCTCTGAGCTTGTCGAGCACCAATCGCAAATGTTTGGCATGATCCTGCTTATTCTTGGAGAAGACCAAAATATCATCGAGATACACCAGGACGAATTCATTGGTGTAGGGGTTGAAGATAAAGTTCATCATGTGAGAGAATGTTGGAGGAGCATTGACAAGGCCGAAAGACATGACAGTATATTCATAAGAACCATAGCTTGTTCTGAATGCTGTCTTGGGAATATCTTCTTCACGAATGCGAATCTGATGATAACCCATACGAAGGTCAAGCTTGAAGAAGACTTTAGCACCTTTGAGTTGCTCGAAAAGCTCATTGATGTTGGGAAGTGGATACTTGTTCTTGATTGTCTTCTTGTTCAATGGACGGTAATCGATGCAAAGTCGGTCCGTGCCATCCTTCTTATGGACAAAAAGAACTCCACAACCCCATGGGGAAGAACTCGGTCTGATCAAACCCAGACGCTCTTATTCATCGAGCTGCTTCTTCAATTCCTTCAGCCCTTGGGTCCAAGCTTGTATGGACGCTTGCAAACGGGTTCCGTTCCAGGCTCAACATCAATAACGAACTCGACTGGCCGATGAGGAGGCATACCTGGAAGCTCTTCTGGAAAGACATCTTGGTACTCACAAACGACTGGAATTTGAGAAATAGCATCCAGCTCACCCTTCTCATTGAGAGAAAACAACCGAGTGGTTTCATCACGAGTGGCATAGATGATAACATCCTCAGAAGGGTGTGTCAATTGAATTTTCCTTGCAGCACAATCAAGCTGAGCCTTGTGCTTAGAAAGCCAGTCCATCCCGAGAATTAGATCAATATCAGAATCGCCAAGAACAACTGGAGAAGACAGAAATTTATAGTCGCCCATCTGGATGGAAACATCCGGAACCATGGAGCTTGCATTCATGAATTTACCCGGAGAGGCAACTGATAACGGTCTAGGCAAATCTTGAAAACCCATCTCATGCTTAGATGAAAAAGGTCTTGAGATGAAACTATGCGATGCACTAGTATCAAATAAGACTTTTGCAGGAATATCATTAACAGGAAGATTATCGATGATCACATCTGAAGAATCCTCTGCCTGAGCTGCATTCATCATGTTCACCTTTGCAGACTTTGGATTATGCTTGACCACTGCATTGCTTGAAGATCTCACAGGAGGAGGAGGAGGAAGGCGCCTTTGATTTAAGCATTTGTTCGCGTAGTGGCCTTTCTGCTGGCACTTGTTGCAAGTCACTTCTGAGAGCGGATAGTGATAAGGAGGACTTGACCTTGAAGCTTGAGGCTGAGACTTGTTCTGATAGCTTGGGTTGGGTGGGTGGGAAGATCCACGACCACCTAAGTTCTTCTGTTGGTAAGGCTGACGAAACGGAGGAGGAGGAAGATAGAACTTCTGCTGCTTAGCTGCCACTTGTGAGGAAGAAGAAGATTGCACTGCATCCTTGATTCTCTTCTTAGAAGCCTCACACTTGAGCTGAGCACCTTCTTGCTTGAGTGCCATATTGTAGAATTGATCAAACTGAGTAGGCTCAACAAGAACAAGAGCTAACTGCAGATCCTCTATAAGGCCACCTCTGAACTGATAGATCATACTCTTCTCATCAGGAACATCTTGCTTAGCAAAGCGAGCAAGTTTCTGAAACTACTTGTTGTATTCATACACTGACATGTTGCCTTGCTTGAGATTGCGGAACTCCTCACGCTTGCTCTCAACAACGCTGGTAGGAATATGGTGAGCTTTAAAGTCCCGACAGAAATCAGTCCAAGTTATCACTCGACCACCTCTGGAATCCTTGTATTGCTGGAACCAATCAGCTGCCTGATCCTTAAGCTGAAAAGAAGCGAACTTGACATAGTCCTCAGGCCTGACATTGCTGCATTCAAAATGCTTGTTGATATCCACGAGCCAATCATCAGCGTCTGTGGCCTCGGCACAGTAGCTGAAAGACTTTGGCTGATTTGCCAGGAACTAGTTGAGGGTAGGAAATAGAGGCTGATGATTGAACTGCCCTTGACCTTGATTCCCTTGGTTGCCTTGGCCTTGGTTGCGCTCTTGCATGAGCTACATCATCATCTGAGCATGGGCGTTAGAGGCTGCCATCAAAGCTTGCCATGCCTCCGGAGGCGGAAGTGGAGGTGGAGGGTTCGCCTGACTCCCATCATTGCAATCCGGATTCAGACGCGTTGGCGGAGCCATCCTGAAGAGGGTGACATCCGTTAGCATCTTGATAGACAGATAGACAAGTTGAATCAATCGGATAGAAATTGCTACATATAGTCTTCACAATAAACATTCGAACAAGGCTGAACGAATGAATTCCAAAGTAAACATCACACGTCCATTAAGGTGAGAAGCCACTTGAATAGAGATTGATGAATGTAATAAACAAGGTACAATTGGACCAAATAAGTGGTAAGGATTACCCAATCACAAACCAACTATCTGCGGGAAGAAATGCTAGAGCTACTTGAATCCCACCTATAAACTCCCGAAACTTTCCGGTTATGCAATCAGGTGTTGGGGATACAGGGGAAGCAATAGATGTCACCCAAACTAATAATCCCTACATCCAGCTGTATCCATCCGTCAACACATAACCAAGAAACCTTCGGAAATCGTGTACCTCAACCTTCGAAAAGCATCCGTTATACGAGTTATGGCAATACTCCCGAGCTCGCCCCAGTACTGGGTTATCGGGGTTATCTCACCAACAACTGTACAAAAGACATTTTTGATATCGGCAAAGCTCAGGTATTCCAGAACTGCAACGATAAAATTGTGACGACAACACCTCGGAGCTTAACTCCCCGGGACACTGCCACAACCCCTAAATGTCAGGAGGCACCAAGAACAATGTTCTCGTCACAAAACCATCGGAACGATTCCAAGATACCCGCGTGATCCTAAATTTTTTTTAGTGAAATTTGAGGAGTGGAAAGTCAAAACATCTACGTCAGGAGACCTCACCAGAGCGACGAAGGGACTGAGGAGTAAAAAGAATCCTACTCTCCGATATATATAATCCTAAGACTCAAAACATTTTTGTTCTAGACTCAACATCGCCAGCAAACAATCAAGCAGGGGGCTCCTAAGTCGGGGATGGCTCTGATTACCAACTTGTAACACCCACGATGCGGCTATATCTCCCACGTGTCGAAGCATGACTTAGAGGCATAACCGCATGGTGGTTTTGTCGCAAGAAGGGTCATCTTCACACAATCCCATGTAATGAACAAGAATGGGATAAAGAGAGTTGGCTTACAATCGCCACTTCACACAATACATAAAGTAAGATCATACATCATTCAAATACACTCATAGACCAGCTACGGTCAACTTCAAATGAAAAGAAGACAACCCCAAATGCTAGATCCCCGATCGTCCCGACTGGGCTCCTCTACTGATCATCTGGAAACGATACATAGTAACGACCAAGGGCCTCATCAAATTCCCACTTCAGCTCAGTTGCGCCATCTGCGCCAGTATCCTCGGCACCTGCATCTGTTTTGGTAGAATCTGTGAGTCACGAGGACTCAGCAATCTCACACCCGCGAGATCAAGACTATTTAAGCTCATAGGTAGGACAAAGGGTAATATGGTGGAGCTGCAGCAAGCACTAAGCATATATGGTGGCTAACATACGCAACTGAGAGCGAGAAGAGAAGCAATGCATCGGTCGAGAAGCTAAAAGTGATCAAGAAGTGATCCTGAAACTACTTACGTCAAGCATAACTCAAACCGTGTTCACTTCCCGGACTCCACCAAGAAGAGACCATCACGGCTACACACACGGTTGATGCATTTTAAAGAGGGCAAGTGTCAAGTTATCTACAACCGGACATTAACAAATTCCCATCTGCCTCATAACCGCGGGCACGACTTTCGAAAGATTATATACCCTGCAGGGATGTCCCAACTCAGCCCATCACAAGCTCTCACGGTCAACGAAGGATAAACCTTCTCTCGGGAAGATCCGATTAGCCTCGGAATTCCGGTTCGCAAAACATTTCGACAATGGTAAAACAAGACCAGCAAAGCCGCCCGATGTGCCGACAAATCCCGATAGGAGCTGCACATATCTCGTTCTCAGGGCACACCGGATGAGCCAGACGTCGGGTTGGCATAGACCCTGGTTGCCCAAGGGGCGCCGGACATCGCTCAGGTTGGACCAACACTCGAAGGAGCACTGGCCCCGGGGGGGGGGGGTAAATAAAGATGACCCTTGGGCTTAGGTGGCAAATGGTAAAACCAAGTTTGGGCCTTCCTGGAGGAGTTTTATTCAAAGCGAACTGTTAAGGGGGTCCCATAAATCACCCAACCGTGTAAGGAACACAAAATCAAGGAACATAACACCGGTATGACGGAAACTAGGGCGGCAAGAGTGGAACAAGTCACCAGGCATAAGGCCGAGCCTTCCACCCTTTACCAAGTATATAAGGTGCATTAATTTAAACAGGAGATATTGTGATATCCAAAAATATCCGTGTTCCGACCAGGAACAAACTTCATCTTCACCTGCAACTAACAATGCTATAAGAGGGGCTGAGCAAAAGCGGTGACATAGCCAAACAACGGTTGCTAGGACAGGTTGGTTAGAGGTTTGACATGGCAATAGGTAGGCATGGTAAACAATGGCAGGTAGAGCTAACATAGCGATAGAGCGAGTACTAGCAAGCAAAGATAGAAGTGATATCGAAGGTATGGTCATCTTGCCTGCAAGGTTCTCAGAGTTGTCGAAGGCTGGATCCTCGTAAGCGTACTCAACAGGTTCCTCGTGCACATACTCATCTCCCGGCTCTACCCAAAGCAAGAACACAAGCAAGGATCTACAATAAATCACGGTGCAATGCACAAGCATCATGATGCAATAGATGTCATGATATGCGAGAGGTGATATGCAAAGCGTATGCGTGCTTCAGAAGGAAAGATGAAGAACAAGGCATCAACTTGGCAAACAAAGTATGCCGCTGGAAAGATGAGATGGTTTCGGTTGAAATCGATATAAGATCACCGGATTTGGGTGCACGGTTTGCAAAAGACAAGCAAGACAAGATATGATGCAAACAGCAACATGGCCACTTGTATGCAAGGTATGAATAAGCTATAGCACCCAAACATATGAACAAGATGGATAACAGTGATGTACAGGAGATGCTGTACAAAACATGAACACTGAGCTCAAACTAAAAACCACTAGAGCATGACTAAAATAGCATGGCAATGATGCAAAAGATAACAGTTCTACAGATTTAGTGGAATTACTAGGCATAGCAGCAACAGATTCATCATGGCATCTCTACAGGCTTAATCAACTCATTACCAGGCAAGTCATGGCATGTAACAAGTACTAGCATGAAGTAGGCATGGAAATGAAGCTACTCATGTGCAAAACAATCAACTAGTATATTTGCATGAACAAGCACATAAGAGACAAAACATCAATATGAAGTGAGATGACATGATTATGAACTTGCTCAAATGCAGAAACTAATGCCACCACTGGATTGGTGGGATTTTTCTACCCCAAAAATATATATAATATGTTAGGGTTGCTGTACAAAAATCATCACAAATGCACTAAGTTAAAAACTGCCCTATATGGTAAATGACAGAAATGGCATATTCCAAAATTGGAAATGTCCAGAATTGGACTTGCCCGAAAAGGACAGATTTCTTATGCCAGAAAAGGTATATTCGCTGGGAACCAAAATAAAACAAATAATAAAATAAATAAAAAAACACACAGGGGCTAAGGAGGATGACAGGTGGGGCCACCCTGTCATACGCATAGAGCACAGAAATGGAAAAAGGGGGGGATGAAATATGCAGCCGCGAGGGATCGAACCCGGGTCTCCCTGGTGTGGCTCTGCTTTGGCAACCACTAGGCTAGGCAGGCGGTTCTGATAGGAAAAGGGGCTTCGGCTCCTTTTAGATAGGCGCCAGGTCGAGCAACTCTGTTTTCAAACAGAGAAGACGACGGCACCGGCGAGGGAAACGGCGGCAATCCAGCGGGCACGGGGCCTCCGGCGGCCGTGCGGAAAGGGGAATGGACGCGTGCATCTACGAGGGAAAGCAGGGGCGCTCGAGCTCGAGCAGTTGCTCGACTCGGGGCCATGGCGTCCACGGCGAGCAGCAGAGGAACTCGCCGGAGCTGCGGGAGGCTTGCAGTGTGCGCGCGAGACGTGAACGAGTGCGCGAGAGAGCTACGGGAGCACGACGAGGGGAACCCAAGGCGGGGACACGCAAACACGCTACGGTCGAACATCGCTGCACAACTACATTCGGAGAACGCTAGAGCACTGCGAGCGCAGGAAAGACACGGATCGGACGCGCCCTACGGTTGCCTAAATGCCAGGGAAAGGATGGGAGAGGGAGGTGCATTACCAATCTCACCCAAGGACACAAAGTGGTTGACGGAGACGAGCTGACGGCAACGAATCGGAGCTCTGAACCTTGGCGCGTTTCTGACCGAGAGGAAGGAGGAAGCAGGGGACGTCGAGGAACTCGTCGCTCGGGCCACCGTAGTCGACATCGTGGAAGGAGACGACGACGAGGGAGACGAAGGACACGATCGGATGGGTTGGGAGTGCCGGAGATGACGCCGGCGACGAGGCACGCTCTCAGGTGTGCTCGGGACAGAGCGGATGCGGTGGATCTGGTGGCTAAACTCACCTGGCAGCGGCGAAGAGAGGAAGAGGGAAACCCTAGGGGTTGTGTGGACACGGAGAGGGGATAAAAGGGGGCTAGGGCGACGGGTGGAGCACGGCATCGACGCGGCCGTGGCCATGTGCGCGCCCGGCGTGAGCTAGACGAAAAGGTGAGAGGTGGGTGCGCTGTAGCCAGAGGCTGGCTAGTGGGGTCGCGAGTGCCACGTGGGCGTGCGGGCTGCGGGGTAGCGAGGCGACCCGGTGAGAAACGATGAGGGCGCGAGCGCGCTGGCTGGCACGCTGGCTGGGCTGGCTAGCTGCACTGGCTGGGCTGGCGGGCTGCGTTGGCTGGGCTGGCGGGAGGCCCAGGGGGGGCTGCTGCGCTGGCTGCTGCTGCTGCTTCATTTCTATTTATTTAACTAGAAATAGAAACGAAAAAGCTCAGGGAAAAAGGAGAGGAGTTGGAGCATAAAGAAAATATTCTCCAACTCCTGGAATTATCCACTATTTTAATAAATTGCATTGGGCATTTTTAGAGGTAGAAAAATAAGACAAGTTTGAATTATATTGAAACTTGTGTCATTTTTGAACCTGACCAAAAAAACTTCAAATAAGGAGATCTTTGGCAGAGAGGTTTAGGGCATGGGGCAAGATTTACAGGGAGAAGATGAACATTAATAGAGAAAGGAAAAATAGCACTTGATAAGAGAAGGAAGTAGAGGGAAGGAGGAGAAGTGATGGTGTAATGGTTTGAAAAGGGGGACAAGGTCATGCCCATGATGCTCATGGCAACAACATGAATGACAAAATGCAACATGAGATGACATGAGATGAAAATGCACTATATGATGATGACAAGAAGCACAAATGCAATATGGCTAAAAGGAATATGACAATGAAAAGAATAAAACCACACAACCAAACAAGATGAGGCCAAACATGATAAAACCCACAAGAATTGGATGAGGTCAAGTTGATATATTGCCAAATTGGGACATGTTACATCTGGGGTGTTACAACTCTCCTCCACTACAAGAGGATCTCGTCCTCGTGGTGTTACTATAATTTCGCAGGGAAGAGTTAATCTTCACCATCGTCCCTTTCCGCAGTGGTTACCATGCCCTGCTCAGACGAACTGCCTTCACCCGCTTCAACGCAGTCCCGCATTATGCTTACTTGAAGCTCAAAATGCTCGGACCTCGTGGTGTTATTATAGTCAATGGTAATATGGAGCTCTCACTCAGTACTGAAGAACACACCACGGCCCTCGCAGCTGAAGTGTACAGCGGCCTTATCAAGCCGAGCAGTTCACAGGCCAATAAAGCCAATGATCTATCCAAACGAGTCCGGTCCATGCATAAATCAGCGGATCTAGACATTGATTAGCAGTTCGGCCTCTGCTAATCGCCCCACCAGGTGGCGCGTCAGGTACCGCGCGTACATAATTACGCACAAAAAATACCCTGGGCAACGCCGGAGGCACGCTACAGAATAGGTCCATTACATGGCTCGACCACAAATGGACCGCATACCTTTTTTTTTCTCTTTTAATGCTGGTTCATCAAGAGCCCTACGTATAAGACGGTTGTCACAGGAGATCCTTTTAAGGCTAACATGTCCCAGCCATCAAACGCTCTACTCAACGGACTCAATACTAAGGAGGAAAGGCGCAGACGTGCGACAGGGCATCATTAGAGTTTCTTTTCCGAACTATGGTTTTTAAGCCCTGTGTTAGACTTTCCTTATGTAAATTTTCTCTTCTTTAGGCATGTAATATGACCTTAGGGTTGAACATCATTGTCTGTCATCGAAATATCAATAAAGATACAAAGGGCACAGATGATTACCACCTTTTTGGTTGGGTGTCGAATTTTTTCCTTGTCATCTGCGCCATTCCTTATGTTCGACTGACAAACATGGTCCGACACATACTAGGGGATATATTCAGCCCCGCTAAATTGTTAAGTCCGAACACCCATAGAGAAGTATTTGGCGTCCTGGATATCGCATTATATGCATCTGCTCCAAATCATGTCTTTGGTCTATAGTTGGGTTGCCCGGCTCCTGTATTTGCCACCCTGCGTTCCGCAAGTTCGGCTAAGGTAGTAAAGGGAGAACTACTGCGATTGTATTTCCGGTTTGTCTGGTCAAGTACCTTAGTAGAGAAAGCCGAAAACTGACTGTCATGATAAGCGAGAGCGGGTCAGTGATCCGGCGGCTTAGTGTTATACTTTGAATCGCTCGTGATTTATGCCGTATCATACGAGGGGATGGGTTTCTGACTAGCCGTGTTGCAAAGGCGCCGTAATCCGGCTTGCAAATCATGCAACAAGGGGCTAGTACATAGTGCCACGAATGGACTCTTATGGCTAAGTGAAAGTGCTAAAGCCACATAGTCTGATTTCCTAGTTCGCTTTGCAAGACGCCTCCTACATTGGACTAGGACGTTGGATTAAGTGCGGTCATGCGATCACGAACACCCCTGTAATATCTACATGGGGGCTGAAGCCGATGACTGGTAAACTTTCAAACATATAAACGACATAATAGGAGGATAAACTAAATCATAAATATCATACACAATCCGGACATCCTTTGAACACTGCCCCTCCACAAGGCAGGCTCCCTCGAGGACCTCATCAAAGTACTTCTCCATCCGCCGGTGCTCTTTCCCTTCAGGCGGCCCTACGGTACCAATGTCGGCGGCCTTCATATTTTCCCACTGCACCTTGACACGGGCAAAGGCCATCTGAGCACCTTCAATGCAGGACGACCGCTTGAGGGCATCGATCCGAGGAAGCGTCTCCACTAGCCTCTGCACGAGCCCTAAGTGACTATTCGGGATGTGATCGCTTGGCCACAAGCGGATCATAACATCCTTCATAGCCAGTCTGGCCACCCTGTGCATCTCGGGAAGTTTCGGTGCAAGGTATTGCGACTAGAATAATTTCTCTGTCGAGCTCCCCTCGTCGGCTCGGAAGAATGCGGTGGCATCCGCAATGCACTTCCTAAGATCAGCAAAGGCACATGGAGAACTCCAAACTCTGGTCAGTAAAATATACCTCTTACTACTATATCTACTCTGCATGATAAAGGCCTTACCAGCCGCAATCTGCTTCCCCTCTTGTATATCCTGGCGAGCGCCCTAGGCATCAACCCGGGCCTCCTTCAGACTCTCGAGAGCTTTGGTGAGCTTGGGGGCTTGCTCCAAACTCTTCTGCTCCAAGGGCTCACACCGTGTGATGGCGTCCTTGAGCTCCTGCTCAATTTCCTCCACCCACGCCTCGTGTTTTCGGCGGGTGGTTTGCTCTTCCTCTAGAGCCTTGGCCACCTTGTCCACGTCCACCTTGCTCGCCTTTGCATCCTCCTTGGATTTGGCAAGAGCGCTCTTGAGGGACTCGACCTCGGTTGTTGCAACTACAAGTATATTCATAAAATTCTTAGTCCGTTCCAAACTGACTACACATGAACATAATTTCTGGATATACCGACACACCGCACATCTTGGGTTTCTTCGAACCGTTTGTTGGTACGATCGAGTTCCTCATCGGACAGCCGGAGCTTCCGATTGAGCTTGGCAATTTCTGTAGCCTGGGCAGTAGCCGCCAGCTTCGAAGCCTATCAGATATAAAAAATAGTGCATGACATACTTGTTAATGATCCTCTGTTCGGATTGTCCTCATCCGGACAGAGTCTCAAGGGCTACTGTCTACACATGGGCTTCACCCCACATGTACACACATAGAATACTTATGAATAATATTACGTCACTTACCTTGAAGCCTGTTAGCAGGCTCTGGAAGGCTTCAGTTAGCCCACTCTTTGCAGACTGAACATTTTCCATAGCCCAACCCATAAGGGTGCACTGTTCCTCTACAACGGAGGCACGTTCCAGTGCCTCCCGCATACTGTCAGTTGCCTCCGGATTGACAGAGGCCACCGACGGAGCTCTTGCTCCTCCACCCTCCTTCGAAGGACGATGTTGATCCGAACCCGGTGCCGTACTGGCTTCCGGGATGATGTTCGGCGAGGGCCCGGACTGCTGAAGTCCTCCACCCTTGATGGTTGTGGGAATCGTCGTGCCCCACTCTACAACGCTTGAGGTGTTGTCCTCGGGCGCCTTTTGGACTGTCTCGTCCACCCCTCCCCGGCCAGGGGATGGCCTTTGGTATGACACCTCGGTGTCCTCCATGGCGGGGGAAGAAAGGGCGCGAGATGGGCCATCACTCTCCGCCTCCTCAGGGGCTAAAGAGTTCCCCGTCAAAGAAGAGGGGATCGGGATCTCGCGCGGAGGCCTAAAAAAATATAAAGGAGGTTGAGCATGACGAAGTCAGATCAAAGAAAAAATTGAGCAAGTGAGTTCCTAATACTTACGTCTCGGCTAGGGCCTTCTCCCTTTGGACCCACCCTGGACTATGTTCGGACTCCGTGTCTGAACTATCTAAGAGGACCACTCGCCCTTTCTGCGGTGGCGCCCCCTCCAGGTTCTCGGGCGTTGTAGTTTTCCCCCTCCTCGTCTTGAGGGGGGAGTCCCTCTCCACCACCTCATCATCATCATCCTCCTCTTCTTCATCCTCGTCCTCCTCGTGAGAGGAGATGGGCTAGGCCTCTCTGGACACTATTGCCGGAGGACCCTTGTGGCGGGGCCCATTCTTGGACCAATTGCTCTTCTTCTTGGCCTTCTACTCCAATGGCTGATAAGGCGCCGGAACCAGCATCTTCTCCAGCTGAGGAGTGACTGGGTTTTCAGGCAATGGAGCTGGACACTTGATCCGCTCCGACTTCTTGTTCCAACCCTGCAACAAAGGATGGGTTGATAAGTTTGGTGTAGACCGAATACATGTGTATATACGTATGACTAGACATGTCTTCGGAGAAACCGAGTACTTACTGGAGAAGCCGGATACGCAACATTGATGCCGATGTCTTCGGTCTCCATGGGCTAGCTACTCTTCTGCACCTTAAAAAGCAGCTTCCACATCCCTTCGTGCATAGCACCGAAGAAGTGTGGTAGCGTTCGCAGATCCTTCGGTTTTAATTCCCACATGGGGGAAGCCCGGCGCTGGCAGGAGAGAACGCGGCGAAAAAGCATCACTACAAAAAAAGACACATCTGTGACATTTTGGGTCGAACAAATTTTTTTCCTGTCATACTTATGACACTTCTATGATGATAATTGTGACAAAACCCGGTATCATCATAGATGTGGTGGGCTCCTACTTCTATGAAAAAAATCATGACAGAAAATGGGCTTTTCGTCCTAGGAGGGCTAGAGACGCAACTGCATGACATTCTTTGGGCTGACCATGACGGAAAAAACTGTGGTAGAAGCGAGGGCGAGGAAAATATTGGGGAGTTCCCGGTTACGATGGGTTGTCAGGGGCCCAACAATGCGTGTTTCTATCGTACCGTACGCGCGTGGGTGTGAGGCGTTGGACTCTAACTGAACCCGAGCGAGGCGTCACCTAACTGAACTTTAGTGATTGCACTGCAGGCTACACGTTACTAAACCCGAGCGATTGAGCGATTCCTTTGCTACTGCTGCTAACTGAAGCCGATCTATGCTGCCTCTGGATGAACAATGAGCATTGCTTGGTGAAATTGCAACTATCCCTAGGTGGTTTTGGTAATTCCGAACAACATATAGCTCATTGAGCTAATGCTATTTCAAGATAAATATTTCAGGAAAGCTCAATGATTGGCATGGCATGGATGAGAAAAGTGGACCCCTCAAAATGCTAAGGACAAAAGGATTGGCTCAAGCTCAAAGCTCAAGACTCTACATTTTCTATTTTAGTGATCCAAGATCACATTGAGTCTATAGGAAAAGCCAATACTATCAAGGAGGGATGAGGTGTTGCTTATGAGGCTCTTGCTTAAAATGCTTAGTGATATGCTCCAAAGCCCTCAACTACTTTCTCACATCCACATATGACCTAAACCAAAAGTCAAACTCGGCCCCACCGATTCTTCCTATCCGGCGCCACCGAGTTCAGATGTCATAGCCACTGCCACAAACCGTAGGCAAATCGGTCTCACCGATAGGGATCTCGGACTCACCGAGATGGGATTGTAATCTCTCTGTTTCCCTTCGTAACGTTTCGGTCCCACCGAGATGAGCGATCGGTCCCACTGAGATTGCAATGTAAACTCTCTGTTTCCCTTTCGTAACATTTCGGTCTCACTGAAATGAGCGAATCGGTCCCACTGAGTTTACCTAACCAACTCTTTGGTTGCTTACTACCAAAATCAGTCTCACCGAGATTGTGTAATCGGTCTCACCGAGATTACGTTATGCCCTAACCCTAACCATATCAGTCCTACCGAGTTGCATGTCGGTCCCATCGAAAATCCTAACGGTCACTAGATTTGCTGAATCGGTCCGACTGAGTTTATAAATTCAGTCCCACCGAGATTGGCAGGTTGTGTGTAACGGTTATATTTTGTGTGGAGGCTATATATACCCCTCCACCTCCTCTTCATTCGTGGAGAGAGCCATCAGAACGAACCTACACTTCCAACTTACATTTTCTGAGAGAGAACCACCTACACTTGTGTTGAGGCCAAGATATTCCATTTCTACCATATGAATTTTGATCTCTAGCCTTTCCCAAGTTGCTTTCCACTCAAATCTTCTTTCCACCAAATCCAAATCCTGTGAGAGAGAGTTGAGTGTTGGGGAGACTATCATTTGAAGCACAAGAGCAAGGAGTTCATCATCAACACACCATTTGTTACTTCTTGGAGAGTGGTGTCTCCTAGATTGGCTAGGTGTCACTTGGGAGCCTTTAAGAAGATTCTGGAGTTGAACCAAGGAGTTTGTACGGGCGAGGAGATCGCCTACTTCGTGAAGATCTACCACTAGTGAGACAAGTCCTTCATGGGCGACGGCCATGGTGGGATAGACAAGGTTGCATCTTCGTGGACCCTTCGTGGGTGGAGCCCTCCTTGGACTCGTGCAGCCGTTACCCTTCATGGGTTGAAGTCTGCATCAACGTGGATGTACGATAGCACCACCTATTGGAACCATGACAAAAACATTTGTGTCTCCTATTGCGTTTGCACTCTCCAAACCCTTCCCTTTACATTCTTGCAAGTTGTATGCTTTACTTTCCGCTGCTCATATACTCTTTGCATGCTTGCTTGAATTGTGTTAAGATTGCTTCACTTGTCCAAAGTTGCTGAAATCTGCCAAGAACTAAAATTGGGAAAAGGATAGATTTTTATTTGGTCAAGTAGTATAATCACCCCCCCTCTAGACATACTTTCGATCCTACAAGTGTTATTAGAGCTTTGGTATCCATTTTCTTTGATTTCCATAGCTTTTAATAGTCATAGCCTAGGTTTCACAACCTAGGAGAGTATGGCGTCTAGCGAGGGAAATTACCACCGTAGAGGTCCTTACTTTGATGGTACTAATTTTGCTAGTTGGAAGCATAAGATGAAAATGCATATTCTTGGACATAATCCCACCGTTTGGGCTATTGTGTGTATTGGCTTGCAAGGTGAATTAATTGATGGGAGAGAACAGAACCATGAATCTACCGCGGAAGAGTTGAAGATGCTGCAATACAACGCTCAAGCTTGTGATATCCTCTTCAATGGATTGTGCCCCAAAGAATTCAACAAAATCAGCCGTCTTGAGAATGCAAAGGAAATTTGGGATACTTTGATTGATATGCATGAAGGTACCGACTCCGTCAAGGAATCCAAGTTGGATGTGCTTCAAAGTCAGCTTGACTAGTTCAAAATGAAGGATGGTGAAGGTGTCACTGAAATGTACTCTAGGCTTGCTCTTATGAAAAATGAATTGCCGGCTTAGGAAGTGAAGAGATGACCGACAAATTCATCATAAAGAAGATCCTAAGAGCTTTGGACAGAAAATATGATACAGTGTGCACATTGATCCAAATGATGCCCAATTACAAAGATCTCAAGCCAACAGAAGTCATTGGAAGAATTGTTGCTCATGAGATGTCACTCAAGGATAAGGAGGAGCTCCACAACAAGTCAAGTGGTGCTTACAAAGCCTCATGTTAAGCTCCCACATCATCAAGTGAGAAACAAACCTTCAATGAAGAATTGAGCCTAATGGTGAAGAACTTCAACAAGTTCTACAAGAGTAGAAGCAAGGAAAGAAGTTCCAAGTCAAGGTCCTACAATGACAAAAGATCTTCTAGTCGAGAGCGTAATTGCTATAATTGTGGAAGACCCGGACACTATTCCAATGAGTGTATGTCACCCTACAAAAGAACAGAAGATTCTCCAAAGAGAAGAAGTAGAAGAGAAGAATCACCACCAAGAGAGAGAAGGAGTAGAGATGATCGTTATGAACGAAGAACATCCCGGAGAAGCATGGATTCGGAAAGGAAGGACAAGTCATCAAAGAGCTACACAAAACAAAGACATCAAGCTCATGTTGGTGAATGGGTATCCGGCTCCATCTTCGACAATAACTCCGAGAGAAGCTATCACTCCGACTCCGAATATACTCAAGATGAAGGTGTTGCCGGTCTAGTACTTGTGTCAACCAACTCCTACGACATATTTGATTCACCAAATGAAGGACTTGGAAGATGCTTCATGGCTAAAGGCCCAAAGGTATCACACCCCGAGTATGTTGATTTCAATAGTGATGAAGATGATTTGTTAGGTGATGATGATTTACTTGTTGACAACTCTAGTGATGAATACTATGATGAAACGTCAATTAATCATGCTAATCAAGATATAACGAATGACAATGATAAGGAGAAGATTGAGCTTCTAACTAAAGAACTAAACACTCTTAAGTTAACTCATGAAACTATCTTAGAAGATCATCGAGAACTTTTAAGGACTCATGAGAAGTTACGCTTTGAAAAGCTCAAGCTTGAGCAAGAGCATGAGTTCTTAAAGGCAATCAATGATGATGTTCGCAAGAAAAGTTCTTCTTACATTGCCAAGCGTTTACTCTTATCCACTTACATGCCTCAAGTCAAGTCTAGCAAGCAATTCAATGTTAAATCCAATGTTGTTGCTTCTAGTAGTTCTCTTGATTCCACTAATGATTCTCTTAGCCAAGTTACACTTGAGCAAGAAAATAGCTTGTTGAAGGGAATTATAGAGAATGGTGTTTACAAGAGTGAGGGAGTCCTGGATTAGGGGGTGTCCGGATGGCCGGACTATGACCTTTGGTCGGACTCCCGGACTATGAAGATACAAGATTGAAGACTTCGTCCCGTGTCCGGATAGGGACTTTCCTTTGCGTGGAAGGCAAGCTTCGCGATACGATATGAAGATCTCCTCCCATTGTAACCGACTCTGTGTAACCCTAGCCCTCTCTGGTGTCTATATAAATCGGAGAGTTTTAGTCCGTAGGACGAACAACAATCATACCATAGGCTAGCTTCTAGGGTTTAGCCTCTCCGATCTCGTGGTAGATCAACTCTTGTACTACCCATATCATCAATATTAATCAAGCAGGAGTAGGGTTTTACCTCCACCGAGAGGGCCCGAACCTGGGTAAAAACATCGTGTCCCTTGTCTCCTGTTACCATCCGCCTAGACGCATAGTTCGGGACCCCCTACCCGAGATCCGCCGGTTTTGACACCGACATTGGTGCTTTCATTGAGAGTTCCTCTATGTCGTCACCAACAGGAAGGATGCCGCACCCCGTCTTTAAAGATGGCGCTGTTGCTAAAGAAGCTTTGGCTGTCGGCCAAAGTCTCCGGCTAGGCAGGTTTTTAATGACCGCCTGTTCGGCCGCCGCGCCGGCGATGACCTCTCGGGTCATCGAAAGCAATCTCCAAATCATCTCGGAACTCGCCGAGCAGTTAGATCCGATGGAGCTCTCTTCCCTAAACGAGCTCTTGGATCGCATCGCCGCCCAGGGAGTTGCTACAGACTACGTCCAGATGGGGCTTAAACCCGATCAGAGAGAGATCGACTCTCCCCAGGTCACCCACCACGTTGAAGTGGTGGAAGAACAACATGGCGAATCTTTGCCCATCCTAAGGACCAGATGTGTCCGGATTCCCGACCCCTCCAAGCCGGATATCCGCGGAGGGGAGGATGTCGCCCAAGCGCTGAACCTGAAGTCAGGCAGCAGGCCTGATTCATTGAATAACATCCAAGAAAACAAGCTTCCGGATTCGGAAACTTCTTGGCCCCTGAGTCTTAGATCGGGCGAGGTTTCAGATTTAAATCCACCCGCCCACCCAACTGTAAGGGATTTATCCCAAATACGGCAAGAGCCCGGGGAAACAATACACCACTACTGGGCCAGATTCCTCCTGGTTATAAACAGGATAAAGGACTTCCATGAGAAGGATGCAATTACATTCTTCTGTAACAACTACATGGACATCGGAATCCTCAACGCCATAAGTCGTCGCGAAATTACACGCTTCACCGACTTGACATCCATAGTACAAAAGTACAGTGCGACAGAAAGCGTTCGGAAAACCGAAACGAAGTTCTAGGACAATCCGGCCCTGAATACAATCCCAGTCCGAAACAAAAGGGCACATTATCACCAGGCACCTAAGCCAAACAGCAAAAAACAAAAACTCTCTATAGGGTATGGGACCGTACTGGAGGGATGGATCAAAGGACCCTGTAAAATTCATAGTTCAGGGGAAGTCGCACCAACTCACAGCCTTAGAGCATGTTGGATACTCCGGCAGGTGGCCAGGAGTGGCGAGGAGCTTCTAACTCCAGACTCCGCAGAGCACCACCCCAAAAACGCTAGTACGGTGTCAACAGTCTTCGAGACCTTCGCATCGAACAATGCGAGGAAGCGAGCGCTCCGCAGCCTTGCCGAAGTCTACCAGGTAGCAACAATAAATCCATGGAGTGACACGGCTATTACTTTTAATGCCAGTGACGAACCTAAATTCCGGTCAGCCCGAGCACCAGCTGCATTGGTCCTCAGTCCGATAGTGGACGGCTTCCGGCTTACAAAGGTACTCATGAATGGCGGCAGCGGATTCAAGCTCATCTATGAGGAAACAGTGCGAAAAATGGAAATAAACTGGAGCCGCATTGAGCGAAGCAACACAACCTTTAGAGGAATAATCCCTAGCCAGGAAGCATGCTTTTTAGGGAAAATCACACTGGACGTGGTGTTCGGCACGCCGGATAATTACAGATCCGAGGAAGTAACATTTCAAGTGGCCCCATTCAGCAGCGGATACCATGCTCTGTTAGGGCGAGAAGCATTCACAATTTTTCAAGCTATACCCCATTATGGGTACATGAAGCTCAAAATGCCCGGACCCAATGGAATCATCACTCTTGCTAGTGATCCGGACACAGCACTCCGCGCCAAAAACAAGACAGCCGCACTGGCCCTCGAGGCATTATCCGAAGCCCTGGCGGCTGAGGAACTAACTGTGTTGCGCTCCATGGTGGACAGGGACGACGTGATACTCGACAAAAGATCCAAGTCCACCTCCTTCAAGCCGGCAGACGAAATAGTCAAGTTCCAAGTCCATCCAACGGACACCACAAAAACGGCCTCAATCGGGGCACAACTAAAACCTGATGTAGACGCCGCACTACGAGAATTCCTATGCGAAAATTGGGACATTTTTGCCTGGCACCCCTTAGACATGCCAGGAATCCCATGCAGGCTGGCCGAGCATAGCCTGAACATCCTAAAAGGGTTCAAGCCCATTAAGCAGACTCTTTAGCGTTTCTCCGAACCCAAGAGACAAGCCATGGGAGAGGAGCTAGCAAAACTACTGGAAGCCGGATTCATCGGAGATATAAAATATCCGGACTGGCTAGAAAACCTGGTGATGGTACCAAAGAAGGACAAATCCTGGCGCCTATGTGTCGATTTCAAAGACCTAAATAAGGCCTACCCAAAGGATCCCTTCCCCCTCCCCCGAATTGATCAAATCATCGACGCCACTGCAGGACATGATTCATTGTGTTTCCTCGATGCATACTATGGCTACTACCAAATCAAGATGGCAGAGTCAGACCAAGTCGCAACGGCATTCATCACCCCATACGACCCATTCTTCTTCAACATGATGCCCTTCGGGCTCAAAAACACCGGCGCAACATATCAGCGCATGATTCAGACATGTCTGGCCAACCAGATCGGCAAAACAGTTGAAGCATACGTAGATGACGTGGTCATCAAATCCAAACATGTCGAAACTCTAGTAGACGACTTGAGGCTCACGTTCGACAATCTCCGAGCATATGACATTAAGCTCAACCCAGAAAAATGTGTTTTCGGCGTGCCAGCCGGAAAGCTCTTGGGCTTCATTGTATCCGATAGAGGAATTGAGGCAAACCCAGCCAAGATCCGAGCTCTGTCGCAATTGGATATCCCAAAAGACCTCAAGCAAATACAAAAATTGACCGAATGCATGGCAGCTCTAAGCCGCTTTATCTCCCGCTTAGGAGAAAAGGCATTACCCCTTTATCGCCTCCTGCAGCGCACCGGACACTTCGAGTGGACGGATGCCGCCACGGCCGGACTCGAAGAAATCAAAGCCATACTAGCAACAAATCTGGTCCTGGCCGCGCCCAACACGGGCGAACCAATGCTATTATACATCACGGCAACCCATCAAGTCGTAAGCGCGGTGCTCGTCGTCGAACGAGAAACGGACGGACACAGGTTTCCTCTCCAAAAACCAGTTTACTATGTGTCCACTGTCCTAACGCCATGCAAGTCACGGTACCTGCATTATCAAAAGATAGCATACGCGGTGTTCATGGCATCCTGGAAGTTGCGACACTATTTCCAAGAGTTTTCAATAATAGTGGCATCCGAAGTACCTCTTAATGATATTATAAACAACCGCGACGCAACGGGCCGAATTGCCAAATGGGCCATTGAGCTCCTATCGTTTGATATAACTTACAAGCCACGACGAGCTATCAAATCGAAGGTTTTGGCTGACTTCATCGCCGAATGGACCGAAGCCGAGCTCCCTAAAAAGTACGGCGCATATTCCAACTGGATCATGCACTTCGACGGCTCCAAAATGTTGGCTGGCCTGGGGGCTGGCGTCGTCCTGACGTCCCCTACAGGAGATACAGTCCAATACGTACTTCAGATAATGTACACGGACTCCAACAATGCAGCCGAATACGAGGCCCTTCTACATGGTCTCCGGATGGCAGTCTCCATGGGCATTCAGCGCCTAGAGGTCCGTGGGGATTCAAACCTTGCGGTATCCCAAATAAATGGAGACTTTGACGCCAAAGATCCCAAAATGGCAGCTTATCGCAATGCCGTCTTAAAGATGTCAGCCCGGTTTGTGGGGCTCGAATTTCACCATATAGCCCGGGAGAACAACTAGGCAGCAGACGTGTTGGCACGCATCGGCGCAAAGCGCGATGCCGTCCCTCCCAACATCTTCCTAGAGAGGCTTTTCAAGCCATCCGTAACATGGGAGGGAGAGTCCGGAAACAACAGCTCGGACACAACCACACTACCCCTCACCGAACATTCTGACACAGTTGGTGGCTCTGCCAACGAAACAACACCGTCAGCCCACACAATAATGACAGTCATTGCCCCGTGGACAGAACCATTCCTAGACTACCTAACTAGGCATGAACTTCCCGAGGACCAAAACGAGGCCCGCTGCATAGTGCGGCGATCTAAAGCCTACAAAATCCACGAGGGAGAGCTTTATAAGAAGAGCACAACCGGAGTCCTTCAAAGGTGTATCTCCGAAGAAGAAGGGCGAAATCTTCTGGCTGAAATTCATGCCGGACTAGGCGGGCACCACGCCGCAGCCCGGGCCCTTGTAAGCAAGGCCTTCCGTATCGGATTTTATTGGCCGACGGCCTGGGGAGACGCTCAGGACTTACTGCAGCGATGCGTCGGTTGCCAATTATTCGCTAATCACAGCCACATGCCACCTACCTCCCTACAAACCATACCCATCACCTGGCCTTTTGCGGTCTGGGGGCTTGACATGGTTGGACCCCTTAAAGGAGGAACCCACAAGAAAAAATATCTACTGGTCATGGTGGACAAATTCACCAAATGGATAGAGGCCAAGCCTGTAAAGACGGCCAAATCCGGACCGGTGATAGACTTCATATCCGGGGTTGTACACCGTTGCGGCGTCCCCCATAGCATCATAACTGACAACGGCACAAACTTCACGGCCGACGAAGTTAAACTCTGGTGCAAAAACATGGGCATCAAGCTCGACTACGCTTCAGTCTATCACCCACAAACTAACGGTCAAGTCGAGCGAGCCAACGGTCTCATCATGAGCGGCATCAAACCCAGACTAGTGAGATCCCTCAAGGAATCTAACACGCACTGGGTACAGGACCTTGACTCCGTACTCTGGGGGCTGCGGACCACGCTGAATCGCACTACCGGATTCACACCATTTTTATGGTATACGGCGCAGAGGCAGTTCTGCCCTGCGACAAAATTCATGACTCACCTCGCGTGCGCATGTACGAAGAAAGAGAAGCCGAGCTCGATCGGCAGGACAGCTTGGACGCATTGGAGGAGGAGCGCGACGTGGCAAAAGCTCGTTCCGCATTCTATCAATAGCAGGGTCGAAGATATCAAAGCAGAGAAGTACGGGCCAAAACTTATAAGGTTGGCGAACTATTTCTACGCCTGCCTGACAAGAAAAAGGACAAACTAAAGCCCAAATGGGAGGGTCCCTTCATAATCGACCAAGTACTGATTGGTGGAGCGTACCGCCTGCGAAACGCATCGAACAACTGACTCGAGCCAAACCCATGGAACGCAGCACGCCTACGAAGATTCTACGCCTAGCGCCGGACTCCGTGTTTGTCTCCTTCCTCTGTCCCCTTTTTTATTTTTTCACATTAGCTGTCTGGCATTTCTCTCCTTCTCCCTACCTTTTTATTTTCTTCTCCCAAGCCCTTAGGGGCTTGCTTGCGCATTGTTCGCACATACTTGACGTGCCACCCGCGCTCATCATACCAGGGAGCTTCTTTATCAGAAGTTTATATAAATGGGCCTCATGCCCAAAACATGTGTGACACTTCCGCATGAACCTTTTATACACCATTATATGCATCGATATGACTTAAGTTTTGGCCAAGCTGGGTTGCCTGGCTCCTGTGCTTACCCCTACGTTCCTGTTCGTTCGGCTAGGTGGTAAAGGGAGCACCTCTGCGATTGTTACTGCCGGGTCAGCCGGATGTGTACCTCAGACTGGGTGAAGCCGAAAGCTAGCATTCTTAAGGGAATATTCGGTCGGTGAACTAAAAGATGATTTTTCTTGTTTATTTATCTGCTCCCAGATGCTTTTCTGCTCTTTTTAGCAGTTCGGACATGCACTTTAGGGCATGCCTCCCAGGGAAAGGAACCCCTAACGGAACTATTCTCCCTGAAAGATGTTTCTTACTAACCATGTAATATAACATAACTAGTTGGGCACTTGTCTGCTAAAGCAATTATGACCCCTACGCCTTGTCTCCATGCATGCCCCGGTTCTTACATAATCGAGAGGGTATTCGGACACACTCCAGACTATAGGGTCCAGAGGTCGAAGCAAAAAGGTCCGCAATGACAAACGATCTACAATCCAGCTAGAAGGCATTTTTCATGTCATTTTAAATTACAGAGTCAATCCGACTCGGTATATTCTTCTTCAATACCATCCAACAGGCGGTCTAATTTACAGTCCTGTTGAGAATACTTTGCAGCCAGCTCTACCTGGCCATATACTAAACTGACAGGGATCTCCTTTCCGTCAGGACCCATAGGGCCGACTTCGGCCATGTGGTTCAGGTCAGCCTTCGTGTACCGAGTCTTCACCATGGCCCAGGCCTCCCTGGCACCTTGACGACAGGCCAATATCTTCCACAACCGGAAGCACTGCCGCACTCCCTCTAGCTTCTTTGCAAGCTCCCCAAGGCCTTCCGGCACGGAGAGGGATGGCCACATAGCCTGGACGACGCCCTGCATTGCCTGCCGAACTCGTTCGTGCAGTTGCAACAGCTCGGGAAGAAGGTCCCCCGTTGAACTGGGCATTTCCTCTGCAGGACGACCTGTCAGCAGACCTACAGACATAGCTCTGTCAATCAACTTCCTCGCCGATTTTTTTTCGAGAATTCATTTAAGCACTTACTAAAAATGTCGCGTCGAAGTCGCCGATTCTCCTTTACGGAAGCAGACAACTGAATACGAACATCCTTTAGTTCCTCGCCCAGCTGGGTATTGGCGTCTTGAAGTTTGTTCTTCTCTTGCCTCACCCTTGTCAGCATGCTCTCGCCAGCCTTTAGTTGGCGTAGGAGTTGTTGCTTGTCCGGATTTACACCGGCCCCATCTGCACTGTTATTGTCAGAATTGCACACATGCTGCACTTTACAACGGAGTTATTTTTCGGAGCATATATTACCTGAGGGGTTCCCCTTGGCAATCGCTGAAGCGGCCAGTGCGGCCTCGAGTTGGGCCTTGCACTCTGCCAGCTCCTGAGACAGTTGCGTGTTCTTCTTTGTAAGACCCTGCATAACATATGATCCTTAAAACAATATCTTAACTATTTCAAGTCTCGGGGGCTATTGACATATATAACCATCAGATTTACTCACCTGTATGTCTTTTACATACTGCTCTGTGGCTCTGGCTAGACCATTTTGTGCAGCACAGAGGTACGCATCTCCCGTATTAAAGGCGTTCAATGCCTCTGGGGAAAAACATGCGTCCTGAAGAACAGTCCGGCGATGCCTGTGGTTCATGGCACTCTCCACCTCTAAATTGGTGGTAGATAGCCCGTCTGCATCCTGTGTCGGAGGAACGCCCGATGCGCGCCCCGTGTCCGCCTCCACTTCCGGACCCAGCCTTGAAGTCTGGCCAGTGGATATAGTCCGACGGGCTCTCTTCTTCCTAAGGAGAACATGAGCGTTAGCATGACTTGAGGGCATAAACCCTAGGCGTTAAATTCGCACGCCGTACCATTGCACCGGAGTCTCGATCTGGTCCGCACTTCTTTTTGGCCCGCCTGGCTTCAGCGGCCCCTGTTGGCTGCCCACCGCGGGCCCGGCACTTCGCCTCAAGGATTTCCCCTACAAAACGAAACACTATTGGTTTACAGCATTCAAAATAAGGCATGGATGGATCTCCTTCAAAGTACGGGGACTTTGGTCTCGGTTACCTTTGAGGCTGGAAGTAGTCCGGGATAATCGGTCGTAATGGCCACTAAGGTGTTGTCCTTACTCAATTGATGAAACACCCCGTCAATTAACTCCACACAGAAGTCCGGGTCCTCTTGGGAATCCAGATCGAGGGACCGTTCTGGGTCCTCGGGCTGTGGGGGAGGGCTGTTGATCTCCTTCACCGTCTGGTGTAGCTCCTGTTTTAACATCGCCAGACTAAGTACTCAATTATGAGAATTTCAAAAGCGGGTAGATAAGTGAAAGTGTTCGCCTACCCAGCTCGGAGGGTTATACATGGAGAATCCGCCCCGTGGGTTGACACTGATGGATTCTTCTTCTTCTCCCTTGTACAAAGTGGATAAGATCTCCGTTAGAGTGGCAGCCGAATCTGGTCCCTTGCGACCACACCGGGTGGCATCGTCCTCCCCGTTGAAATCCCACATGGGGTGGCCTCTGTACTGAAGCGGCTGCACCCCCTGCGTAATGCATGTGGCCATGACCTCGATCATGGTCAATCCGGAATGAGCCAACAATCTTATTCGGCTCATCAGGTAAAGGACGTCCCTGTCAGTTTCCCTTTGAGGATTTCGTGGGCGCCAGCTCAGGTGTTTCTTTAATGGAGCGTTGTTAAACTCAGGGAGGCCGATCCGCACATGGTCCGGTAGGGGGACATCATACATATAAAACCATTCCGAAGGCCAATCCTCGGATGCCTTCTTAGGGGTACCGGATAGGTATCCGGTCCCGGCGATGCGCCATAGTTCGGCTCCGCCCACTTGATAATTGACCCCTCCTGAGAGCGGGGCACAAGGCAGAACAACCTCTTCCATAGTGCGAAATGGGCCTCGACACCCAAGAATAGCTCGCAGAGGGCCACAAAGCCCGCAACGTGCAGTATGGAGGCAGGTGTGAGATTGTGTAGCTGGAGGCCGTAGAACTCCAGTAGACCTTGGAGAAACGGATGAATTGGAAATCCGAGTCCCCTTATTAAATAAGGAACTAGGCACACCCGCTCTCCTTGAGAGGGATTGGGGACGCTCTCCGCTTGCTCTCCGCCGCCATAGGTGGCAATCCCGGATCGAACCGGGACCATATATGCCGGGGGGAGTAGCCCCTTGGATTAAAGCACTACTAACTTGCAATGTGGGACGGAGCATCTCTCCCAATCCCCAGGCTTGGGGCTGGGAACGCGAGAAGAGGAGCCGCATCGGCTATACATGATGGAATGGATTTTCTGGTCAGAAGCGCTCCGATGAAAGCTTGCGAAGGGGAGATGGTGTGGTTCGGATCTAGATCCTCGTCTCTTTTTATATAGGCAGCTTATTTGAGCAGCTAGGGGGGGGAATGTAAAACTACCCTGGCTTTTCGCATTCATTCGACACGTGGAAGATGGCCTTTATTGGACGTGGAAGCCAAGGAGCGCAGCATTTATCAGAAGCCGGACACTATTCTACAAGCATATGGAGCTGGAGATGAACCCGCCTTGCAATGCCGAAGACAATTTGCCCGCCGGACTCGTCATCATTGAAGCCTGGTTCGGGGGCTACTGAGGGAGTCCTGGATTAGGGGGTGTTCGTATGGCCGGACTATGACCTTTGGCCGGACTCCCGGACTATGAAGATACAAGATTGAAGACTTTGTCCCGTGTCCGGATAGGGACTTTCCTTGGCGTGGAAGGCAAGCTTGGCAATACAATATGAAGATCTCCTCCCATTGTAACCGACTTTGTGTAACCCTAGCCCTCTCCGGTGTCTATATAAAGCAGAGAGTTTTAGTCCGTAGGACGAACAACAATCATACCATAGTCTAGCTTCTAGGGTTTAGCCTCTCCGATCCGTGGTAGATCAACTTTTGTACTACCCATATCATCAATATTAATCAAGCAGGAGTAGGGTTTTACCTCCACCGAGAGGGCCCGAACCTGGGTAAAAACATCGTGTCCCTTGTCTCCTGTTACCATCCACCTAGACGCACAGTTTGGGACCCCCTACCCGAGATCCGCCGGTTTTGACACCGACAAAGAGCCTTGCCGGGAGTAAGCAATTCGAGGAAATTGTACACAAGCAAGGAAGGCACCGGAAGAACCAAGGTGTTGGTTTTGAACGAAAGTTTAATGCCAATGGAGTTGAGTGTGAAAAAGATCAATACCCCAAGAAGAAGTTTGTTCCTCAACAAGAGAAGTATGATCCTACTTCTTTTAAAGGGACACAAGCTTAAGATGATCTTCCACCATAATACCACAAGCAAAAAGGCAAGGACAAGCTTCAAGAGGAGATTGATGCATTTGAAGAAGCTCTAAGGCCTTGGTCAAGTGGGTTCCCAAGACTATGTCAAGTTCTACTTCATGAAGTACGGCTACAACTCCAAGGATTCCCATCAAGATGGTGTCGATCCCGAAGAAGAAGAACTAGAGAGTTCTTGAGGGTGACTCCGCCAACATACTTCACTCTTATCATTTTGGCAAGAACAAGTGCAATCAACTTCCACATCTTGCACTAGTTCAAGGAGTCACAAACCCTCTTGTTGGTAAGACAAGGTACAAGGTAACATAATGCTTTCGTAGACATCATCTTGTGTGTGCATCACTCTATGTCTATGGATATCCTTGTTTGTTCCTTGTGGGACTAAGCCGTGTAGGTATTGAAAGTGCAACTCACTCCAAAGGATTGCTCCACGTGATCTACATCAACATTGAGAATCCACATCTTCAACACCCACATGAAGTCATCATCGACAAAACCCAAGGTTAGTTCATCCCTCTTAGGGTGGACCTCACATCTAGGGGGAGCTTTACTCTAAGAATTGAGCTAAACAACTCTAATGGTGTGAACACAACAATGCTTTATGTAAAAGTGGTAACCCCACTTGAGCTTAAACGATGACTATGACCTATGATCAAATGTTATCATTTGACTCCTAAGTCAATATACTCATATATATATATATATATATATATATATATATATATATATATATATGACCTAGTCATCGCCAATTGCTTGATAGATGCTAGAATTGGTTGTCCATGCTTTTCCGCATATTTCATTTGCCATTTTATTGTGTGAGCATGTTGGTTGCATATTTTAGTTATTCTAGGACATCCAACTTGTTGCTTTGATTGTTTGACTTCTTTTTCTTTTGCCAAGTGGATGGACAAGAATGCCTAAGAACCTTCTCTAGCTATCTATGCTTTTCTTGTCTCAAACTCTATTCATGCAACATCACAAAGTTTGATCAAGTTAGATTCAAACCACTCTGTGTGAGGAGCACTCGGAGTCCCCGATTCGTCATAGACTTAACCTTCCAAAACTTCTTTGCGCGTTTCGGTCTGACCGATTCATCCATTTCGGTTATACCGAGATCACTAAGTTGATCTAGGTTTTCAATCTCGGTGCAACCGATTTGAACTTTTCGGTCACACCGAGTTGCAGTAACTGCTTGCAGTTATGCATCTCGGTGCCACCGAGTTGTTCAACTAGGTCACACCGACAAGGTCAGGCTATATATATCCCCGGGCCAAAATGTGGAAATTTCTCCGATCCCCTTCGCCCGCGCTCAGCCTGCTCTGCCTCCCTGGGTCTCCGGATCGTCCTCCTCATCGCTAGCTGCCTCCCGCCGCTAGTCTCCGCTGCCGTCAACGGGAATCGTCTCTACCGTTGCTGCCATAGAAGGTCCATCGCCGCACTTATGCTATGGACTTGATCCTTGTGCTAATCTCACTCCGATTCCTAGCACATTGTTTCACCATGTATCTTGCCACAATTGAGATCACCCTATCCAGCGAAATCTCTCCTTAGTTTAGTTGTGGATTGAAAATTTAGGGTTAGGTTTCCGATGAAATCATCTCGGAACAACCGAGTTGTAGAAATTGGTTCCACCGATTTGGCTAAGGCCATTGCATAGGTGATTCTTGGTCTGACCGAGAATTGCAAATCGGTGTGAACGAGTTTAGGACTTTGTGAAACCCTAGCAATCTCGGTGCCACCGAACTGTGACTCGATCTGACCGAGTTCACTAGTTTAGTTTCCAAAAGCTACTTCGGTATCACCGAGTTTTCAAATCGGTAGATCCGAAATGCTTTCTGTGGAAAACTAAAACTAAGTTTTTGACTCATTCTTTTGCAAAAACCTATGTACTTTGTGATGCTCATCCCATCTATCTCATCTATATCTATTCACAAGGTCTCCTGTCAGTGTTTGCATCAAGTCAGATCAGAGTGACAGTTAGAACAAGTCTGAGGAGCAAGTTCACATGAGTGAGGGCACTAGTCCCTCTAGCAGCTATGATGATGGTAGCAGGAGCACACCCAGCAACTTGCCAAAGGAAGCTACCAGGGCCAGAAAGAAGAGAACCTCAGATTCTGAGGATGAGGACTATGTGGCTGTTGAGGATGAGGCCACTTCCAAGAAGAAAGTTCTGAAAAAGGAATATGGCACAGCTGCTGCCAGTAAGCCAGGAATGCAGAAGAAGGCACCTGCAAGAAGGATTCCCACTTCCAAACCTAGGAAGGTTGCAACAGGTGAAACCATGAAGTTCATCATTGAGTCTGAAGATGAAGCTGCTGGCCAAGAAAAGAAGAATAAGAGAGTTAGAACCACTACTGCCAAGGTACTTGGCAAGCCCTCTATGAGGAGAGACTCTGAAGATGAAGAGGAAGAGGTTGCTGCACCAGCACCTAAAGCTTAAAAGCTTATGGGAGATGCTATAAGGTCAGGGGCTGCTCCATCAAAGCCCAAAGAAGCTCCCAAGGCAGCTGCTCCTAAACCCAAAGCTGCACCCAAGAGGAATACAAGGAATATTCCTGCTGGAGAGAAGAACAAGGCCCAAGTGCCTGAAGCTGCTATTGAAGAAGAAGATGATGAGTCACATGTCTTGAGGAAGTTGAATCCCAAAATTCCAGATCACAATGAAGCTCAGGAAGGATGCAGGACTCAGACAGTGGAGATGGACTGATCCCTATGCAGTCAGGAGGAGAACTGTTGTGGACTACAGGTTCCACACAAAGGAACAATAGGACTTTTATGAGACAGTGCTGCTTGACAAGAAGCCTATAGTCTGTGATATGAGATGGGTGGACTGGAAGTACATCAGGGAAAATTAAGAACACTATCCTGGAGTCTATGATAGTTTCAAGTCTTGTGGAGTAGAGGACTTTGTTGGGCAGAAGCTCACAAAGTGGAATGATGAGCTTATTATGCAGTTCTACTCCATAGCCCATTTCTACCTAGATGGAAGGATTGACTGGATGTCTGAAGGTACTAGGTACCAATCAACTATTGAAGAATGGCCAAAATTGATCAATACTCGTAAGGAGAATGAGGATGACTTGGATGTCTATGCCAAGAAGAAGAAGGATCTCAACTCCATGGCACATATGTACAGAGAGATCCCAGATGCTGCTGTTGAGACACACAAATTTGGATCAGTACATTACCTTCTGTCAAGTTTGCCAACAATCAATTGGATCCTCAGGCATACTCTTTTGCCAAAGTCAGGTGATCACAAGATGATCAGAGGCCATGCAATTAACCTGCTTCACATATTTGATGTGCCTCAAAAGTTCAAAGTCATGAGCCTAATAGTGGAAACTATCAAGAGGACAGCTGCAGATCAGAAGAGAAGTTGTGGGTATGCCCCACAGATCTAGGAGCTAATCAACTCCAAGATGGGCACTGGCACATATCTCTTGTACAAGGAACACATGCCCATATACCCAAACTTTGAGGACAACACTGATGTGATGGGTGAAAATGAACCATCTTCTGTGCAAGCACAAGAAAAGAAGGAGAAGGAAAGGACTGAAAAGGCTGCAAAGATGCCAACCATTGATGAGGCATCTTAGTATTTCCTGAAGAGCAAGCAAGATCAGCTTGGCTACTTGATTGCCACCACTCTGAGGATTGAGAAGGGATTGTCCACCCTGACTCAAAACCAGGAGAGCTTGGAGAGGATCATGGAGCAGAAGTTCTATGATTTAGATGTGAAGGTCACTAAGATACAGTCAGTTGTTGAGCAACTTCAGGATGAAGTGCAGGAGAAGAAGGGGAAGTCTACCACTGATGCTTTTGCTAGAGTGCCCAGGAGTCAGAGATCTGCTGCAGTGCCAGTTAAAGACACCAGAGCAACTTCATCTGCACTAGCAACAGCTTCAGTGCATCCAGCTCCAGCACCCACTCCACCAGCTCCATCTACATCAACTGATGCCTTCGTCCTTGGAGTTCTATCTACACCACCACTTGAAGACCAAGCCTGAGAGTCGATCTAGCACTATGCATTTTTATGAACTTTTTGGTAACTTGTTGCCAAAGGGGGGGAATGTATAGATCATAGGCTTCGAGAGAGAGTGTTGCCTTTTGTTCTCTCTTATTTTTGGTGGTCGAACTTTGTTATTTGCTTGTTTGAGATACTCTTTATGCTTTTGTGAGATACTTGGATGATCATGTGTTTGATCATATGCTACCTTAATGCTTGTTGGATGACATTATCCTTTTATATCTCTATATGATCATTCACTTTGCTTGGTGATGAGTGCATGTATTTAATTATTATCATTCTGAGCGCTCCACCAAGATGTATGTGACATGGAAGAGTAACCCATGATCCTAACTCATTGCGCATTTGCATTCCAAAGCAAATCTTAAATTATGCACAAATTTAGGGGGAGCTCTTGCTTTTCACATACTTCTCAAAGCGACAATGTTTTTCACTCTTATTATCATTTGTTGAAGCTTTGATCTATATGTTGTCATCAATTACCAAAAAGGGGGAGATTGAAAGTGCAACTATCCCTAGGTGGTTTTGGTAATTCCTAACAACATGTAGCTCATTGCGCTAATGCTATTTCAAGATAAATATTTCAGGAAAGCTCAATGATTGGCATGGCATGTATGAAAAAAGTGGACCCCTCAAAATGCTAAGAACAAAAGGATTGGCTCAAGCTCAAAGCTCAAGACTCTACATTTTCTATTTTAGTGATCCAAGATCACATTGAGTCTATAGGAAAAGCCAATACTATCAAGGAGGGATGAGGTGTTGCTTAATGAGGCTCTTGCTCAAAATGCTTAGTGATATGCTCCAAAGCCCTCAACTACTTTCTCATATCCACACACGACCTAAACCAAAAGTCAAACTCGACCCCACGGATTCTTCCTATCCGGCGCCACCGAGTTCAAATGTCATTGCCACTGCCACAAACCCTAGGCAAATTGGTCTCACCGATAGGGATCTCGGTCTCACCGAGATGGGATTGTAATCTCTCTATTTACCTTCGTAATGTTTCGGTCCCACCGAGATGAGCGATCGGTCCCACCGAGATTGCAATGTAAACTCTCTGTTTCCCATCCGTAACATTTCGGTCTCACCGAAATGAGCGAATCGGTCTCACCGAGTTTACCTGACCAACTCTCTGGTTGCTTATTACCAAAAGCGGTCTCACCGAGATTGTGTAATCGGTCTCACCAAGATTATGTTATGCCCTAACCCTAACCATATCGGTCCTACCGAGTTGCATGTCGGTCCCACCGAAAATCCTAAAGGTCACTAGATTTGCTGAATCGGTCCGACCGACTTTATCAATTCGGTCCCACCGAGATTGGCAAGTTGTGTGTAACGGTTAGATTTTGTGTGGAGGCTATATATACCCCTCCACCTCCTCTTCATTCGTGGAGAGATCCATCAGAATGAACCTGCACTTCCAACTTACATTTTCTGAGAGAGAACCACCTACACTTGTGTTGAGGCCAAGATATTCCATTCCTACCATATGAATCTTGATCTCTAGCCTTCCCCAAGTTGGTTTCCACTCAAATCTTCTTTCCACCAAATCCAAATCCTGTGAGAGAAAGTTGAGTGTTGGTGGGACTATCATTTGAAGCACAAGAGCAAGGAGTTCATCATCAACACACCATTTGTTACTTCTTGGAGAGTGGTGTCTCCTAGATTGGCTAGGTGTCACTTGGGAGCCTCCGAAAAGATTGTGGAGTTGAACCAACGAGTTCGTACGGGCAAGGAGATCGCCTACTTCGTGAAGATCTACTGCTAGTGAGGCAAGTCCTTCATGGGCGACGGCCATGGTGGGATAGACAAGGTTGCTTCTTCGTGGACCCTTCGTGGGTGGAGCCCTTCATGGACTCGCGCAGCCGTTACCCTTCGTGGGTTGAAGTCTCCATCAACGTGGATGTACGATAGCACCACCTATCGTAACCACGACAAAAACATCCATGTCTCCTATTGCGTTTGCACTCTCCAAACCCTTCCTTTTACATTCTTGCAAGTTGTATGCTTTACTATTCGCTGCTCATATACTCTTCGCATGCTTGCTTGAATTGTGTTAAGATTGCTTGACTTGTCCAAAGTTGCTAAAATCTGCCAAGAACTAAAATTGGGAAAATGATAGATTTTTATTTGGTCAAGTAGTCTAATCACCCCCCTCTAGACATACTTCTGATCCTACACTGGGGTGTTTGGATGAACAGTTCCCAGTGGGGGTGGATGAATAGGACCCCGTGGTGTTGCCTCTGGATGAACAGGACCCCGATCGAGCTGGTTGGGGCTGGATGAACAGGACCCCGTGGAGGGCTGGATGAACAAGACGACCCCATGGAGGGTTGGTTGAAAAGTAGCCGGTGGAGGGCTGGATGAACAGTAGCCCGTGGAGGGGTGGTTGAACAGTAGCCCATGGAGAGGGCTGGTTGAACAGTAGCCGATGGAGTAGCGCGCGGTGGAGGCTGGATGAACAGGAGCCCGTGGATGAACAGTCGCAGGTGGAGGCTGGAGGAGGTCGACGGTGGATGACCAGTAGCCCGTGGAGGCTAGAGGAGGTCGAGGGTGGAGATGAAAAATATCCCGTCGAGTCCCGTTTTGAGGTACGCCACACCCCTCCTGGTGAACAGGACTCCCGCTTCGACTGTAGCGCTCCAACACAAGTCTGTTTCCTCCGTTTTGTGGTATGCCACACCCTTCTCGATCAACAGGACCATGCTTCGACTGTAGCGCTCCAACACAAGTCTGTTTCCTCCGTTTTGTGGTATGCCACACCCTTCTCGATCAACAGGACCCCGTTTTAACCGTAGAAGGTCCAACAGAAGACCGTTTGCTTTGTTTTGCGGTAAGACAAACCCCTCCCGATGAACAGGATCCCGTTTCGACCGTGGCCGGTCGAACAAAAGGCCATTTCCTCCGTTCTGCGGTATGCCAGTCCTCATTTCCATCGTTTGTTTCTTCCAAGCCGATTGGCTCCCACTCGTTCCGTTGCCTACCGATGAACACAACGCATTCTGTTGCCTCCCCATGAACACAACAAGGACGCAGTTTCTCCGTTTTGACCCAGCCATGTACACGAGCCCTAGCCGTACGTATGCGTGAGTAGGCGTTCGAGATCTCGCCCGTATGTGCGTACGTGGCCATATTTACTTTCTTCCACCCTGGCCACTGTACGTACGTGTAAATGCTACGTGCACGCCTATACTACGACACGTGCGTGCCCTACATCGACTAGTATGTACGTACACGTTCGCGACCAGAATGACAACGCTATATATGCTTCGACTAGGTGGGTCCCGACTGTCAGGCACTTCCTTGCATGCGAAGATGTAGGTGGTGGGTCCCAGCAGTCAGGGGTGAATCATTTTTTGCCCATAATATGGACGCACTTCATTGCGTGCGAAGATGTAGCTGGTGGGCCAGCAGTCATGGGGGAAACGTTTTTTCGCGGAATACGGTGGCCCGTCCGATGGGTTCCTGCTGTCAGGTGGAGGAATAATTATTTTGCGCATAATAAGGAGGCACTTCCTTGCGGCTGCCGTGGACCCATGTATAGTACTCTTCCGATGGAAGTCGACCGTTGACCACATTGACCATGCCGCGCCGACAGCACCACGGCGGTGGACGATGGTGAGGCCTAGGAAGGGGACGACGTGGAGCTGGGGAAGACGTGGGCAGTGGATGCCCATGCGGAGAGGAGTACGAGGGTTCACTGGTTCGGCTGCGGTGTGAGGATGCCGTCGCCGCAGAATTACAGGGGGTGTGGTGAGTGGAGGGATGGCTTGGCCAACGGTGGGAGTAGTAGGGGCGATGAGGCCTCCGCGGCAGCATAGACGGCCACAGGAGGCAGGAGCAGGCGACACGGCCGACGCTGCTTTGGGCAGATGGAGCAAGAAGACTAGAGGTTGAAGAAGCACTATGGCCATTGGATGGACATCGTACAGTCACTAGAGCTAGAATCGTTCGTATTGACTAAGTTGACAAAGCCCTCCATCCCCATCAACTTAGTAGGCCCAGAAGTCAGCTTCCCACTATGGTGAGTCCCAGCTAGCAGGGGGTATTCATTTTTTTGTGCATAATAATGAGGCACTTCCTTGCGTGCGAAGATATAGCTAGTGGGTCCGCCTATCAGCGGGGGGAACATTTTTTCGCGAAATACAAAGGCCCTTCCGGTGGGTCCTAGCTGTCAGGTGGAGGAATCATTATTTTGTGCGTAATAAGGAGGCATTTCCTTGCGTGCGGCCATGGACCCAGCTGTCAGCCTCTCCACGTACGGTCCACTTCCGATGGGTGTCGTTCATCGACCACGTTGACCAGGCTGCACCGAGAGCACCAGGGCGGTGGACGACGACGAGGCCTTGGAAGGGAACGACACGGAGCCAAGGAAGACTCGGCAGTTGTTCCCCACACAGAGGGGAGTACGAGGGTTTACTGGTTCGTCTGACGTCCCCGGAGAATAACAGCAGGTGTGGGTGAGTAGAGGGATGGCTAGGCCAGCGATGGGAGTACGGTAGTGCGGTGAGGCCTACGCGGCAGCATAGCCGGCCGCGGGAGGAGGGAGTGGGTAGTCCTGCCAGCCCTTGTTTGAGCGGCTCGAGCAGGAAGAGCAGAGATTGAAGAAGCACGACGACCGTTGGATGGACATCCAACAGTCACTGCTCTTCGTGTGTTGACTAAGTTGACACGGCGTTGCGTGTGCGTCAACCTTTTTTAGGAAAGCATACGCGTCAACCTATAGTAGGCGCACAAGTCAGCCTCAATCTGTGGAAAGCAGCATACCGCCTATCTGCCATTATTTCTAATAATGTACAGCCCATTTGCTAATTCTTAAGATTTGTTTTGGATCTCATCCTCTTTTTGATAGCATTACATCCCATATTGTGGCCACGGTTAAAAATTATACGAAATTTTGCATATTTCGGTGCGGTCAACTATTTTTAATCCCGAAATATCGATTCACATTCAAACTATTTTGAAAAATAATTTATATAAATATAAATTCCAAATAATTGTCCATGCATAAAAATCAATGGAATTTAAAATCTTGTAATGAAAAAAATTGAAACTAATTCCCGGTTTGATGTGTTTTAAATATGTACAACCCATTTCTGGGGAAACGAATGTCGGGTGGTAGGTGCGACATATGCCAACGGATGGCTTATCATTATGGGAGCCAGTAAACATCGCCGGTGCCTCGAAGCGGGATGAGGCGAAGACATGCACGCCGGCGAATCTTACCCAGCTTCGGGGCTCTCCATGGAGATAACACCCCTACTGCTGCTTTGCGGGGTCTCCGCATGATCAGTAGATCAACAAGTAGCTACAAGATGCTCCTTGAGCTGTTCGGTGGTAGGAGGAAGAAGGGCAAGGCCAGCTCTCTCCTCTCCCGATGGTGGTGTCTAAAACTCTGTGAGATCAACCCTTTGCATGGGTGTCCTAGGTTTTTTATAGGCCTACCCCCCGAGGGTACAATGGTAATCCGGCTGGGTGCGGGCCCAGGCCGTCAGTGTCTACGACCGCCGTCTTCTCCGCCGGCTTCTGGGGCCCGCTGACTGGTGGGTCCTGTCGGCTGTCGGCCCGTTGGTCGACAGGCTGGTCCCATCGCATGGGGGATCTTGTTGGGGGCTGGTTACTGTGGCCTCGCCTCTGATGACGAGGGTTTTGTCGAGGTAAGCATGGCTACAGTGCCGCCGCCTAGCGGGCTCCCACTGTAGCCTTACCGCGTCTCATCTGCTTAATGGTGCGCGCGCCCCGAGGGGAGCAAGCCGGCTACTGGAAGCCGGCCCGGCCTTCGGCCGGCTGGGGGAGGCCAGGCCGCCTTCGGATGTCTCTCTGACCGAAGGGGCCTGCCGCCTGCGGGCCGTACTGGCATCCCGTCGTGGGTGGCGTCATGATTCTCATGGCAACAGTGCCACGCTGGACGGGGGATGGTCGCCCCGTAAAGCGTACTGTAGCCATGCATCTTCCGGGATTCGGGGGTGGCAGCGTTTGCTGTAGCCACGCCCTGTCCCGTCACCGTTATGGGTGATGGTCTTTAGGATGCGGTGTTCGGCCGCCTGCTTCTTGGAGTCGGCCCTTCGAGGGCCGCCTTCTGGGAGACGGTCCTTCATGGGCCGACTTCTTGGAGTCGGCCCGATTGTGGCATCCTCCAAAGGTTGTTTTATGGCCGGGCCACCTTCTGCCAGCCGGCTTAGGTGATAGCCGGCCGGAGGAAGGTGGCCCTGTGTCTTAGGTGCTTCGAGGTCCAATCGACCCGTTGTTTTTTCTGAGGTCCAAAGGGAGCCGGTTAGGCTACCCGTGGTCATTTACTCCGATAGTAGTCCCCGAAGCTGGTTGGGCTTCGCGGCTTGAAGGGAAATCGAGAAGCTCGGCCAGCTTCCTATCCTGAGGAGCCGGCAGCTAGGAGCCGGCCCTTCTTGCGCATGCCTTCTCGGCGAAGCCTCCTCAAAATTCGGAGGCGGGAACCAGCAAGCGCACCAGCCGAGCGGTGGGTTGACCGCCCGCTTTCCGCACGCCGCATGGCACCCTTCGGCTGGCAAGGCCTGCCAGCCCACGCGCGTGACGGGACGCCGTTGCAGGACGGGGCCCGCCACTCCCGCGCCTCGGCCCGTGCGCGGATCTTCTATGGCCCGAACCGAGCGCACGTCTTTCGGCGGCGGTTCCCACTCGCCATCAAGGCGCGATAATCGCGGGGTGTGGGGGAGTGGGTGCTGTTAATCCTACGCCCCCCGTGCCTCGCCTCCTCAGCTACGCCGCGTGAGGCTATAAGTAGGGGTGGGGAGGGGGAGCAGCAGTCGTTCGCACGCTCGCCCTCGCCCTGCCTCCTCCTTCTTCTGCCTCGCTGCGGTAGCTCCTCGCCGTGCTCCCGCTTTGCCATCCATTCTTTCCTCCCAGCGTGCCGCAGGCTTGCTACCTCCGCGCCGGGCACTTCTCGCCGTCGCACTTGCCCTCATGGCTCCGATGTCGAGCTCTTGGGATGGCTCCACCATCCATGACGACCACATCAAGTTTCTTCGCAAGACGCGGCGGCTGCCAAGCGAGGATCTTGTGCAAGTCCGCCTCGCGCTAGCGAGGAAGATCTCGCCGGCGCCGGAGGAAGGCGAGCGAGTGATCATCTACTCGCACTGCATGCGCGGCGTCGGCCTCCCCGCCAGTGGCTTCTTCCGCGCGTTCCTTGAGTTCTACCAGCTCCAGCCGCACCACCTCACCCCCAACATGGTGGTGCTGCTGTCGGCCTTCGTCTCTTTGTGCGAAGGCTTCCTCAGCGTCCTCCCCACCATCGAGCTCTGGGGGGAGTTTTTTCAATACAAGCTCGGCACGGCCGTCGCCGGCGTGCCGGCTCAGTGCGGCGCCTTCATCGCCATGAGGAGGTCCACGGCCGACAACCCCTTCCCTTCTGTCGCGCTGATCCAGTTCGTGAAGCTCTGGCAACATTCTTACTTTTATGTAAAGAACGTTGCCCCGAATGGCGACTATGTCAACTTGCCGGCTTATGTACCCGGCCCGCCGACTGGGAGGCCGGCTTCATGGTCCTACCGGGCCAGATCGCTGACGCCGGCTGGGGCCGGAGCCGTCGCCCGACTTTGGGTTCTCATCCAGTCGGATCGCCTGACCGGGCCCGACTTGATCGCCGCCTTCGTCGAGCGCCGGGTCCTTCCGCTTCAAGGCCGCCCTCATCTGATTTGTCAGATGAGCGGCCATTTCGACCCGAGCCGGCTCAGCACTAGAGAGATGCCTCACGACGAGATGTCCTACATGGTGAACTACATCGCCAACTGCAAGCTCAAGCCGGACTGGCAGTATGGCATGGCGCCATTCTCTCGTGCCAATCCGCCACCTATGGTAAGTCTTCTTTCTTTGTTTGTTGCGGAATCCTTTTCCGGGCTGACTCTTGACCCGTCGGTCTGTCCTGAACCAGAATTCCCTCCTTCATCCTCCGGCCGAGATCGTGGGGCCGGAGCACGAGTTCGCCCCCGACCGCGACGCGGACGACCCTGACGACGCCGACTTGGGGGCGGCCGCCCTGGACGACGATGCCGCGGGGGGCGGCGGCGAGACTGGCGGCTCCGGCTTCACCGCCGGCTTCGAAGACTGGCCCAACGATGACGAGGCCGATCCCGGTCCATGCTGCCAGCCGGCGTCCGACCCCCAAGGTGCCGGCCCATCCGGTGGGCCGGCTGCACGAGGCGGCATACTGAAGCGGCGAGCGGCACCGACTCCCTTCGGCAGCCGGCCGAAGAGGCCTAAGGTTCCCGCGGAGGCAACCAAGCGGGACGAGGCGGCCGCAAAGGCGGCCCGCTTCCGCAAAGTGGTGAAGCAGCCGCAGGCAGTCTCGGCGTAAGTTCTTGTCTTCACGTGACTTTCTTTCTTTTCTTCGTTTGATGCTCTTCTAAGTCTTGTCTCCTGCTTTGTCAATCAGGGCCCCGCTCTCTCTTAAGCGGACTACCGCCGCCTCCATAGTCGGCGGAGCGGGAGGGTCTGCAGGCTCCCGTCGCATAGATCCCCGCGCCAAGCTTCTGGCGGCGACGGAGCGGAACACGCGGGAATCGCGGGAGGAGCGGGAGGCGGAGGAGAGAAGGGCAGCCGCCGCCGAGCCGGCCCTGGAGACGAGATGGAGTCGGCCGAGGCGCAGGCCGACGCGGCGGACAGGGCCCGAGCGGAGGCCGAGGCCACGGAGAACACGGCGGAGGCCCTTCGAGGCCAGCCTCCGCGGCTCGTCTTCCCCCTCCATTCCGCGCCCCCGGACGTCCCGCAGCCCCCGCCGGAGGAGATCAGCCGCGACCCACCGGTGGCGGAGAGGGAGGAAGGCGACGTAGTTGTCCTGGAGGGAGGAGTGGTGCCGCCTCCGTCGGCCGAGACCGGCCAAGACAGCCAGCCCGAGGTGCCACCCGAGCGGCCGACTGCGCAGACGTATCTTGTGGTTTTGTCGCCATCTCGCCGCCGTGCGATGAGGGCGGCTCGGAGCCGGATACGTAGAGGCGACCGCCTCCAGCTCGTTGTCGCATGAGCTAGAGTCGTACACCACTAGCTAGCCAGGGTGGACGCAGGGCGGTGGGATAACCGCGCTGAACTTGGTGGCGCAAGACGTCCGCAGCCGTCTTCAGGCCCAAGCCACCGCGCTGCAACAATGTACCCGAGAATTTCTCGCGACGCGGGTGGTCGTTCGGGTGAGTTCTTTTGTTCTTGATTTCATTCCGTGGGGGCGCGTCAGCGCACCCACTGGGTGTAGTCCCCGAGTTCCGAGCCGGCTGCTGAGCAGGCGGCTTGGAACTTCTTCGAAGACTTGTTTTACTGACTTACTCTTGGTTGCTTCTTCGTCCTGTTTGCAGGATTACCACAACCTCCACGCCGCTACCTTCAACTCCCAGGTCCGGGAGGCAGACAAGATGGCCGCCGATCTGACGAAGAGCCGGCTTGAGTGTTTTTGTCCTTTCATCTTATGTGGGGGCGCGTCAGCGCACCAACTGGGTGTAGTCCCCGAGATTCGGGCCGACTGCTGAGCAGTCGGATCGGATCTTTCTTGCCGACTTCTTTCTTAACTTTTTCTTTCCATACTGGCAGGAGCCAACATCGACTAGAGGCAGCAGCTGGGTGCCGCACAGACCGCCCCTCGCACCAAGGAGGGCAAACTCAGTGCCAAGCGCCCCTGAAGGCGGCCCAGGACAGCGAGGCCGCCCTCAAAACCGAATTCGAGACCAAGGCGGCAGGCTGGGCTGAGGCAAGGCAAGCTCTGAGCGAAGGCTACGGCCGTGTCGAGGACTTGGTTAACGATAGCCCGCCTTCTCCTTCACTTTTTGCTTGTTTTTGCAAGTCGGTTTATCTCCTGACTTGCTCTGTTTCTTCTTCTTTGTGAACAGTACTTTCCAGGCCACTCCGTCGCTGCCAACCAAGCCATCTAAGCCCACCGAGAGGTCCGGTGGCAGGCTGCGGTTGAGATCGCGCCGGATGCCAACCGGTCGCTTGAGGAGCAGCTTCTGGCGATCGAGGCCCGCCTCCAGCCGGCCTACCGCATGCTTCGTCGGCTCTAGCGTGCCGGGGCGCAGGTGCTGGCCTCCCTTTGGCCTGGCGAGGTAATCCCTCGCACCCCCAGCCGCACTGCCGACTGGCTGGAGGTAGTCGTCGGCCGCCTTGAGGCCTGGAAGGCTTCGACAACTTGATCTGGCGCTCGACGGGCGCTAGAGTTCGTCCGGGCTTGGTACCCTGGGCTGAACTTGGATCAGTTGAGCAACGGGCGGCAGGAGGTCGACGAGGAGCTGGAGGCGGTGTGGCCGGCTATCATCCGGCGCGCCTCGGCGATCATCGACTTCACTGACACCAGCGCCTTTGCTCCTCAGGTGAACGAGGACGGCATCACGCAGCCGGAGGACTGGTTCGGGCTGAACCCGGCCGATGGTGAGGACTCGGTGGAGGAGATTGACTCCAGCGACGAGGGCGAGGAGGAGGAGGAGGAAGACGGAAAGGATGCTGAGCTAAATGTCGGAGCAGCTGGCCAGCCTCATCCTGACCGTGCCTCCAGCAACGAGGCACGCGTGAACGCTCCGCCTGCCACCAGCGACGACCAGGCCGAGACTCGCCAGCCGGTCACTCCTCCAGCTGACATCGCCGTCTCCGCCGTTCTTCCTGAAGCTCCAGGTGCTCCCTTGGCTTGATTTATCATTTACTTCCCTGCTAGTTACCCTTTGGACAAACTTGTTATTTTGCGCAATTCCACCCACTAGGGGTGTATTCAAACTTTGTTGAATGCCGGCCTTTCGAAGGCTTTTTGATGTAAATATTATTATGCATGTGTTTGGCTTCCATTCTGAATTGCTTTTTATCTTTCAGCTTTCTTCCTTTGCCGCCTTCCCTTGGTTGCCGCCTTCCCAGCCGGATAGCCGCTCTGCAGTCTGTGGCCGGGTAAGGAAATCGGCCGTCTAGGAAGGCAAATGTTTGAGCTTTCTTAGATTTTGGCAGAGTAGGAAAGGAAGCCGGCCAGCCGAGTGCTTCGATAGTCGGTTGGCGATGGGGGAAGCCGGTTTGTGCTATGTAAGTTCGTTAGTCCTTAGCCATTTTTCATGTGGGCATCCTTTCCGCCTTTAGCTCTTGCTAGTCGGGTAGCTAATTCTTCGAGCTATGACTCTCGCAAGAGAGGGCTTGGGTGCCGGCACATTACTTGTCTGACTGCAGGTAGAACTTGGACATAACTCAAGGCGGCAAGTCCCCGGGCCGACTAGTCGAACCCGGTGCCGGACGAAGAAAATGAATGTAGTGGCGTAACCATGGGTATGATACCCGGCATACATAGATAAAATAGGGCAGTCCCCGAGAACTCCTCGGGGGCCCGTTGTCTCATACTTAATACAAAAGGTAGCATGATACATACTGCATTTTAACTGTAAAATCTTCGAAGAAGATTGGCGTTCCACGGGCGCTCCGACTCCTTGCCGGAGTCGTCTCTCTTGCGTGCCTTCGGCTTCTGTGCATCGATTAGGTAATAGGAGTCATTTCCCAGAGCCCGGCTGATGACGAAGGGGCGTTCCCAAGGGGCCGAGAGCTTGTGCTGGCCGGCTGTTCCCTGGATTAGCTGGAGCACAAGGTCTCCCTCTTGGAAAGCTCTTGGCCTCACTCTTCGACTGTGGTAACGACGAAGCCCTTGCTGGTAGATGGCGGACCGACTGAGGGCTAATGGCCGGCTTTCTTCCAACAAGTCGACGTCGTCTTCTCTTGCTTCCTTGGCCTCCGCCTTCGTGTACATGGTGACTCGAGGTGAGTCGAACTCGATGTCAGTTGGGATGACAGCCTCAGCACCATATACAAGGAAGAAGGGGGTGAAGCCGGTCGCCTTGTTTGGAGTAGTGCGCAGACTCCAGAGGATGGCCGGTAGCTCGTCGAGCCAACAGCCGGCCGAAAGCTCCAGTGGCACGACCAGTCGGGGCTTGATCCTGGAGAGGATGAGGCCGTTTGCTTGCTCGACTTGGCCGTTTGACTGCGGGTGGGCAACGGACGCTAAGTCCAGTCGGATGCCCTGTGTCACGCAAAAACGTGCCAATGCTCCCTTGGCGAAATTTGTGCCGTTGTCAGTGATGATGCTGTGTGGAACGCCGTACCGGGTTGTAATGTTGGCAATGAATGTCACGGCAGTCGGCCCATTCAGCTTCTTGATCGGCTTTGCTTCAATCCACTTGGTAAATTTGTCTACGGCAACAAGCAGATGTGTCATGCCACTGCGCGCCGTATTGAATGGTCCGACCATGTCCAGTCCCCAGACGGCAAAGGACCAAGTGATGGGGATGGTTTTGAGTGCAGAAGCCGGCAGGTGTTAGGGCATCTGCTTGTCGGGTGGAGCCTATTCGTGCTAGGGCATCTGCTTGCTCATTATCGGCCCGAGGCACGTGAAGGAACTCGCACCCCTTGAAATATCCGCTGAGCTGCTGGACAAGGAAACGGTAGCTCGCCATGTTTGCGTCCTTGGCATCCCAGTCACCGGATGATTGCTGCACCACTAAGTCCGAGTCTCCATAGCACAGGATCCGGCGGATGCCGAGTTCCTTGGCTAGCCGGAGCCCGTGTATGAGCGCCTCGTACTCGGCCACGTTGTTGGAGGCGGCAAAGTGGATTTGCAATGTGTATCTAAGTTTGTCGCCTTTGGGAGAAGTGAGGACGATGCCGGCTCCCAAGCCGGTGCGCATCTTGGATCCGTCAAAATGCATCCGCCAATGGGTGGAGTCCCGGGCCGGCGGCAGGTACTGGGTCTCGGCCGGGGGACTTGATGGCGGTGCGGGGTTGATAGTAAATTGTGTACGGAGCCAGTGCAATGGCCCATTTCGCCACTCGGTCGGATGCATCCCGGTTGCCTATGATCTCGGCAAGCGGGGCAGTGCATACGACCGTAATGGGATGCTCTTGAAAGTAGGGCTTGAGTTTCTTGGAGGCGAAGTACACACCATAGCACATTTTCTGATAGTGCGGGTAATTATGTTTTGAGGTGGACAATACTTCACTCAAATAATATACCGGCCTTTGGACTAGCTGAGCTCGGCGTTCCTCTGGGCGCTGAACCACAATGGCTGGGCTGACCACCCGGCTGGTGGAGGCGATGTAGAGGAGCATGGGCTCCTTCTCAGTTGGGGCCGCCAAGACAGGCGGTGTGGACATCATCTTTTTCAGCTCGCGGAACGCTCGATCCGCCTGGTCATTCCACTCAAAATGAGCAGATTTCTTCATGAGTCGGTAGAGGGGGGGAGCCTTCTCTTCGAGCCGGCTCATGAAGCGGTTCAAAGATGCTAGGCATCCGGTAAACTTCTGGACGTCTTGCAGCTTGGTAGGGACCTTCAATCTCTCTATGGCCTTGATCTTCACTGGGTTGCACTCGATGCCGCGTTCGGAGACCAGAAAGCCTAGAAGTTGGCCGGCTGGTACTCCGAACACATATTTCTCCGGGTTGAGCTTGATCTGAAACCGGCGCAAGTTCTCAAAGGTTTCCTTGAGGTCTTCCAGCAGGGTGCCGCGTTTCTCCATCTTCACCACAACATCGTCTACGTAGACGTGGGAATTTCTGCCGAGTTGCTTGAGGAGGCATTTCTGCATGCAATGCTGAAAAGTGGCACCGGCATTTCTCAAGCCGAATGTCATAGTCAGGTAACAGAAAGCTCTGAATGGGGTGATGAAGGCGGTCTTCAAGCGATCAGCCGGGTTCAACTTTATCTGGTGGCAGCCGGAATAGGCATCCAAGAAACTCAACAGCAAGCATCCGGCTGTGGAGTCTATCACTTGGTCAATCCTTGGCAGGGCGAAAGGATCTTTGGGGCAGGCTTTGTTGAGGCTGGTGTAATCAATGCACATGCGCCATTGCTTGTTCTTCTTCAGCACGAGGACCGGGTTGGCAAGCCATTCTGGAAAGAACGCATCCATAATGAAGCCGGCTGCCAGAAGCCGGGCTATCTCTTCTCCGACTACTCTTCTCTTCTCTTCTGACAGGCGGCGCAAGGGCTGCCTGACCGGCTTTGCGTCAGATCAGACATGTAGCTTGTTCTCGGCAAAATCCGTCGGGACACTCGGCATGTCTTTGGGAGACCATGTGAAGATGTCCCGATTCTCACGGAGGAAATCAATGAGCTCGCCTTCCTATTTGCTTTCAAGGCCTGTGCCTATGATAGCGTGCCTTTCTGGGTGCGCCGGGTCCAGGGGTATCTTCTTTGTCTCCTTGGACGACTGGAAAGAACCTTGAGCTTCGCATTCTTTGGGGTCAGGAGACAAAGCCGGCTGCTTGCCAGCCAGGGCCACAACTCAGTCCAGCATTTTCTTTTCTTCAGCGATCACAAGGGACTCGGCCAGCCGACTACTGGCTGCTGCACACTGAGATGACTTCTTGTAGTCTCCGGCTATGGTGATAATGCCCTTGGAGGCCGGCATCTTCATCTTGAGGTAGGCATAGTGGGGCACAGCCATAAACTTGGCCAACGCTGGTCGGCCAAGCAGTGCGTGGTACGGGCTCTCCAAATCCACTACCTCGAACCATATTGCCTCTCGGCGGAAATGATCTTTGTCTCCAAAGAGGACATCCATCTTGATCTTGCCGATTGGTGAGAAGGACAGGCCGGGTACGATGCCATGGAACACTATCCAGCTAGGCATGAGTTGCTTCGGCTTGATATTGAGCTTCTCCATGGTATCTCGGTACAGAATGTTGATACTGCTCCCGCCGTCTATCAGCACGCGGGAGAAACGAGTGGCGCGCTTCTCCGTTGCCAGCGTAGCATCCAAAATAAGGGCATAGGAGCCAGGAGACAGCATCACCTCTGGGTGGTCATCCCGGCTCCAGCTGATGGGTTTCTCCAACCAGTGCATAAACTCAGGGTTACTGGAGGCGACCGCGTTGACTTCTTGGTGTAGGCGGCGCCGACTTTGCCGATCGTCTGGTTGGCTCGTGAAGACGACGTAGGCAGCATGCTCATCAGGGAACTCATCATGGACGGCTCCGGCTGCTGGTCGAGCGGCCGGCTACTGGGGGGCAGGAGGCAGCTGGCACGCAGGCGGAGGCGACAACAGCCCCTCGCCCTTGGAGATTCGGGTGAGCCAATGGCACTTCCGGGTCGTATGGTTGGACGGCTTCGTGCTATTGTGGAAGTTGCAGGGGGCGTCGAGAGTTTGCTCGTAGGAGAAACCTGGCTGCCAAGCCGGCCTGCCGCCCTTCTGTTTCTTGGGAGCCGGCCGTCCCTCGGGCTGCTCTTCTTCGACCGTTGCCACCTGCCGACTAGTGGAAGGCAGCATCGGAGCCTTGCGCTTGTTGTCGCTTTGATATGGGCGCCGAGTGGACTCTCCAGCCGGCGTCTTGGGAGCCGGCGCAAGCACTTTCCCGGAAGTGTCGACTCGAAGCTCGGTCTTCATGGAGGAATCGGCCATGGCATATTTGTCCGCGATGATCAGCAGCTCGTCAAGGGTAGTCGGCTCGTCGCAGAGGAGTCGGTGCTTGAGGAGGGTGCCCTCTCGGCACCCGGCCGTGAAGTACTCGATCGCCTGAACCTTGTACACCCCTTCGCAGGAGTTTCGGGGCTCGGCCCAACGCGTGAGGTAGTCACGAGTCGACTCATTGGGTCCTTGTACGCACAAGGAGAGCTGTTGGGGCTTGGGTGCCCGCTTGTAGGTGCTGGTGAAGTTGCGGATGAAGGCTTCCGTGAAGTCGAGCCAGCTATTGATGCTGTAAGGCTTGAGGCTGTTGAGCCAGGTGCGTGTCGTGCCTTGGAGCATCAGGGGGACATACTTCACGGCAACATGCTGGTTGCCATTTGCTATGCGAACCGCGATGGAGTAGTCGATCAACCAGTCCTCCAGCTTCACGGAGCCGTTATACTTGGGCGTGTCTCTTGGGAGCGAGAACCCTTTGGGAAAGGGCTCGTCACGGATGCGGGGGCCGAAACAAGGAGTGCCGACATCATCTTCTTCTTCTAGGGCCAGGGATCGTGCAAGGCGGTCGATCCGATGGCGGGCATCGTTCTCGCCGACTCCTTCACGGCGACCAAGTCGGCCGCTGAGAGTCGGATGCTCGATAGGCGGCAGGGTGGGATATCCCTCCCCGCGAGGTGGATGAGGGGGCAAGTCGCCTCGTCTCTCCACGCCTCGGGGACGGCCTTCCGCGTCGCGCTCGATGGTGATTCATGTCCGGCTGCGGCTAGCAGCCGGCTTGTAACACCCACGATGCGGCTATATCTCCCACATGTCAAAGCATGACTTAGAGGCATAACCGCATGGTGGTTTTGTCGCAAGAAGGGTCATCTTCACACAATCCCATGTAATGAACAAGAATGGGATAAAGAGAGTTGGCTTACAATCGCCACTTCACACAATACATAATTTAAGTCATACATCATTCAAAGTACACTCATAGACCGACTACGGTCAAGTTCAAATGAAAAGAAGACAACCCCAAATGCTAGATCCCCGATCGTCCCGACTGGGCTCCGCTACTGATCATCTGGAAATGAAACATAGTAACGACCAAGGGCCTCATCAAATTCCCACTTCAACTCAGTTGCGCCATCTGCTCTGGTATCCTCGGCACCTGCATCTGTTTTGGTAGAATCTGTGAGTCACGAGGACTCAGCAATCTCACATCCGCGAGATCAAGACTATTTAAGCTCATAGGAAGGAAAGGTGTAATATGGTGGAGCTGCGGCAAGCACTAAGCATATATGGTGACTAAGATATGCAAGTGAGAGCGACAAGAGAAGCAACGCGTCGGTCGAGAAGCTAGAAGCGATCAAGAAGTGATCCTGAAACTACTTACGTCAAGCATAACTCAAACCGTGTTCACTTCCCGGACTCCGCCGAGAAGAGACCATCACGGCTACACACTCGGTTGATGCATTTTAAAGAGGTCAAGTGTCAAGTTATCTACAACCGGACATTAACAAATTCCCATCTGCCTCATAACCACGGGCACGGCTTTCGAAAGATTATATACCCTGCAGGGGTGTCCCAACTCAGCCCATCACAAGCTCTCACGGTCAATGAAGGAATAGACCTTCTCCCGGGAAGACCCGATCAGTCTCGGAATCCCGGTTCACAAAACATTTCGACAATGGTAAAACAAGACCAGCAAAGCCGCCCGATGTGCCGACAAATCCCGATAGGAGCTGCACATATCTCATTCTCAGGGCACACTGGATGAACACTACGTACAACTAGAACCAGCCCTCAAGTTTCCCCGAGGTGGCGCTGCAAGTGGCTCTAGTTTGGACCAACACTCAGAGGAGCACTGGCCCGGGGGGGTAATAAAGATCACCCTTGGGCTCGCAAAAACCCAAGGGAAAGGGATTAGGTGGCAAATGGTAAAACCAAGGTTGGGCCTTGCTGGAGGAGCGTTATTCAAAGCGAACTGTTAAGGGGGCCCCATAAATCACCCAACCATGTAAGGAACGCAAAATCAAGGAACATAACACCGGTATACGGAACTAGGGCGGCAAGAGTGGAACAAGTCACCAGGCATAAGGCTGAGCCTTCCATCCTTTACCAAGTATACAAGGTGCATTAATTTAAACAGGAGATATTGTGATATCCCAAAATAACAATGTTCCGACCAGGAACAAACTTCATCTTCACCTGCAACTAACAATGCTATAAGAGGGGCTGAGCAAAACCGGTGACATAGCCAGACAAAGGGTTTGCTAGGACAGGATGGTTAGAGGTTTAACATGGCAATAGGTAGGCATGGTGAACAATGGCAGGTAGGGCTAACATAGCAAAAGAGCGAGTACTAGCAAGCAAAGATAGTAATGATTTCGAAGGTATGATCATCTTGCCTGCAAGGTTCTCAGAGTTGTCGAAGGCTGGATCCTTGTTAGCGTACTCAACAGGTTCCTCGTGCACGTACTCGTCTCCCGGCTCTACCCAAAGCAAGAACACAAGCAAAGGAACCACAATAAAACACGGTGCAATGCACAAGCAACATGATACAATACATGTCATGATATGCGAGATGTGATATGCAATGCATATGCGTGCTTCGGAAGGAAAGATGATGAACAAGGCATCAACTTGGCAAACCAAGTATGCCGCTGGAAAGATGAGATGATTTAGGTTGAAATTGATATAAAGATCACCGGATTCGGATGCACGGTTTGCAAATGACAAGACAAGAATGACACAAAGCTGCGTTTAACAGCGCGATGCTACTTAGCATGCAACAAGAAACTATGCTACAGCACCCCAAAATAAAAACAAAGCATATGGCAATGATCTACAGGAGATGCTTTACAAAAGAGAACACTGAGCTACGGCTAATTCACATCATAACAGGTTCAAACAAGCATGGAGAAAGTGCAAAAAATTATCAGGTTGGACATGGCATAAACAGCAGCACGAAGCAATGTTCAGAGCAAGTTATCAACATGCTACAGGAACTTATAATAGCAAAGTAAGACATGGCATGAATCTACTCAAAGCCTAGATCAAAACTCCCTTACTGACCATAAGCCAAAAAGGATCAGAAAATAAGATGGCACCCATGTAAACATAGCAAGTTTCGTTAACAGATTTCAGCAAACAAAGCATGGCATTGAAATAATTATGAAGGCACCTTCACGAGCTCGATGCACTCACTACAGAGCATCCCATGATAAACTAAGCATACATCCACCAAGAAGACATGACATAGAAGCTATACATGGCAAGAAACAACATCCTAGCATATCCGGACCAACTACAACAACCTTGGCCAAATTGAATAACATGTAAACAATCTGCCAGGAAACATTTTGAAGCAAAAGTAGAGCACGAAAATGACATGCTAGACTACTCCATAATTGCAACCAGGACCATGGATGGATAGAGCAAAACCATGTTTTCAAAACACCCTTACTGAAGTATCTCAAATTATGCATGGATCTCTCTGTAGCAACATGTTTACATGGCAATAAAATTACAGCAGAACAGGAACTAAAAACAGCGTTAACACGAAGCCTAGTTTGCATGCTTGTGCTAGTAACCACATTGGTCACAAAAATACATGGTAAGCACCTCTGTAAAGAAGACATAGCCTAGTTCAAAACACATTTAGGGACCAAGTCCATATGATGCACACCTCAATCATGGCAAAAATGACAAAAGAGCTCGTGCTGATAAGATTCTGAAACTAACATTATGAAGCCCTCTTACAACATCATTTCGGGCATCAAGATTAGCTCAAATGCAAATGATGCAATTGAATGAAATGATATACTGTTCGAGTCGAACAATTTGACATATTATACGCACGAATCGGAGCTACGGGTGCGAAGATGTGATGCAATGAACATGCAATGATTTTAATAGCAGATATGAGACTTGCCGGAGACAGGGACGATGGCGGTCGGAGTTGTCGGGGACGGAGCCGGGGAGGTCGAAGAAGATGCCGAAGAGGGGCGCTCCGGCCGGATCACGCGGATCGAGGCGGAGGGCGGCGCGGGCCGGCGAGCAGGACGTCGAACTCGGCCGGGGCGGCGCCGGCGGAGGAGCGGCCACGGGCGAGATGGAAGCGGTCGGCGATGGGGTCCCGCGACAGCGGCGCGCCGAGGCGGCGGCGGCGGAGACGGAGGAGCTCGGGCGGAGGCGGCAGCGGGCGGCGGCGGATCCGGGCCCCGCGGGCCTGGCGCGGGCCGCGGCGGGCTTCGGCGGCGGCGGGCGCGGCGGCGCCACGTGGCAGCGGGCGATTCGTCCGGGCGCGGCGGTGGACGCGTCCGGTCCGATCCGGACGTGTCCGGCGGCGCGGAGAGGGGTTCGTCTAGGGTTTCGTCCGGAATTTCGGGGAAGGGATCTATATATAGAGGTAGAGGGAGCTAGGAGTGTCCAAATGGGGTGCGGTTTTCGCCCACACGATCGTGATCGAACGACCGAGAGCATGGAGGGGAGTTTGATGGGTTATTGGGCGGTTTTGGAGGGGTGTTGGGCTGCAACTTAAAAGAGGCCTTTGCGGATATGCGGATAACCGTTGGATTACCAGACAAGCTCCCAATGACCCAAAACTTGACAGGTGGTCTACCAGTGCTATACCAGGGACACTTGGCAAGGCTCGGTCCATTACGAGAACGTTCAACATCCGCACACGAAAGGAGACGAGAGGGGTGTGCCGGTGCATGTGGGAGTGTCGGATTGCGAAACGGACAACGGGGAAAATGCTCGGATGCATGAGACGAACACGTATGCAAATGAGATGCACATGATGACATGATATGATATGCATGACATGAATAAAATGCAAACCAAAAGACAAAACCCAACCACAGAGGGAATATCATATCACATAGCCAAAAATGGCAAGAGTTGGAGTTACAAAGATGGAAAGCTACATCCGAGGTGTTACAACACTCCACCACTACAAGAGGATCTCGTCCCGAGATCTAGGACTGAAAGAACTCCGGATATTCGGAACGGAGGTGATCCTCGCGCTCCCAGGTGGCTTCTCGGTCGGAATGGTGTGACCACTTCACATTAAGGAATTTGATTGACTTTTTGCGAGTCTTGCGCTCGGTTTCTTTGAGAATAGCACCGGGGTGCTCATGATAAGAGAGATCTTCTTGGAGGTCGATATCCTCGAAGTTGATAGTGCGCTCAGGAGTCTTGAAGCACTTGCGAAGCTGTGACACGTGAAACACATCGTGCACGTTTGCAAAGTTGGATGGAAGCTCGAGTTGATAGGCGAGATCGTCTCTTTTACCAATGATCTTGAAAGGACCCACGTATCTAGGGGCAAGCTTCCCTTTGATACCAAAGCGACGAGTGCCTTTCATTGGAGAGACGCGGAGGTAGACATGGTCTCCGATTTCAAAAGCCACATCATGGTGCTTGTCATCATAATAGCTCTTCTGGCGCTATTGCGCGGCCTTGAGATTCTCACGAATGACTTTGCACATTTCTTCGGCTTCTGTGATCAAGTCGTTGCCAAGAAGTTGGCGTTCACATGTCTGGGACCAATTGAGAGGAGTATGGCACTTTCTGCCATAGATAATTTCGAATGGGGCCTTGCCCGAACTCGCTTGGAAGCTATTGTTGTAGGAAAACTCGGCATATGGAAGACAATCTTCCCACTTCATACCGAAAGAGATGACACAAGCCCTGAGCATATCTTCAAGAATTTGATTGACTCGCTCGACTTGGCCACTTGTTTGAGGATGGAAAGCTGTGCTGAAACGAATGTTGGTGCCCATGGCCGTCTGAAAGGAGTCCCAGAACTTAGAAGTGAAGATGCTTCCACGATCTGAAGATATCAACTGTGGAATACCGTGCAAGGAGACAATTCTGGTGGTGTATAGCTCTGCCAGCTGAGTTGCTGTGATAGATTCTTTGATAGGAAGAAAATGAGCCACTTTGGTAAGCTTGTCAATGACAACGAAGATAGCATCATTTCCACGCTTGGACTTAGGAAAACCAGTCACGAAGTCCATCTCGATATGATCAAACTTCCATTCCGGAATAGCAAGAGGTTGGAGGAGACCAGCTGCTCGTTGGTGTTCTGCTTTCACTCTTCTGCAGACATCACATTCATTCACGAATTGAGCAATCTCTCGCTTCATTCGAGTCCACCAATATGACTGCTTGAGGTCATGGTACATCTTTGTACTTCCAGGATGAATGGATAGGAGGGAATTGTGTGCCTCATTCATGATGACTTTTCTCAGATCGCCTTTTGGAACCACAATGCGATCCTCGAAGAAAAGAGTATCTTTGTCATCCAAGCGATAGCACTTGTATTTAGGAATGCCCTTGTCAATACCACGTTTCACCTTCTTCACCATGGTATTCAGGAGTTGTGCCTCACGAATTTGATCTTCCAAAGTAGGAGAGACTATGAGGTTGGCAAGAAAGCCTTGAGGAACAACATGAAGATTCAGCTTGCGGAAGGCTTCACAGAGATCCGGTTGAAACGGCTTGAGAATTAGACTGTTGCAATAAGCCTTTCTGCTAAGAGCATCTGCAATCACATTCGCCTTGCTAGGAGTATATTCGATACTCGGATTGTACTCCTGAATCATTTCGACCCATCGAGTTTGCCTGAGATTAAGGTTGGGTTGAGTGAAGATATACTTGAGGCTCTTGTGATCGGTGAAAATGTCCACTTGCCTTCCCAATAAGAGATGTCTCCATGTTATCAATGCATGGACAACTGCCGCCAACTCAAGATCATGAGTGGGGTAGTTCTTTTCGTTGGGCTTCAATTGACGAGAGGTATAGGCCACAACTTTTTTCTCTTGCATCAACACAACACCGAGACCTTGAAGGGAAGCATCACAGAATACTTCGAATGGCTTGGATTCATCAGGAGGAGTCAAAACAGGAGCTGTGACTAGCCTCTTTGAGGGTGTTGAAAGTGACGTCACACTCAGGCGTCCAGACATACTTGACATGCTTCTGGAGAAGGTTGGAAAGAGGCTTTGCAATCTTAGAGAAGTTCTCAACGAATCTTCGGCAATAGCTTGCAAGACCGAGAAAACTGTGGAGCTGCTTGACATTCTGAGGAGGTTCCCAATTCAGAACTGCAGAAACCTTCGCGGGATTAACAGCAATGCCCTTGGCAGAGATGATATGAGCAAGATAAAGAACTCCATCGAGCCAGAACTCACATTTGGAAAACTTCGCATAGAATTGATGCTCTCTGAGCTTGTCGAGCACCAATCGCAAATGTTTGGCATGATCCTGCTTATTCTTGGAGAAGACCAAAATATCATCGAGATACACCAGAACAAATTCATTGGTGTAGGGGTTGAAGATAAAGTTCATCATGCGGGAGAATGTTGGAGGAGCATTGACAAGGCCGAAAGACATGACAGTATATTCATAAGAACCATAGCTTGTTTTGAATGCTGTCTTGGGGATATCTTGTTCACGAATGCGAATCTGATGATACCCCATACGAAGGTCAAGCTTGGAGAAGAGTTTAGCCCCTTTGAGTTGCTCGAAAAGCTCATTGATGTTGGGAAGTGGATACTTGTTCTTGATTGTCTTCTTGTTCAATGGACGGTAATCGACACAAAGTCGGTCCGTGCCATCCTTCTTCTGGACAAAAAGAACTCCACAACCCCATGGGGAAGAACTCGGTCTGATCAAACCTAGACGCTCTTGTTCATCGAGCTGCTTCTTTAATTCCTTTAGCTCCTTGGGTCCAAGCTTGTATGGACGCTTGCAAACGGGTTCCGTACCAGGCTCAAGATCAATAACGAACTCGACTGGCCGATGAGGAGGCATACCCGGAAGCTCTTCTGGAAAGACATCTTGGTTCTCACAAACGACTGGAATTTTAGAAATAGCATCCAATTCGCCCTTCTCATTGAGAGAAAACAACCGAATGGTTTCATCACGAGCAGCATAGATGATAACATCCTCAGAAGGGTGAGTCAATTGAATTTGCCTGGAAGCACAATCAAGCTGAGCCTTGTGCTTAGAAAGCCAGTCCATCCCAAGAATAAGATCAATATCAGAGTCGCCAAGAACAACTGGAGAAGACAGAAATTTATAGTCGCCCATTTTGATAGACACATCCGGGACGCAATTATTAGAAGTCATCTGCTGGGCAGGGGACACAATCGTCAACGGGATAGGAATCTTTTCCGTCACAAACTCATGCTTGGCCACAAAAGGTCTTGAAATGAAAGAATGCGATGCACCAGTATCAAATAAGACTTTTGCAGGAATATCATTAATAGGAAGATTACCGATGATCACATCTGAAGAATCCTCTACCTGAGCTGCATTCAACATGTTCACCTTTGCATGCTTTGGATTATGCTTGACCACTGCATTGCTTGAAGATCTCACAGGAGGTGGAGGAGGAAGACGCCTTTGATTTAAGCATTTGTTCGCGTAGTGACCTTTCTGCTGGCACTTGTTGCAAGTCACTTCTGAGAGCGGACGATGATAAGGAGCATTTGACCTTGGAGCTTGAGGCTGAGACTTGTTCTGATAGCTTGGGTTGGGTGGGTGGGAAGATCCACGGCCACCTGAGTTCTTCTGTTGGTAAGGCTGACGAAACGGAGGAGGAGGCAGGTAGAACTTCTGCTGCTTAGCTGCCACTTGTGAGGAAGAAGAAGATTGCACTGCATCTCTGATTCTCTTCTTAGAAGCCTCACACTTGAGCTGAGCACCTTCTTGCTTGAGTGCCATATTGTAGAATTGATCAAACTGAGTAGGCTCAATAAGAACGAGAGCTAACTGCAGATCCTCTCTAAGGCCACCTCTGAACTGATAGATCATACTCTTCTCATCGGGAACATCTTGCTTAGCAAAGTGAGCAAGTTTCTAAAACTGCTTGTTGTATTCGTACACTGACATGTTGCCTTGCTTGAGATTGCGGAACTCCTCACACTTGCTCTCAACAACACTGGTAGGAATATGGTGAGCTTTAAAGTCCCGACAGAAATCAGTCCAAGTAATCACTCGACCACCTCTGGAATCCTTGTATTGCTGGAACCAATCAGCTGCCTAATCCTTGAGCTGAAAAGAAGCGAACTTGACATAGTCCTCAGGCCTGACATTGCTGCATTCAAAATGCTTGTTGATATCCACGAGCCAATCATCGGCGTCGGTGGCCTCGACACAATAGCTGAAAGACTTCGGCTGATTTGCAAGGAATTGGTTGAGGGTAGGAAACTGGGGCTGATGATTGAACTGCCCTTGACCTTGATTCCCTTGGTTGCCTTGGCCTTGGTTGCGCTCTTGCATGAGCTGGATCATCATCTGAGCATGGGCGTTAGAGGCTGCCATCAAAGCTTGCCATGCCTCCGGAGGTGGAGGTGGAGGGTTCGCCTGACACCCATCATTGCGTTCCGGATTCTGACGCGTTGGCGGAGCCATCCTGAAGAGGGTGACATCCGTTAGCATCTTGATAGACAGATAGCCAAGTTGAATCAACGGATAGGAATTGCAACATATAGTCTTCACAATAAACATTCGAACAAGGATGAATGAATGAATTCCAAAGTAAACATCACACGTCCATAATGGTGACAAGCCACTTAAATAGAGATTGATGAATGAAATAAACAAGGTACAACTGGAACAAATAAGTGGTAAGGATTACCCAATCACAAACCAAATATCTGCGGGAAGAAATGCTAGAGCTACTTGAGTCCCACCTATAAACTCCCGAAACTTTCTGGTTATGCAATCTGGTGTTGGGGATACAGGGGAAGCACAATATCTCACCCAAACTAACAATCCCTACATCCAGTTGTATCCATCCGTCAACACATAACCAAGAAACCTTCGGAAATCGTGTACCTCAACCTTCGAAAAGCATCCGTTATACGAGTTATGGTAATACTCCCGAGCTCGCCCCAGTACTGGGTTATCGGGGTTATCTCACCAACAACTGCATAAAAGAGATTTTCGATGTCGGCAAAGCTCAGGTATTCCAGAACTGCAACGATAAGATTGTGACGACAACACCTCGGAGCTCAACTCCCCGGGACACTGCCACAACCCCTAAATGATAGGAGGCACCAAGAACAATGTTCTCGTCACAAAACCATCGAAAGATTCCAAGATACCCGCGTGAACCTAAAATTTTTTTAGAGTAATTTGAGAAGAGGATAGTCAAAACATCTACGTCAGGAGACCTCACCAGAGCGATGAAGGCACTGAGGAGTAAAAAGAATCCTACTCTTCGATATATATAATCCTAAGACTCAAAACATTTTTGTTTCTAGACTCAACATCGGCAGCAAATAATCAAGCAGGGGCTCCTAAGTCGGGGATGGCTCTGATTACCAACTTGTAACACCCACGATGCGGCTATATCTCCCACGTGTCGAAGCACGACTTAGAGGCATAACCGCATGGTGGTTTTGTCGCAAGAAGGGTCATCTTCACACAATCCCATGTAATGAACAAGAATGGGATAAAGAGAGTTGGCTTACAATCGCCCCTTCACACAATACATAATTTAAGTCATACATCATTCAAAGTACACTCATAGACCGACTACGGTCAAGTTCAAATGAAAAGAAGACAACCCCAAATGCTAGATCCCCGATCGTCCCGACTGGGCTCCGCTACTGATCATCTGGAAACGAAACATAGTAACGACCAAGGGCCTCATCAAATTCCCACTTCAACTCAGTTGCGCCATCTGCGCTGGTATCCTCGGCACCTGCATCTGTTTTGGTAGAATCTGTGAGTCACGAGGACTCAGCAATCTCACACCCGCGAGATCAGGACTATTTAAGCTCATAGGAAGGAAAGGTGTAATATGGTGGAGCTGCGGCAAGCACTAAGCATATATGGTGACTAACATACGCAAGTGAGAGTGAGAAGAGAAGCAACACGTCGGTCGAGAAGCTAGAAGCGATCAAGATGTGATCCTGAAACTACTTACGTCAAGCATAACTCAAACCGTGTTCACTTCCCGCACTCCGCCGAGGAGAGACCATCACGGCTACACACTCGGTTGATGCATTTTAAAGAGGTCAAGTGTCAAGTTATCTACAACCGGACATTAACAAATTCCCATCTGCCTCATAACCGCGGGCACGACTTTCGAAAGATTATATACCCTGCAGGGGTGTCCCAACTCAGCCCATCACAAGCTCTCACGGTCAACGAAGGAATAGACCTTCTCCCGGGAAGACCCGATCAGTCTCGGAATCCCGGTTCGCAAAACATTTCGACAATGGTAAAACAAGACCAGCAAAGCCGCCCGATGTGCCGACAAATCCCGATAGGAGCTGCACATATCTCGTTCTCAGGGCACACCGGATGAACACTACGTACAACTAGAACCAGCCCTCAAGTTTCCCCAAGGTGGCGCTGCAAGTGGCTCTAGTTTGGACCAACACTCAGAGGAGCACTGGCCCGGGGGGTAATAAAGATGACCCTTGGGCTCGCGAAAACACAAGGGAAAGGGCTTAGGTGGCAAATGGTAAAACCAAGGTTGGGCCTTGCTGGAGGAGCTTTATTCAAAGCGAACTGTTAAGGGGGTCCCATAAATCACCCAACCGTGTAAAGAACGCAAAATCAAGGAACATAACACCGGTATACGGAACTAGGGCGACAAGAGTGGAACAAGTCACCAGGCATAAGGTCGAGCCTTCCACCCTTTACCAAGTATATAAGGTGCATTAATTTAAATAGGAGATATTGTGATATCCCAAAATAACAATGTTCCGACCAGGAACAAACTTCACCTTCACCTGCAACTAACAATGCTATAAGAGGGGCTGAGAAAAACCGGTGACATAGCCAGACAAAGGGTTTGCTAGGACAGGATGGTTAGAGGTTTAACATGGCAATAGGTAGGCATGGTGAACAATGGCAGGTAGGGCTAACATAGCGAAAGAGCGAGTACAAGCAAGCAAAGATAGTAATGATTTCGAAGGTATGATCATCTTGCCTGCAAGGTTCTCAGAGTTGTCGAAGGCTGGATCCTTGTTAGCGTACTCAACAGGTTCCTCGTGCACGTACTCGTCTCCCGGCTCTACCCAAAGCAAGAACACAAGCAAAGGAACCACAATAAAACACGGTGCAATGCACAAGCAACATGATGCAATACATGTCATGATATGCGAGATGTGATATGCAATGCATATGCGTGCTTCGGAAGGAAAGATGATGAACAAGGCATCAACTTGGCAAACCAAGTATTCCGCTGGAAAGATGAGATGATTTCGGTTGAAATAGATATAAAGATCACCGGATTCGGATGCACGGTTTGCAAATGACAAGCAAGACAAGAATGACACAAAGCTGCGTTTAACAGCGCGATGCTACTTAGCATGCAACAAGAAACTATGCTACAACACCCCAAAATAAAAAACAAAGCATATGGCAATGATCTACATGAGATGCTTTACAAAAGAGGAACACTGAGCTATGGCTAATTCACATCATAACAGGTTCAAACAAGCATGGAGAAAGTGCAAACAATTATCAGGTTGGACATGGCATAAACAGCAGCACGAAGCAATGTTCAGAGCAAGTTATCAACATGCTACAGGAACTTATAATAGCAAAATAAGATATGGCATGAATCAACTCAAAGCCTAGATCAAAAGTCCCTTATTGACCATAAGCCAAAAAGGATCAGAAAATATGATGGCACCCACGTAAACATAGGAAGTTTCGTTAACAGATTTCAGCAAACAAAGCATGGCATTGAAATAATTATGAAGGCACCTTCACGAGCTCGATGCACTCACTACAGAGCATCCCATGATAAACTAAGCATACATCCATCAAGAAGACATGACATAGAAGCTATACATGGCAAGAAACAACATCATAGCATATCCGGACCAACTACAACAACCTTGGCCAAATTGAATAACATGTAAACAATCTGCGAGGAAACATTTTGAAGCAAAAGTAGAGCACGAAAATGACATGCTAGACTACTCCATAATTGCAACCAGGACCATGGATGGATAGAGGAAAACCATGTTTTCAAAACACCCTTACTGAAGTATCTCGAATTATGCATGGATGTCTCTGTAGCAACATGTTTACATGGCAATAAAATTACAGCAGAACATGAACTAAAATCAGCGTTAACACGAAGCCTAGTTTGCATGCTTTTTCTAGTCACCATATTGGTCACAAAAATACATGGTAAGCACCTCTTGAAAGAAGACATATCCTAGTTCAAAACACATTTAGGGACCAAGTCCATAGGATGCACACATCAATCATGGCAAAAATGACAAAAGAGCTCATGCTGATAAGATTCTGAAACAAACATTATGATGCCCTCTTCCAACAGCATTTCGGGCATCAAGATGAGCTCAAATGCAAATGATGCAATGGCATGAAATGATGTACTCTTCGAGACGAACAATTTGACATATTATACGCACGAAACGGAGCTACGGGTACGACGCTGTGATGCAATGAACATGCAATGATTTTAACAGTAGATATCAGACTTAGAGAAAAAAAATAGGGGGGAACGAGGAAGTCAACCCTATTCGAGATCTGGCCGGATCGCGCGGATCGAGACGGCGGCGCGGCTTGCTGGAGACGGGGACGACGGCGGACGGAGTTGTCGGGGACGGAGCCGGGGAGGTCGGAGAAGATGCCGGAGAGGGGCGTTCCGGCCGGATCGCGCGGATC